>NC_056741.1:1927763637-1927968637 GCF_019279795.1 Protopterus annectens
CCTTCCTGTTCTCCACACAAACCAGAACTAACCCCTCCCCTCTCCCACATTACACTAGAAAACTATTACTTCTCCTTTCACTACGCACATTACTCCTACTCCCCTACTCAAACATCACCTAAGCAACACACTCACACATACCCACTACTAACTCCTCATTCACCAATTTCAGTACTCTAGCACTCAATACTCTTACCCATCATGCCTTTCTCTACTACCTTTTTTCTTGTACTACCTCCATTACTCTTCCTCCACGCTCTCACCTCCCTTAATATCCCGTTATCTCCTATTCTCAAAGCTTCTATAATACCTTGTACTAGTGATACCTCATCTCCTTATCAATCATTTCCTATTTTTGCTTCTATCTTTTCTACTGAAATTTCTCTTCCTAAAATCAAAATTCCACGCACCTACACCACATTCCCTAAAAATAAAACAAAATATTTTATCTTTAACTTTTACAAATATAACTGCCAGTACTACCCTAATGCTCTTCTACTTGCAGGAGATATTCATCCCAGTCCAGGTCCCACTCAACATAACTCCACTGAAAATTATACTCCCACTAACCTATACACCTCCACCCCCCCCCCAAACAAACAAACCTCCTTTTACTCAATAAACACTAGAAGTATATTAAACAAGGTTAGTGAACTTCATGCTTGGATCTCAAGCCACACTCCTGATGTCATCACCCTAACAGAAACTTGGCTAAAACCCCAACACCATGACAAAGACTTTCTCCCTCCTGGCTATAGTACACTGCACCTTGACTGCCAAAAGAAAAAGGGTGGTGGAGTTGTCATTGTTTACTCTAACCACCTTACTCTGACAACTCCTAATAAAACTATCTCGTCCTTTTCCCTGCGGAAATACTGACAGCCAACTTTGTACTTAACAACCATACACCATCACAATAGTAGCAATCTACATTTCCTCGGGTGATAACTTACCCCTGCTGGAAAACATTCTCGCATAATTCTCTCAACATATTCTTAAAGAAACCATTATTCTTGGTGATTTCAATATTAATTAGTTAACTCTCTGTACCCCAAATTCTTCCTGACACAACAACTTGGGGTTTATATCGGAACATCGAAGGCAGATAAGTCCGAAGCTCACAACTTTGAACTTCAAACCCTGAAAGCTGACAATATCGAACTGCAGAACGGAGATCACCATAGACTGTGGGAAGGGAAGATTTTCCTTTACTGCACTATAGTGTGACCTCGGAGTTGGTATGTTTAAGTAGTGGGGGGGGGTGTGGGAGGTGCAGGAGAGCTTGCCTCCCTGCATAGAGTGTTTTTTTTTTTTGGGTAGTTAGCAATTTTTTTTTGCCCGTTCAATGTTGTCAGCTTTTGAGGTTTACAGTTAGAAGTTGTGAGCTTCAGACTTGTAAGCTTTCGCTCATCTGATATAGATCCATCAACTTGTATGGCTTTACTCAAATTATCACTGATGCCACCCATACCAACAACTCTCATACAGACAGCACCCTTATCGACTGGATTCTAGTCTCTGAAGCCTCTAAATATCACAATGCTAAAACCCTTCCCAACACACGAAGTGACCATGCCCCAATAAAAGTACTTAAATACATCCCTCACTTTACTAAACAGCATAGATCTATCACATGCCGCAAGCTTACTAACTTCCACCCAGACACTTTTAAATCTCTTCTCTCTAAAGTTAACTGGAATTTCCCTACCCAACTCCCCCTTGATGATGCTGTCCTGTCTTTCAACCCCACCCTTCTCGGTATTCTTGACTCACTTGCCCCACTTCGCACAGTCCATAGTAAATCTAATTCAGTGGATATAAAAAAGTGTATGCACCCCATTAAAATGCCAGGTTTATGTGATATAAAAAATAATACCACAATAAATAATTTCAAAGCTTTTCCCACCTTTAATGCAGCCTATAACCTGTAGAATTCAATTGAAAAACAAACAAATCTGTTAGGGGAAAAATATAAAAAATAAAAAACATACAATACATTGGTTGCATAAGTGTGCACACCCTTGAACTAATAGTTTGTTGTGTGTGCACACCCTTAAACTATTACTTTGTTAAAGCACCTTTTGATTTAATTACAGCATTCAGTCTTCTTGGGTACACACCTGCCATCAATTAAAGAGACTCTGATAACCCCAAATAAAGTTCAGCTGTCCTAGTAAGACTTTTCTGACATTTACTCAGTTGCCTGCTACAGCAAAAGCCATGGTTCGCAGAAAGATTACAAAGTATCAAAGGGATCTCATTGCTGAAAAGTATCAGTCAGGAGAAGGTTACAAAAAAATTTCCACAGCATTGGATATACCATGGAACACAGTGAAGGCAGTCATCAAAAAGTGGAGAAAATATGGGACAACAGTGATATTGCAAAGAACTGGACGTCCCTCCAAAATTGATGAAAAGACAAGATGAAAACTGGTCAGGGAGGCTGCCAAAAGACCTACAGCAACACTGAAGGAGCTGCAGGAATTCCTGGCAAGTACTGGTTGCATACTACATGTGACAACAATTGCCTGTATTCTCCATATGTCTGGACTATGGGGTAGGGTTGCTAGATGGAAGCCTTTTCTTACACAGAAAAACATCCAGACCCAGCTAAAATTTGCAAAACAATACATCAAGTCTCCCAAAAGCATGTGGGAAAATGTGTTATGGTCTGATGAGATCAAGACTGAACTTTTTGGCCACAATTCCAAAAGGTAAGTTTGGCACAAAAACAACACTTCGCATCGCCAAATGAACATCATCCCCACGGTGCAACATGGTGGTGGCAGTATCATGCTTTGGGGTTGCCTTTCTTCAGCTGAAACTGGGGCTTTAGTCAAAGTGGAGGGAATTATGAACAGTTCCAAATACCAATCACTTTTGGCCCAAAACCTTTAGGCATCTGCTAGAATGCTGAAGATGAAGATGAATTTCACCTTTCAACATGACAATGACCCCAAGCATACATCCAAATCAACAAAAGAATGGCTTCACCAGAAGAAAATTAAAGTTTAGGAATGGCCCAGCCAGAGCTCAGACCTAAATCCAACAGAAAATTTGTGGGGTAATCTGAAGAGGGCTGTGCACAAGAGATGCCCTCGCAATCTGACAGATTTGGAGCGCTTTTGCAAGGATGAGTGGGCAAATATTGCCAAGTCAAGATGTGCCATGCTGTTAGACTCCTACCCAAGAAGACTGAATGCTGTAATTAAATCAAAAGGTGCTTCAACAAAGTATTAGTTTAAGGATCTGCACATATAAAAAAGTATTAGTTTAAGGGTGTACACACTTATGCAACTGGTGTATTGTAAGTTTTTTTTATTTTTTATACTTTTCCCCTAACAGATTTGTTTGTTTTTCAATTGAATTGTACAGGTTATAGGTCACATTAAAGGTGGAAAAAGTTTTGAAATTATTTAGTGTGGTCTTATTTTTTTACATGACAAAAACTTGGCATTTTAACAGGGGTGTGTACACTTTTTATATCCACTGTATATCTCCATAGCTATCAAATTCCACCCGCATCCTAATGAAAAATAGAGACAGAGCATGGAAAACATGGACCAAAACAAACCTCCCTGCAGACTTGCTAAAATACAAAGAACTTAGAAATCAGACCAAAAAGCATATTAATAAAGATAAAAGAGACTTCTACTATAATCCACCCTCAGCCTTGAAATCTAACCCCCAAAAATTTTGGAACTCCTTAAACTGCATACTGCATCTTGGTGGTCCCTGCTCCCCCAATCCTTGTCCTGATAACACTCCCAAAGATACTGCCTCCACCATCAACACATATTTCATTGACTCTATATCCAAACTTTTTAACCCCAGTGCCAGTGCATCTACCTTTAATAATATTTCTAACCACTCTCTATCAAATCTGACTATACTCTCATCAACTACTTTTTCCCTCACACGTGTACTCACTAGCTACAGCACATTCCTACTCTCTAAACTCAAACCTTGCTCAACTTCTACCGACAACATTCCTTCCCTTTTCCCTCAGTTAGCTGCTGACACTCTTGCTCTCCTTGTATCTATCTTAATCAACCATTTCATTTCAGAGTCTCAAGTTCCTTCCGTATGGAAACAATTCTTCACTCATCCAACCAACCTAACTTCTCCCCTGCTACTGTTGCATGGTTTACCAGCTACCTCACTGACAGATCTCAAGCAGTGAAGTGGCATTCTGCACTCTCCCCTCCTCTCCCAGTTAAAATGGGTGTCCCTCAGGGTTCCATCCTTGGTCCACTACTTTTCAACATCTTCACTAATCTTCTTTATTCTTCCTATCCTCAGCCATCACTGGTCCAATACTCTGATGACTCTGCTGTCATCACTATTGCTGACTCTCCCTCTGAACTCATCTCTACAACACAGACTTCCCTTAACTCAGTAGAAAACTGGCTCTCTGATAACCAGCTTATACTTAACCCAAAAAAAACCTAAGCTACTGCTTTTTCTTCCTAAAAACTACAACCGCATTAAATCCACTTTCACAATCCTGTCCCTCAATAACACACAAATTGAGGTGGAAACTAGCACTAAACTCCTTGGTGTCATCATTGATGACCAACTTAAATTCGATCTACACATTAACAAATGTATCAAGAAAACTCATCAGAAACTAGGACTCCTCTTCCGCAACAAAAAGTTTCTCATCAGTGAAGCTAAAGTGACTCTCTCTTATGCCTACCATCTACCTAGTTTATTTTATGGCTCTCAAATTCTTACTTGCCTCAACTCCACACTCCTTGCCAAACTTGAATCTACCTACAACAAGTTAGCCAAATTTGCAGCACATCAAACTTACAAGTCACATCACTGTCTCTCATTCAAACACCTTAACTGGCTTGAACTACCTCACCAGCTTCTTTTCCCTCAACTCCAGATCATCCACTCTATCCTTGATCAGCCTTCTTACTGTCCTACCTTATCATCTGTCATCTCCCACTATCCCTCCGGAGCTCTAACCTATATCTGCTACAAATCCACAAACCTAAAACTAAGAAAGAATTTATTCTCTATAGCTATAATCCTTCCAAGGCCTGGAACAAACTCCCATTAGAGATCAGGTCACTCAAGCAACTTAGTCAATTTAAGCTAGCCACTAAAGAATACCTGTTAAGTCAATGGACCTGCCTCTGTACCCACCCCCCTTAAACAGCTTATCAAACCTAACTGCACACCTCTATCTGCTCCTAACCTATGTAACTTTCTCTAACTCTCTAGACCTTGTCTCACATTAACTTATCTATGCTAAGCACATTACATAATTCTTATCTGCATTATATAAGATTTTACGTCTAGTGACAAAACTATTGTTAGTCCTTCTGAATGATGTAGGATTCTTAATCTGACAGACATAATGATTAGTTTACTGTAGTAAATCCTTGTTTTTTATGTGTATGTTGCTTTGAATATTTTCTGTAAACCAGTTGTTGATTGTTTACTTATTTTGTAAATTGTAATCTGTAGAACATGTGGAGCTTTTCTCCCTGGGCCTCCGCTGAAAAAGAGCTACTTATCTCAGTCAGAGAAACCCAGTCAACAAATGTAAAATAAATAAATAATAAATAAATAAGTCATCTTTAGTGTGTAGTTTACCCATTTTCTTAGAGCAGTAGGTAAAGATCTGTTAAATTTGTTAATGACTAATGTTTGTTCTTCTTTTGGCTTTTCCCGGTTAGGGGTCGCCACAGCGGAACTCCAGCCCGCTAATGATTGGCAGTAGATTTTTACGGTGCTGAGGTGCCAGCACGATGCCCAACCTTCAATGAAGGCATGCCCATTCATGCATGTCTTTCGAATGCCACTCGACTGTGGGGAGGACATGCAGACTCCACACAGAAGGCGCTCCAGCCAAAAATCGAACGGGAGAACCTCTTGCTGTGAGGTGACAACACTACTGCTGCTCTTAATAAATCAATTACATGCTTAAGTCACATAGCTGTAATCTTATCATTTTGGTATTAGAAAAAGTTCAGCTATAAAACATTTTATCTTGTGTCTCTGAAGTTGTACCAGCTCTGGCAAGTGATGCTTTTTAAATCCTTTCATATTCCTGATACTCAGTCCTTTTCAAGTCCATGAATGGTTTTGTCAGTTCTCTATTCAGCTGAGATAAAAGAATCCTGGCCCATCATCTCATTCATATTCCTCCTGGTGATGGGACCACTCAAAGGAGACAAGGATATGCATCCAGGTGCTTCACCTTGATTTTTTATTTTATTGGTGGAACTGTCCTTCATATACACGCACCCCTTTAGCTGTATCGTTGATGTTGTGCAGTAGCTCTTCTTCATCTGACATCTTGGCAAATATAGATGTACTTAAAAAAATCCTATAGCATACTTCTGTCTGTCTCTCATATTAGGGAAATGCTTTGCCCCAACAGTTCTGATTTTTTTATGTTAGAGCCAATTATGTTTAAAATGTCTGGCATTCTTGTAGGCAGCTAAAGGTACAGTCTTAAGAATCTGGCATGTAAAAGTGTGCCCAGGAATATGCCCATGGCAATCCATCAGTAGAATATTAAAGACAGCTAAGATACTAGTCTTAGAAATAAAAGCTTTGTTTGCTGTATCAAGACTTGAAAAGAAGGCTCTTCCCAAAACAGGTCTTATGATTATTTTGTCAGACATCAGAGATAAATAGATATCCTTAAGGGTTTAGGTATTAATGGGGCTGGCATTCGTGAAGTACATGGTGTGGAACCATATAGTTGATACCAGGCTTCTTGTCCAATTTATATAAGTTCATGGATACTTTCTGTATGAAATTATCTGAAGTAGAATGTATGGCTGAGGTCAATTAGAAGGTTTTAAAGATCAGCACTTTTATTAGTAATCTCATAAAAAATTGAGGTTGAACAGCTGTTGTATGCTTGCTATTATCTGACCATTTTGAGGCTAGTTATTCCTTATATTTGTTTGCAAAGGAGGCATCTGGTAGTTTAGTGTGACTATACTGGACAGTCCTTGCTTGACCAAAGTTTTTATGGTTTTTCAGAATTCTTGTCCAAAAAACAGAATTGCTTTGGACAGAAAGCCAGAACCATTTACCTATTTCTGAGAAAAGAAGGCTTTAGCAGCAAGTTTTCTTTCTGAGATCTGTATATAGATGGACAGATGTGTGTGTGTGTGTGTGTGTGTGTGTGTGTGTGTGTGTGTGTGTGTGTGTGTGTGTGTGTCTCTTGTATTATCCAACCTCAAAAAGTGATTGTTCAGCAATCTTAGCAGTAATCATAACAGACTAGTATACATCTGTGCCATTCAAAGCAATGACCTCCACTTGGGAGGCAAATCACCCCACATCCACTGAACGTCTATACCAACTCCACATTGACATAACACGGGGAGAAGAGGGGCCTCCCCAAAACAGTGCAGGGTGATCTCAAGCAGTCCCTGTTTTTGCCTTAGTTAGAGCAAGTAAGTTATTTCTGAGGGTCTGCATTTCATTACACCTGTGGGGCAGCTGTGTGCTTGTATCCTTATAGTAGGCCACCATAGAAGGTTGCAATAAAAACCTACATCTGGTCTACTGGGCAGATACTTTTTACTTATCTACATTCTTTGGGTGTCATCTACAATTTTACAACAACTATGTCATAACATAAAAATTACTTAAGTTCTACTAAACCTGAGATCATTTTGCCACCTGTTTAAAACTAATAATAATAAATGTTCTCACAATACATACAAAAAGAACAGACACAAAGACAAATATACACAGACATACATGTGCATGCAAGTGTGCACTCTAGCCCAATTGAAATACTCCCTCTACCCATATCTACAGTAATGTTAAAAGAAAAAAGTAAAACATGGTTTATTTCTCCCATTCACTTCAGTGAAAACCTGAAAGTAACTTCACATACTAAATTCATGCATACAGCTTGCCCAAAAACACTGCCCATGTACTTCAACCTCTAGAAATGAGATTCATTCATATGAGAAAGAAAAATGCTAAAATAAATGAGTAAAATGTGAATATTCAGAGAGATGGCCATCTCAGAATTAATACATGTAAGTCTGTTTTTTGCCATTTAGTCTGTGTTTCAGGACTCATGCTAGTGGGTTCCAACATTTCTAATGGCAACCCCCAATATAACTCTAATTACATTATTAAAATAAAAAAAGAAAACGAATCAGCACTACAGAAACAAATCAGAAAAAATCAAAATTAAAAACTAATGCAGAACTATAGAAAACCACTAACAAAACATTCCCTTCACAAAAGCTTAAACAAATTACCTAAAACACTGTTCAGTCAGAATTTAAGCAACTAATGTAGTTCATTGAAGTCAATGTGAAACAGTATTTTAGAATAAAAACATGGAAAAATGGGTAAAAGTAATACGTGGATATCAGATTTGTGTGTGACATAAAATAGAACAATCCCAGAATTTGGAACAATCTCAGAGTCTAAAATTCTGACTGAAAGAAACTTGTCCGATACCTCCCAGTTGTCACCACCCACTTGCCATGTCATCATGTCATCATCAACCCTAGTCCTGGTTTCAATTTACTTTATGCAGCCTTGTTTTCATTCCCTCTGCTGAACACAATTAACAATATTCAGTTCCTGTCGAAGCTTTCAGTCCCCAATCACATAAGCTGTTTTTGTGATGGGGGGGGGGGGGTTAAGCAAGACTCTCAGTGTTTACTTTTCATGAACTCGTCAAAAAGCTTATCTTAATTGTGTGACTCTTTATTTATTCTGCTTAGTGTAACTGCGAGCAGTATAGTCAAAACAGTGCAGTTTAGTGAATTCATATTGACATATTCCCCTTACTTTGTAGTAAACCAATCTCAGATTAGTATGCGTAATTATCACAGGATGTAGTAACACGTGAAGTCATAAAATTCCTAAAAGGCTACATTTCTCTGAGGATAAAAAGCACAGATGAAACTAATGAATGACCCAATGAGAGCTATTGTGAGTACAAATGCAATTTGAGATAGAATTTGACTAAGATCATTGAAACTTTCTGTAAGCACCCCTCCCTCAACCCACAAAGCCAAAGCTGGGACATGCTCAGAAAGCCAGACTGAAAATGTAAACAAAGGCCAGAATCAAAACAAAAAATTCTCTAGGCCTGTCCCCTTAAAATTAGGGAACTTGGTTCATGACTTGTGTCTTTATCACTCATCAAAATGCTTGTTCTCTAAACCTAAATTTCATATAACTTGTGTCAGACCTAGGTGTTTTGTATATTTGTTATAGTAAATTTCATGGATACTGAAGTTCAGCATATTGACTGCACCATACCACCCACCACTTTAATATGCAATGCATTTTTTGGAAACTGAGTAATAGCATTTTTTGCAGGGGGTGAGGACTTTGCCACTACATCTTTGATCTCTCTTTATACTAATTCACAGACTGAAATAAGTCAGAAGAAAGAGAAATGTCTAGAGAGTGTGTATTTAGGGACAGAGGCCCCATTGTGGAGGGTGAAGTAGTGGGATGAATTCACAAAATTCTTTATTGATCTTTTAACTGTTATAATAATAATAATGATAAATTACATACTTATATATAAATGCATACACACAGACACACAGACACACAGACACACACATATATATATATATATATATATATATATATACATATGTATATATACATATATGTGTGTGTGTGTGTGTGTGCATACACACATGGATGGTCAATAGGTGTAGAGATTATACAATTCTCAGGCTGGGGAATATGTCCTTTTCCCTAGTTTTGTGCAATCTCTGGGTTAGAATATATCATTAACAGTGGGTGTGAGGTGTAGACCTCCCCTACACATGGGGTGTGCAGGAGGATTTCCCCATGCAAAAATAGATTTTTTTTGTTTTTTATTCTAAAAGTTTACATGCTTGTAGTAGTATGTTTATATTTGCATTGTTGACGTTATGCAGTCTACATTCGAAATTATGACATTTTTGTGTTTCTATTACTTAAAGTGGTCCCATATCTATTTCTCTATAACTATATATATATGGGTCTACTTTCATAGACCGAAGCGCCACATTACCGACACCCGGAAGACCGAGATGGAACGACCGAACAGGTAGGTTACCGATATCCACGGCTGAGAGACCGACAATGGCAGCGTGTGAGCGCCGAGCACGGGCAAGGAAGTGAAAGATGTAGTATTGGGGAGCGGACAGGTAAGTGTACGATAGTGAGGGATTTTAGGATAGTGTGTGAGAAAGGTGAGTGTGCGGTGGTGTCGGACTAAGGGTTCCAGTGAGGTAAGTGTGTGGAAGTGACGTAGAGCTGTGTAGGGTAGTGTTAAGTGTGTCAGGGTTAGAATCGGGTGGAGTGAGTGTGCGATAGTGACGGGCTGAATGTTTTAGGGTGTGTTAAGTGAGTTAGGGTTAGGGTGCAGGTGGGGTGAGTGTGCGATAGTGACGGTGTTGAGGTTTAGGGGTGTGTTAAGTGAGTTAGGGTTAGGGAGCGGGTTGGGTAAGTGTTGTAGTGTCGGACGTTAGGGTTAGGGTTTAGGTTAAGGTTAGTGGATATGTTGTTGTGTGCAATGTGTATTTGGCGTTTTGTGTCGGTGTTTTGGTGTTCGGTATGTTGAGTTGTCGGTGTGGTGTGTTGTCGGTTGTTTGGGGTCGGGAACATGTGTATCGGCCTGCATGCTCGTCGTCTATGAAAGTAGACCCATATATATATATATATATATATATATATATATATATATATATATATATATATATATATATCTGCTAGTCCATGTGTATAGTCATCTACTTAATTGTGTTTGTGTGTATAGCTATATCTATATAAATATACACTCACACACACACACACACACACACACACACACACACACACACACACACACACACACACACACACACACACATGAGTACAACTTCTGCCCTATTCTAATTCTCTAGTACACAGTGGTTTAATGGTTAGAGTTAGTGCCTCACAGTACTTGATTCTATATTTTGGTTCTAGCTGGAGTGCCTTCTACATGTCCTCCCAATGTCTGCATCAGTTTTGTTGAATTCTTCTGCTTCCTCCCAAATCCAAATGGCATGTAATAAGTGAATCTATAATGAAACCCATTATCTGTAGGTGCGCATGCATTGAATGTGTGTGTGTGTGTGTGTGTGTGTGTGTGTGTGTGTGTGTGTGTGTGTGTGTGTGTGTGTGTGTGTGTGTATGTATGTGTAGATGTGCATCTGACACATTACTAGTGCAGTATCCAGTTTTATTTTCTTGGTTTGTAAGCACTGAATGATGGAATACGCTGCTACTACCATCTAACCCTGAAATGGTGGTTAGTGGAGAATGATTGAGTGACTCAATGAATGAATGATGATCATTGTACCTGTAAATGTTTGGTATTTTTCTCCTTTTGTTATCAGACTGCTAATGTTGGACACTGCTATGCTATAAGTAAATAATAGCATTTCCAATCTTTTCTTTTTATTCAGGCTAATATTGCTGAGTAGTACCGCTGTTTGCTAATGGACTATTTTAGTTTCTACATTATATTAAATCTATCATTTTTGTGATGGATGTCAAAACATTGTGGACTGGTTTATTGAGTTTTATGTTAAGGGCATGTACTTCTTTAGGGGAAAGCTTAAAACTATCCATACAGAGAATTGAGATGTTTTGTTTTACACCTTCACCTAGCATGTAATATACTCAATATCTTGAGTTAGTTGCTATACTTTCTGGTTAGCAAAACACACAGATAATTGCAAGGTTGGTGCCAAAGTGAACTGTACCACAGATCTGATGTAATTAAATAAATATTTAAATGACATTAATGAATGGGCAGTTAATGCTGGCTTGTACTTTACATACAGGAAATGCATGGTTATTGAATTTGTTAAAGGCCTTTTGTTGATATATAAAATGGGCACAGCAGTATTAGATATAGTTAACAAGATAAAGAAACTGGGTATAACAGTTGGATCAAGTACTAGTTTTAGATGGCATGTTATTAATAGTAAAACTAGTGTCTTAAAACAAGCAGGGCTAAAACTATGGAAACAAGAACTCAAAACTATTAAAGTGCTTTTATCTCCATAATAAGTCCCCTAACAGAGTACAGTCTTCCCTTTTGTAATTTATCAGTTTCTAAAACAGAGACCTTAGAAACAAAGATGCCGTACTGAAAGAGTAAATAACCTGAAACGATATATTTTGAAAGATTAACATTTTTGGATCTTTATACTTGTTATACAAACTCGTAAGTAGAAAGTTATGTTTGGCATACAGGTCAACAACAAGTGATGAGTTCAGGAAAGAAATTGGACTGGGTATATCTGACATTAAGAAATAGGAGTATGACTTATGTAACCAAGAGATAGTTATGTGACTCGTATAATACTGAAATTGTGGAATAGACTTCTTATAAAAGAATTAAGTACATTTAAAAAATGACTAGATCAACACATAGGTGATAACATAGTTAAATGTGATTTATTGGGAACTACAATCCTGATTGTATAAGAAAACCAGTTACAGCAGAGGTATGAATATGAAGCTATGAAACTAAACATCTTTCCATATTTTCCATTATCTCAGTGTTATGCATTGGGAGGGCATTATCTATAAATCCACTGTCATTTTCACTCAGAAACAACTACTATATTTCAAAAGCAGAGCAATGTCTATAATGATTTCATTTTTTTTAATTTGTACATTTTTATTTGTAAATTTTAATAAATTATACATATGCGGTTATTATTTATTTATTTTTTTGTTATGAAGGCATAGATTAAAACTTATTTATACCACTAGTTTAGCCCCTGGCAGGCATCAAACTGTGACCCTTTGTGTATCTACTCTAGCAAAGAACACACTGGTATTTCAAAGCAATGAATTTTCTACAACTGAAGACAGCATCTTTCAAAAGTGACTTAAGCTGATTGTCATTTATGGTTTGAAATAATCTCACCAATGATTTTCTCATTTCAGAAACGTTGGACTAAAGGTAAAAATAAGGAAGGCACCTTACTCTAAAAGTTATTATTTTGTGTTTATAAGAGATTATTACCCTTGGAGTATGGGTGATCCTATTTTTCTTTTGGATAATGTTGGATAAGTACACATTCATTTACAAATCCCAATGTGAGATCTCATGAAAAAAGTTCTGCACATGCTGCCAATGTATATGCACTTGTCTCCACCAAAACCTCATTGCCCCACTGCCTGTGTTGTTCCTCCCAGTCTAGTCATAATTGATCCAATATATGACAAGTTATATGCCTCACTGAGTAAGTGTGGAGGGAAAATGCATCACTGTTGTATAATATTACAGTTTGTTGCACATGCTATAGAACCAGAATGACTTGGTCTGTTCTAGTCCAATTTTTTACTTTAACTGGCAGTTTAGTTTGTGATCGTATCTATATGCATTTGCTCAGGCATGTGATCTTCTAATATGTGATTTTTGTCTACGTATAAACTGAATCCAGATGGAAATTACTAGGCTGAATTTTTTCTCATTTGCATATATTGCTTACATTCTGTTGTATCTAGCATCATTATTAAATGTCTCAGTTTTTATGTGTAATATAGTATGATATTAGACCTGGTTAACAAAATGTAAATAAAGTAAAGTTAGATTTCATAGGGTAATATTCTCTTAGAATGTAATATAAATTCTGATGTATATCAAATATTTGTTAGAGTATCAGATATACTGTTTCCTCACCAGATTTACAAGGCAATAGTCATGCTGGGCTTCCATTATGACCTCAAACATTTTCTTAAGTGTAGTGAAACACTTGTTTTTTACTCTGAAAAAATGTACCCTATTTAATTATTTTAATGATAGCATAATTATCTCCTCTGAGTTGGTTGCGTAACTATGTATTACAATTTTCCTTGTATGGAAGATCTTACAGTTTTTCAGGGTGAAAGACATTCAGTGATACTTGTAGCAAACTGACTATAAATTGAGTTGTTTCTAGAAAATAATAAATTGATGATTAATTGGTAGTTTGCTTGGCATATGTGATAGTAGTCAATGGGAATGTGAAAAACTGCAATTAATGGGATGCAGGACTGCCAAAATCCTACGATAATTAACTAACTACATAAATAAGCTGAGATGGAAGAAATTGGTACTGGAGGAAGTAGGGATGCATCTGGTTTTACTGTGGCCTTGTGATTTCATTAGAGATACTCCTGATTGAACTCTAGAAGGCTAGTGGTAAATTAATTGAGTTTTAAAATAAAGGTAATGAGGTTAATAAGATACCATCAACAATGAGGACATGATTTTGTTACTACAGCAGAAGAACAGGTTGATAAGGGAGTGATTCATTATTCTGAAAGTGAAGTTAACAATATCTGGTTTTAAGCTGACTGAACAAAAAAAATATGGCTCAAGGCCAGCACTGTTGTATTGAGGAATAAAGCTCTAACTCATAGCTTTAATCTTCTGTGCCAACTAAAGTTATAGTTCTTGTGGTAAAAGGATTGATTCCCTCAGCCCTCATTTGCTACTGTGTGGCCTTGAAGAAGTTATTTAACCAGACAGTGCTTTGGGGGAACTGGGAATTTGGGCATGGCTTCTGAATGGTCCCCTGGACTGTAAGTCTAGTAACTAGCTATGAACTAC
The DNA here is from genome assembly GCF_019279795.1 of Protopterus annectens. Taxonomy (NCBI): domain Eukaryota; kingdom Metazoa; phylum Chordata; order Ceratodontiformes; family Protopteridae; genus Protopterus; species Protopterus annectens. Next base: position 1,927,778,237 of record NC_056741.1, read on the forward strand.
AGCCTAGGTGACATGGATATGTTAGCAACTTTGGTGTTTGAGATGCTGGCCCATCCCAGGGAGAGGGTATTTATTTTGTCATTGCTAGTAAGGAGGCATGGGTCATAAGGTGAAGGAGTAGCCCTCGGATGGTACAGGAGAACACAGGGAAGGGGGTTACCAAGGAATAGGTCATGAATGAAATAATTCCCCCATGGACTTGGTCACTGCCTCCAGGACTGGCCCAGGCTTAGAAAGGAGACAGTCCTGGGGCAATAGGAGTGGCTGGTAAACGTGGTAATGGACAGGAACATGAAGGTAGCTTTAAAGAATGAAGCAGAAGGGAAACAAGAAAAGATGATATGGCACAGAAAAAAATATACATGTGATTTGGAGTCACTTCCCAAAAAAGAGGAAGGGTTCACCTGTGTCACATTTATAAGGGACAAGCTGGCAGGCTGGACTGGCTGGCATGTACACTGTACTGAAATATCAGAATCATATAAGATTTCTTGAACAGAGTCAGGAGAGGCTGCTGGGTGGTGTCAGCAGATTTTGATGTGGCTTGAGTCCTGGTATTTAAAAGAACAAATTGTCTCTGTTTTTTATGTCAGGCAGAGCCTATAAAATGGGAGAAAAAAATCTTATTTGAAATAACTTTTCAGATCAGATCTACACATAACAGACCTGATTTCTGGTGCTTATGCATAGGTATCAGGTTAAAAGTTTTAGATATTGTACCTAGCCCTTTTCAAGATTTTTTTTCATGGGGTTGAAAATCTTTGTTGATATGCAGAAATACTGAACTGTGCATGTGAGTCTGACCTTGAAGTGAACAATGAAGACTTCAGGCTGGGAAACAGACTGATGATCTGTCTCTGCAGGCCACTGGAGGTGATAGAGAATATGATTGTTTTACAGATAAGGTACAGTGAAGGTTGGTAATGATAAATACATTTTCATTCTTTAATTATGTTGTTAACTGGGGAATGAACTGCAACTAATAAAAGAAGGTATAATTATTTTTGCTTCCCAAGTAGTCCCATGTTTCGATGGTAGTTTATGAACAGAAACCTAGCCTCTGTGACTTTTAACTGCCATAAGGTTATACCACTCTTTCAAGTACTTATCTTACATGTTGACATTGCTTGTCACGTGATTTACATATAATAGCATCTGATTACTGTTTTTTTTTTTCTTTTCTTGGCTCACTAGTGTTTCAATGGAAGATTTTAGTATATATGATGCTGAGTGATAAGCATGTAGTTTGAGATGATATAACATTTTTATTTGAGATGATACAACATTTTTTAGTAGTTTTTTAGTACTTTGAGGTGATATAACATTTCTTTTCTTTTATGTACTGTAGTCTTTCAGAAGTTATGTTTTCTAAGGAGAAGAAACTGTGTATATGTTTACTTGAGTATAATGGGAGGAATGTAAGCTGTGAGACACAGCATAAAGATGCAGATGAGAACAAAGTAACTGCAGTTTCTTTCTTGGTAGATTGGTCTATAATTCTGAATTAATGACATTGTGCTGCCACAGAGGCACATAAGGAGAACAAACTAATGATTTGTCTTGTTGAGAATTAATGCATGTTACATATCCGTGGCACATCAGTGGTACATCAGTGGCTATAGCCAAGGAACCTGTTAGGATGTGTAGCAAAATCCATAATCTATGTTGTGTGTGTGTGACGGACAGTGCCAGAGGGCTACCTTACTTTATTGCTACAGGAAGTATTGGGCCTCTAAGTCTTAAAAAACACATGTGGACACTGTAATTGTGCATTTAAGTAGCTTAAGCATGCATAGTTTCCCAGTGCTGCAAGAAGTTACCCCCTGGAACACATCATCATTAGGAATGGTGCCTTATTCCCTAATGCAGTGTAATTGGCTATAAATACAACATCTAAGTGGTTTCCACATGTAAGTGAGCAAATTGTTATAGTGGGTGTGTATATTAGATCATAATACTTGTAAAATAGTTTGCCACCTTGATCAGACAAGGATGTGTGGGAAGCCACTTACTAATATATAAATAGAGGTGTCAGGGTTCTTCAGCATTGTAAATACAAATACAAATGTAAACAGAGTGAAGAGAATACCAGGAAGGGTGAAGGCCAACGTCTTAGAAGGCTAAAGAGACCTATATGTAGTCACGTGTGAGGTTTCAAATGTAGAAAATGTATGAGTTGGGGAATTTCGAGTGGTACTTAATTTCCCCAAGTTCCCATCTGAATTATTAAAAATCACAAAACAATTGCAAAAAATGTTAGCAGTATGTAGTATGAGTCAGTAATAAAAATGTAATAGGTTATCTCTGCATACTAAGGAACAAACCTAATATACCTGATTCAGATTCAAGCTAAAATAAAATAATTATAAAATATTGCTGATAAGGGAAAATTGTGGTAAGTGCCTGTCATCACTGCTGAGTGGCAACCGGGGACTGATTTTTTTCTTAACTTAGACATTACATGTCCTGGAGAGATTCTTACAGGGTAAAGTGTGTGTCAGTTAAGTGTTTATAAGTTCTCTCACAAGTGTGTACAGGGAATCCTTTGGTGAAGTGTGCTACAATTCAGGCTGAAATTAAATTTTATGGAATTGATTGTGTGAATGATTTTTCAAGCAAACAGATAAACAGTAATGGTGGTACCAAAACTGTTATCAAATTAAAGTTATATCTAGAGTCTCTGCAAAATATAAGTTAGTCACTAGGAGATGATGATTTTAAGTACAAGTGCTATGAAAGTAAGAAACCAGCATAAGTGATATGGTAATGTTTGTTGTATATGATAAAATGGAGTTAAATGTAGGTTTGGTAGAAGATATGCAATAGGTAATTGAAGCTGTTTGAAAGTAATGTGATGCCTAATCATTATTTTATATTTTCAATGGGCTGGTTATTTGATATTCAGCTTAAGCTCAAAGAATGAACAAAGTGGCCAGAGTGTTTGATGCTCACAGAGAGATTGCTTATGGGTGTCTATGACTATAAAATGTTTACATAATTCATTGACATCAATATAATAATGATGTAAGTAATTGTTGGGGGTGGGTGACCGAGGGAAAGAATAGGGCTACTAGGCATTATAAGAGTATACCAGTACAGGCATAGTTTTATCTATTTACTGGATAACTGGAATTTGTGAGGTATAGTCTATAACTTGGGTTGTGACAGACTTCATTTTGGTTTTGCTTAATAAAAATGTGTGTGTGTGTGTGTGTGTGTGTGTGTGTGTGTGTGTGTGTGTGTGTGTGTGTGTGTATATATGTGTCTAGATTTTAATTATATTAGTAAAAATGTAATTAATTCACAAGTAGAATATATAAAAATGTTCCCTCATCTGGTTGAATACAGATACAGGTTATATAAAATATATTTCAATGTTCTTATATTTGGTAGAAATTAATGTAACTATCTGGAGTCACTGATTTTGTATTGTGAACCAAATTAATCTTCAGAGGTCAGTGTGATAAAGAGTATGAAAGAGAAAAGAAACGTTACAGTTGTTATTCTAATTATTAACATTTTAAATGTAACATAATTATCTTAACAGATTGACAAAGTACAAAAAAGGTTTACATTCACAGTTCTGAAATGATACTGGAACAAATAGATATGAGAAGAACCTGGATACAGGTCCAAATACACTGAGCTGGCAGGAGTAAGGTTAGATTTACTATAGTTCCGTCTTGAGGTGTTTGTGGAAGCAAGTTAAGTGGATTGTTTTAGATATTTACCAGATGGAGGAGCTCAAATGGAATAAATTATGAATTATACAATGACCCCCCCCCCATTAATATTCCAAAACATGCATGATGATTGGCCAACGTGCCCATGTAAATCCGACAATATACCAAAGGAAAAGGTCCGGTCACCCGGACTTTTTTTCTGTTGGTATATTGTCCAAGTTTTAATTTTTTTATTAAAAAAAAAATGAAGCTGTACTCCCAACAACACAGATACAAGAAAGACAGCTTGAAGAAAATACAAAGGAAATCAGGTACGTGTATTTAATTTAACGTACCTGATTCCCCTTGTATTTTCTTCAAGCTGTCTTTCTCATATTTGCGGAGTCGGGACTGCAGCTCTCCTACCCCTAAATTGCACCAAACTATTTTTTTTAATTTAAAAAAAAGGAAAAGGAAGAAAAACAGAGCAACAGAGATCTTCTTTTCTCCGTTGCTTACTTTCCAAAGCACTGATGTACTGGGTATGCAAGGGGACGCAAGTCCCACACGCTTGCCCAGTACATCAGAAATAGGAAGAGGAACGCTACGAGCCACGGAAAGACAGCACGGAGGCATTATACAATGAAATTATTTAAGAAAAGTATTTTTTTCTTAAATAATGTCATTGTATAATAGCAATAACCCATGCCTGGGTGTGGGTAATGCTGGATTTACCACGGTTGTCTTTATTTGGTCACTTGGGCTTTACCCTCATGACTAAACCACACCAACTGTGGGTAAATCCAGCATTACTTACACCCAGGCATGGGTTATTGCTTAAATAATCAATTGGTTTTGATTTGTTACATGTCCTTAGATACTGGAGTTTTTAAACATCTATCTGTTAGTCTCCTTAAACATCTCATCTCATATTGCACATGATAAACCTCCTGTCTCACCAGAGGAGGTGTGTACAAAACAAAGACATATTAGGAATATATTGTTTTAATTTAGTTTGTTGATTTATAGCTGTTTACAGTTGTAAACAAAGCCATATCAGGAATATATTGTTTTAATTTATTTTGTTGATTTATGGCTGTTTACAGCTGTTGAGCTGCAGTTCACATTCTGTTGTCTTGCATTCTGCAATAAATTAGATGCATAAACTTTGCAGATTTTTCTGATTTATAGTGTCTGTTCAATATCTGAAAATACTTTGTAATGCATATATTAATCATACTATTATTAACGTTTAACTATTTTTGAAGAGAACTAGCTCTAATATTTTGATGGCATTATTTAGCTTTCAAAGTCAGTGTTAAAAGTAAGAAGTCATTTTATTTAACTAATTTATTCTTTATTGACTGGGTTGATTGCACTAGGCTGATGCCCAATTTTCAGAGGAAATCTTAGGTGACGTTTATACAGCTAGGGGCACCTGGGAACTTTCCCTACTCTTTTTAAAAGGTGCTGTGGGATCTTGTAATTTATGGAACTGCATAATTTTAAAAACTCACCAGCTTTAAGACTGAAATTGGATTTCAATGGAGTCTGAGGTACTTTACATAACCTATGTATTAGGCTCTGAAAATGTTTTGTCTACATGTTCACAATCTGATTGGGTACGTTAACATACTTAATTTAGTGATTATGTGAAACAGGACTAGTCATGATCTATGATCTAGGTAACCCAGATAGATTAGGTGGGATTATGAATTCAAGTGCACCAACATTTTAGTGTACCTTTTAACTAATATGGATTACGTTTATGTGAATAGGCAGTTGTTCCATCTCCACACATTTTAAAAGTTATATCTTTTGCTCCACAGATGACCCATGGCCAGAGCTGGAGAAAGCAGAGAAGCTAGCCAGGGGGGCTGCACTGAAATGGGCTTCTGGGGTATTTTACCGCCCTGATCAACTGCAGAGACTTGGGCATTACTGCAAGAGGGAGACCCAAAGAATGGCATCTATTGAGTCTCGTCTAAAGGTAAGAATAAGGGTCACATTAGTATTAAATTAAATCAAATCAACGATATTTTGCTCATTCTTTTGGGTTTCTACTCAAACCAGCACATGAATATGCTTATTTATATATAAGGGGCTTCTCCTAGATTCACTTTTCTTCTGGTGCATATACAAAAAAAGGGGTCTATATTACATTGTCGAAGTTTTACAACTTCAAATCACTAGACATCGACCACTAGTGATTGAAGTTGCAAAACATTGAACAATGTAAAAAAAAAAAAAAAAAAAAAAAAAACGGAAAGTGAAATAAAAGGGTTTAAGCAGGTTTAAGCCCCTGCTCCCTCCACACCCCCACTACTTAAATATACCAACTCTGAGATCACGCTACAGCATAGCAAAGGGAAATATTCCCTTTCCGCACCATACTCCATTAAAGTGCGATCTCTGAGTTGATATATTTAAGTAGTTGGGTGTGTGGGGGGCGCAAGGCAGCTAGCCCCCTGCTTAAAGCAGTTACTATTGTTTTTTTTTTTTTTTTTATTAGATTTTCGAAGTTTCAGTACTTCGATCATATGGGGTCGACCATATGGTGTTCGAAGTTCTGAAACTTCGCTTATCTAATATAGACCCCCAAAAAAGTCTAAGTCAGTGAGGCTGCATTTTTGTGTATTTGTTAGGCAACATAGTTAATTCACAGAAATCATGCAGCTGGTCCATTTTAATGCTAACATCCCCCCCCCCCCAAAAAAAAAAAATAATTAGTATGCTGTTTTGAGGAGAGATCCTCATTCATTTTTAATTTCTGTATCATTGCATTACTTGTTTTTTTTTTCTTTTTTCTTGTCTGAAGGAGGGAATTAGCTTTTTACTAGGCTGCCCTTTAAACAAATTGAACTTTCTGTCCCTTCCATTCCTTATTTCCTTCTAACCTTTCCTCTACCTGTTGCATGCCTCCATGAATGTCACAGTGGATTCCCTCTCTAGCACCACTTTTGGTCATCAATTCCAGAGGTGCATGATCCTGTTTTGTAAGAAGTACTTAAATAGATCTAGGGAGTAGTTACTCCCTACTGTCTGTTGCTTGTGCAGCATCTTACCCTTCCTGCTCAGGTTTCATTTCCCCAACTTGATCATGTATACTCTTTTCATGTCTATTCTGTTTCTTCTTTCTAGTAAGAAGAGCCCCTTTTCCTGTAGTTGTTGGTATCATCCTTTCCCTACATCTTTTATCTTTCTGGTGGCTTTCCACTTGGCTCCTCCTGGCAGCCTGATGCCTCTTTTCTTATAAGGTCCCTAGAAATGCAAACAGTACTCAAGGCATGACCAGATTGTTGACCAGTAGAGTAGAACCCTTTTTTCCTTGCTTTTACTTCTTCGGAGATGCTATAGACTTCTACTCGCTGCTGTAATGGCTGCATGTCATTGTTCTTGGCTGTCCAGACCAGCTGTTATCAACATCCTTAGATCCTTTTCCTCATTAGTCACTATCAGTTCTGCTCCAGGGTTGCTGTTGCTTAACTGCAGTAATTTTCATTTGTCTGCATTGAACCTCCACTGTTATCCTTGTTATCCTTTCTTGGTCAGTCTTACCGTGTCTTTCTTTATGCACTTCCCCTCACCTTCGCTGCTACACCCACTTTGTATCATTAGTAAGAACACCAGTTATGTTTTCCCTTCACTCATTTAGAACTGATATGAGCACATTGGGTTTACTATCATTACCTCGACACACAGGTGGGTGAGTCTACCAATGGCTGAAACCATTTTACAAAAGTTGGAAAACAGACTACTACTATACCTGACACAAATACCAAACACCTAAACTCTTTACCACTCTGGACCCAGGAACAAGCATTACCATGGCTCCAGAAGGGGACAATTTTGGACAGTCTTATATGTAGATGTTCACAATGTGGGACTCATGCAGGTGGACTCAACCATCTGTGTGTCAAAGGAATGGTAGTAAACTACACATTGAAATGTGTTGGATCATGAAACAATGTTTGAAGTACTCTACTAGCCCCTTCTTTTATTCTGCTATGTCTTTTTCACCATGACCTTGCTTTCTATTCTTCAGGCATGCCACAATTCATGTTCCCTAATCTTAGTCCTATCCACTGCAGTTTCCTTAGCCTGTTTAGAAAAAAAAGTGAAAGGTACTGGTAAAGCTTAAGCAGAGCACTTCTTCTGGCATGCCAATATTAAATCCCCTGTAACACTTGATCACCTTTTTGACTGATTGCTTTTTCTGTCTATGAACCCATGGAGATTGCTTTTATTATCCTAGCGCTAGATATTATCAAAAGAAATTGAATAATGTTGAAAAAGATGCCTGTACTTTCAAAAAAAAAACACAGACAAGAAATTGTACTAAAGCTGAAGTGAGTCAAGATAAAAGTGAACAAAGTTGTACTGTACTTGTCTTTTTGGTTTCCTATTACCTGATCGAACATTTAGGTTAGCGAATACCTAAACATTGATCTGGTAATAACAAAAGCAAAAAAATGCGAACGGATGATTTAACGCAGGGAAAGAATTCCATTGGTCACTATGCGGATTTTGCCCCTTTCCTCACTGCCGAGCAATCTCGGAGTTGGCATATTTAGCTAAGGGGTGTGGGGGGCACAGCCCCCACATCAGGGGGTGTGATGGGCGAAGCCCCCCACTTAATTTTGGTTTAAAATTTTTTTTTTCAGTGAGGGAATTCATTCCCTACATTAAATTGTCCATTTGCTGTTTTATTTTTCGATATTACCAGTTCGACGTTTAGGTATTCACTAACCTAAACATTTAATTGGGTAATATAGACATGCCTTTTCAGCAAGGTGTAATATGTAAACCAAAATGTGTAAAATACTATATAGCTCCAGTATGAAAATGGAACTAAACCCTTACTTCTTGACTTTGAATATCTGCATTGCAAGTCTCATGCTGTTTTGAGACGACTGAAATAATGATTTACTTGTTTGGACTCTGGCTCACCAAATCTTATCCCTCCCACATTGGACATGTTACTGTGAAATCAGGAAAGGTGTCTTCCAAAATACATGATGGGGTGCCATCTGCATTTACCCCTTTTCTGAGAAATATTGATTGCATGTGAGTGTACAAAATAATTCTGGTCAAGTTTAATTACTGTTGGTAAGGTTACCCTGAAATACACTGCACTTTGACTGAGATGGGAGAAATCCATGGGAGCTAGTGATTATAATCTGATCTGTAAATATGCAACTTGTATGGGTATAGCATTTGTTGGCTATTGCTCAAGACATCAGGAAACATTTAACATATAATTTTAAGTCAGATTACCTTTGTTTAGTAACTGGTACCAGTGGTGGGATTTAAATCCCATATTGTTGGGTCTGTATCACTTCATACACTGAAAGCAATGATTCAGGAGCTGGAACATATAACCCTGTCTATCATATTATTTGATAGCAACAGGTGGGCTAAATATATGTCCCTTGAAGATGTTTTTTTAAGGAAGTAGCCATCTTTTCTCTCAGGATTTTTTCTGATTTCTTCTAATAGTGCTTTTGGAATAACAGACCTATAGCTCATTTTTCCTGCTTTCCACTTAGAACAAGGGTGCCACACTTGCTGTATTCCAGTATTATTTTGCACTGTCAATGACCAGTAAAAGTCCTCACCAGAGATCTATCAGCACACTGGTGAGATTATTGAAGACCCTATGATGCAGGTCATCTGGCCTCTGCCTCTCATCTTGTTTCAGAGTAGCAGTTGCCCTCGCTACCCACTCTGTCGCTGTATATCCTGGTTTGCCCACTGCTGTCCTCCCTCTCTCACAGGATGTTACCTTTCCCACTTTTTCCTTTATGAAGAGTAAATAAAAATTACTCATTCAAAATATCTGTTTTAGTCAGTGTTCAGTGATATCATTCTCATCCTTGTTCAGTTTGGCCAGACTCATCCCTCATTTCCTCCCTTTGTACTGTATAGCTAAAAGTCTTTGTTTTCCTTTTTTTTACCCTTTATGCCAACTTGCTATAAAGGAAACACTCATTGTTGCTTACCTGTGTGCCTCTTTGTACTAAGGCATCTTCAACCTCCTCATCCCTCCCTTCCACCTCTTATATACTGTTGTCCTTGCCTTAACTCCCAGTCTCACATTCCTGTGTAGCCATAATGGCCATTTCCTGTTTTGCATTTTTTTACTTCCTTTTCAGACCTTTTCTCTATAGTCATCAGTACTCCTTTCCTTATATAAACAAATACTTCATTCCTCTATATGTATGTGTGCCTTCTAGTAAACTGTAGAAAGAATCGTTTATCAACTAAAGCTTAAACCATTTCCCAGTCCAAGAATAAAAAATGCCATATACTCACATGGAGAATGAGAGAAAATAGTACTGTGTAATCTAATATATATGACACTATATTACGCCTCCAATGTAGTACAAAAGAACTCTGATAACACTACATTTCTGTGACTTTTGCTAGTTGACTTGATGCACTAAAAAAATCCATATAATTTTGTGGGAAATAATCCCCGTAGACTACAGTGCCTAAAAAAGTACAAAAAAAGTTTAACAAATTCACATTACCACAGATAACTTAACAAAATCCTAAATATTAATACAAAATAATACGATATAAAAAGATCTTGTTCTCTTCAGTAGGAAAACTGTTTGCTAAACCAACAAAAGCCTAAAGTACATAACATAAATACATAAAGTATATCCCACATGAAACTAAGATCAGTAAATCTAAAATGTTAATAAAAGTAATACAAATATAAAAACAGCAATTTTTAACACACAGCCACATGCAACAACAGCCAAGGCCCAAAGTAACTAATAACAAATAAAAATAATAAAAAAAACATAACTAAAACTATACATGGTACCGCTATCCAAAAGATTTTACACAACTGCCAAGTAAACACTCTCTTAAAATGTAAATATTGAAAAAAAACTCCGTAAGACCTGACAAATTGCAATGATGAGGAAACTAAGGAAAGAACTATGAAGCAAATCAGGAAAGCATTTGTGTAAAATAAAATTGAAAAGAACTGAAGAAAACTAAGTACAAGTAAAACAAAATAAAGAACAAGAAAGAAATGAAAATAAATTATAGATAAAAAAGCATACAGAAGAACAGGTACTACTGACATTCTGAGAACCACATGTGTGATCCTTGAAATTCCTGAATATGCACTATGTGCTAAAATTGCAACCTCTCAGAGTGTACACTGATCTCCAAGGTACAAGTATTAGAGTAGGATTTCACTAATGGGAGGGTTGTGGCAGGTAATACCAACTGGGGGGGGGGGGGTATGTAGTACTGCTAGATCTATAAGATCTCATGTAGCATATGACTGACTGTTAAAACTCTTGCAGATGTTAGGATTTATCTATGATATGATTAGATAGCTGGCCTTTTAAGTCCTCAACTCTTAAGCAGCTAATTAGGTCTAGGGGAAGACACAACTGTTTATTCACTGGCCAAAACTAATATGGCAGAAGTTGCATAGCCAAATAGATCCTCTGACTGTGTTCTGGAGAATGAGAAATCACAGTTTCTACAGCAGTGGTTAGGAAAAAGAAAAGCTTTTAGCTCTTTAGCATGAGTTACTGGCCCCAAGTTATCCTACCAGAGTTGTTGGTTTGTACTGGAGCCAGATTTGTGTAATAGCTCTTTGTGTGTGTATGAATCAGTCATAATAGACTTTTAGTTTGTTTATTTTGGTTTCTGGTATTGCTTGCCTAGATCAATGGTAAGAGACTTTGCTCTACTCTTAAACTTTTAAGTTTTTTTGCTCCCCGTTTGCTTTGTTCTTTTTGTCTACTCCAGTGCCCCATCCATTGTCATGTCTACTAGTGTTTCCTACTTACTCCTGGACTATCTCCATTCTAAGGCTGAAGCTGGAAGAAAACCTAAGGGTATCCAGTGGGAAGGGGGAGGTCATGTCATTGACTACTATCCAGTGGGAAGGGGGAGGTCATGTCATTGACTACTTCAAGTGTGCGACTTTTTCATTTACAACATACCCCCTTGGTATCACCCTCCGCCCTCCACTGTGTTCACCTGTTGCATCTGAGGGGTACTCCCTTCCATTTATCATGGCTCCCTGCAAGGAAGCCCTAGATGAATGTCAACCCTCCCCGCAAGTGCCTCAGATACATACGTTGCTATATGAACCCTGGTAGCTTGGACCATAGTTATGGCTTTATTGCTCTATGCCACTGCGTTGGCCTTAATTATTTCACTTTTGTACCTAAAAGACTGCCAGTTAAGTCTTACTATACTGTCTGCACTGCACATTAACTTACCCTCAGCACCTACATTAGGCATGAAAATTAATACTGATGCTACACTGGCGGTTTAACTAAGACCTTTTGATTGCCCAGAGCTTCCTGTTTAATGCGAAGACATCGTGTAGAAACTACTGCTTATTTGTTTTCATAATTGGCTTTTGTTTTTAACTGTTAGGAGCGCTCCTGACGAGAGGTAACTAAACTCTGCTTGCTGTTTGCTATATTGCTGTTGCTTCCCAGAGCAAGACTTAAATGAGGAAATGTGTTGAGCTGCCAGTCCCTCAGTGTCTGAAAGAGAGAGAGAGAGAGAGAGAGAGTAAATTGTTTTGTTTTGAGCTATTACCTTTTTATACTACTGCAGAGAAAAGGATGCAGATTATTTGCATTATTGTGTTCTGTTACCTTTTCATGCACCTATAGCTCTCCTTTCTCCACTGGCCAAAATAATGGAGAAATGTATACACCATCAGCTTGTACAACACCTCTCTCTCCACAACATCATAGCCAACTGTCAACATGGCTTCAGACCACATCATAGTACTACTACTGCCCTCCTTTCCTTTGTAGACACTATTAACCGAACCGAACCGAACAATCTACTTTCTTCTGCCATCTTCATTGACCTCTCCAAAGCATTCACATGGTTAACCACTCTTTATTAATCAATACTCTTGAATCCCTATCTTTGATATCCCTGCCATTAGATGGTTTACTTCTTATCTCACCAACAGAAAACAAGCTGTTCTCTGGAATAACCACATCTCTTCTCTCTTGCCTGTTTCTATCGGAGTTCCTCAAGGCTCTATTCTCGCCCACTTCTCTTTTCCTCTTCATTAATGATCTCCAAAATACAATCCTCAAACTATGCATTCAATATGCTGATGATTCTACTCTCATCTGCTCTGCTCCATCCTCTTCAGAACTTAGATCTCAGACTCAAAAGTCTTTAATACCATCAAACTTGCTCTTACTAAATGCTAAAAACTAAACTCCTCCTCTTCACCCCACATCTAGGACCCCTTTAAACTTCACCATCTCCTCTAACAATGCCACTATCATCTCCTGACTCTACCACTAAACTGTTAAGTATTACAATTGATAATAATCTCTTTCAACCAACACATTAACAACTCCATAAAACTTGTCAATAAGAAAATAGGATCCTTATATCGATAGACCATTTCTAACACCTTCCTCTAGAACCAGGATTGCTCACTCCCATCTGCTTTCCACTCTTCTATGCTTCTCCCATTTTCACCAACCTTAAGAAAACAACCTAAGTAAATTGGCTACCTGCTACAATAACATTGCTCGGGAACCCCTACAGAACGCATCATTGTCTCAACCTTAAACCATTAGGCTGGCCAGAATTTCAAAACTATCTTGTAATCCAACAACTCACTATTGCCCATAAAATTCTGTACCAACCAATGAACACCCCTATACTCTCTCAACTTATAATCCCCTACAATAATCTTAACTCTCCTCCTCTGGTAAACTGTTGGCTAGTTCTATAAAATCAAATAACACTGTTTACCAATTCTGTAGGTACAAAATGGAATTTACTTCCTAGCAACATAACAAAGATTACATCACTACCTCTTTTCAAACAAAACATTAAACTGCACTTCCAAAATCACTGGCTGTGCACCTGTAGTAAACCTGATTAACTTTCCACTACTTATACCCTACTTCAAAACTATCTCCTACTTCCTACCTACTTACTTGCTCTCCTTTCTATAACTAATCTCTTATAATTTCCCTTATTCTTAGCTCTCTTTACTTGTACTTCCCACCTGTAACAATATCTGACAAAGTATTTTTTAATGTTATATAATGTCTTTGACTTTAACTGTGTGTGGTAATTATTTCATTTAATATCATTATCTTACTTAGTATTTTATGTTTGTATAGGTATTTTTTGCTTTATTTGTGGACTGTGTGAGTCAGTAATTAACTCACTTAGTAATAATAATAAGTAACTGTACAGTTGTTAGTTTTTGTCTATTCAAACTTTCTTTAAAACACAAGTATGTTTCCTTTTTGTATTCTCTGTGGAGCTTTTCTCCCCGGGCCTGTACTGAAAATGGAAATATCTCCAGCTAGACTAGCCCGGTCAACAAATGTAAAATAAATAAATAAAAAGTTACCGAAAAGAAAGAGAATGATTACTTAATTAGGCCTGGTAAGAAAACTAAGTAGTGGCAAACACTCGCCAGTAAAGTGAATGTTGACTAGCTTGCTTTTCTACTGTTGATCAAGCTAGAAAAGTAGAAATGAACTTTCATACTGTAAAATATCTCATTTTGTTGTTTAATTGGTCACAAAGCAGTGATTTTCATAAGTTCCACCTGTCATTATTTTCACCAGAATTATTTTATTTCCCTGAAATAAATGTTGTTATAAGTCTGAGCAAGTGTTAACTATATCCAGTTTAATTAAATTGCAGATAAGTGGAGGATACAACCCTCACATTAGAAGAAACATTCCTACAAAGACGTAACAAATCATTTGTTGTGATTATCAAAATTCACTAAATAATTACACAATTCAAAATATAGTTTTCATAGTTACCACTTGCGGCTAATATGAATAATGCAGTGAAGGCAACTGACCCAAAATAGAATAATCTAAAAACTGAGTCTCAGAAGACAAAAAAGAGAAAAAACAGATAAAAAGGTAAAGCCAAAAATGTTCATGTCACACCATTAAAGCAATAAACACATACAAAAGTAGTGCTAAAGAACAAGACATCACAAAAAATAGAAAAATGGATATAAGATAGCAACAAGCTACAAGGAGAAATGAACAAAGGGATCAATCTGGAAAGGCATTAAAGAAAGCAACTCAACATTCATAAATAGTATATTATACAGTTCCATGATAATTAAAGAGTATACAGTGTCACCATATCTACTTTTAAGAACCTAACTAGTAGAAAGGCTAAAACATTACTAAGCAGAACTACAAAATAAGACTAAACTACCTAAAACCACTGCTTTACCTTCTACAGTGAACTGTCAGCTGTACATATTGTGTCAAAAGTCCATATTGTAAACAAAACATGTAGTACAAAGCATGATACCTGCAAAACACAAATATATGCATAACTATGCAACATAAAAAGCCTGACCATGACACAAAATAAACATAAACTACATCATCCACATCCACAAACAAAACCACTCAACATAAACAAATTATCAAAAATCACCACAAAACACACATATAAAAAAATGACACAAGTGAGCCAATAATTACATCCAAGTAAAAGCACATCCATATATAATTTAAAGCAAACACAATAAGTATGAACACAAATACTGATCACCAACAAAAGGCACATTAAAACTAGCCCCCAGATTAAGCAAGCACTGCACTGTGTGCAGGACTAGTGCAGGAGCTCCAGCAGGCAATATGTCTGCCATGCGATCCAGGAATAAGCTGCAGGGATGTGCACTAGTGGTCCTGCACTAGTCCTGCACAGACTAAGGCCCTGTATGGAAATTATCACATTTGCAGGTGAAATCCATGCAAATGAGGTGAATTTGTGATCCAGGAAGCTGGAAGACAGCCGTGCAGGACTAGTGTAATCTGCAGAAATGTACACGGCCGGTAACCAAGTGCATTTCTGCAAACTACAAAATGGAGACATGACAGCTTAAATAAAGGGTGGATATTAAGTAGAAAGCATGCCAATGGCCAAATATGTGGCCGTTGGCATGGAAAACAGTTGCAAAAATAAAAAAATCAACTTTAATTTTTTTTAGCCAATCTCGGCTGTTTAAGCGTAGGGCAGCGGCTCGCAAACGGGATCGGGTGAAAGTTAAATTAAAAAGCCTAAAATAAGCATTTTAACCAAAATCATTATTTCGTCATTATACTCAATGGCAGGCAGAAGACAACATGGCCAATGAATAGTGGTTGCTAAGAGGGGAGGCTCAGTGTAGGACCTGTAACTATGCATCAGCAGGCAATCCTATGCAAATGAGGGGAATGATACTGAATCCCAGATTTCCCCTGCATGCTAGTCAGCACCCAACAGTGTAGGAGGCCAGTGTATGGCCGTTGGCATGGAAAACAGTTGCAAAAATAAAAAAATCAACTTTAATTTTTTTTTAGCCGATCTTGGCTGTTTAAGCATAGGGCAGCGGCGCGCAAACGGGATCGGGTGAAAATTAAATTAAAAAGCCTAAAATAAGCATTTTAACCATAACTATTTCACCATTATACTCAATGGCAGGCAGAAGACAACATGGCCAGTGAATAGTGGTTGCTAAGGGGAGAGGCTCAGTGTGGGACCTGTAACTATGCATCAGTAGGCAATCCTATGCAAATGAGGGGAATGATACTGAATTCCAGATTTCCCCTACATGCTTGTCATCACCCAACAGTGTAGGAGCAGGAATACCTTGGTGCAAGCCTAGGAGTTAGCTGACATCATAGGGGTGTGTGTCAGGCATACTGTAAATGGATTGGAGCCCTGTGGCTCGGGTATGCCCTTAGCTTAGCAGAGCTAAGCAAGGGTGTGTGTCTGAGGCTGCCTAGCACTCTTTACATTGCCTAAGCAGATGTGTGCCCTGCACACCAGGTTTTAAAGTAAAAAAAAAGTAAATCAGGAAATAGCAGCTCTGTGCACATTTGAGCACTGTGTTTTCACAGCACGCCCCTGGGCTTAAACAGGAAGGCAATGGGAATGGAAAACAACAGTAGGAAGGTAATCTAGGCGAACAAGCATAGCTGGCAGGTGAAATGTATCACAATTAGCCAATTACAGAGGCAGCAGACCAGCCCAGCCAAGAACACTACTATAAACTATGCAAACACCTTTCCCTCTGGTTTTCCCACATACTCTACACCACCGATTTATACAAGCGTGGGAATTTTAACAAACATACACAACAAAATGATAGGGGCTGCAATAGCTATCATACATCAACATGTGGAAGAGGCTGAGGGTGGTGAGGATGGGAATGCTTTTGACCAACCCACAGTGAGGGGATGGAGAAGAGTGTACCTACTCAGGGTAACCTACCAGGGGCTACATGAGCTGGAGATAGTGGAGCGCTATAGGGTGGACAGGGACCTTCTACAGCAAATTGTTGAGCTGTGCCAGCCATGCCTCACACACAGAACTAACAGAGGGGAACCCATCCCAGTGGATACCAAGGTATGTGTAGGCCTAATAATACTAGCTACAGGTACCTTCCAAAGGCCAACTGGGGATATCATGGGGATCCCACAGGCATCAGCATTCAGGGTACTCCACCAGTTACTGGATGCCATGTCAGCACATGCCGGTGAGCACGTATATTTCCCCAACACCAGTGAGGCATTGGCCAGAAATATGTATCTATCCACCAAATACCAGAACACCCTGAGGTAGTGGGTACTATAGACTGCATGCACATATGCATCAAAGCACCACCTGGTGAGTGGTGTAGGGTCTACATCAACCACTAGGGATTCCCCTCCATCAATTGCCAGGTCATGTGCAATGCCCAGGGTATTTTAATGAATGCGTGTGCTGGCTGCCCTGGAAGCTGGCATGATTCCCACATCTGGCATCTGATGCAGCTGTACCACAGATTTGCCAGTGGGGTCATCCCTTACGGTCACCTAGTGGGGGATGCTGGTTACGCAGTGGAGCCATGGCTGATGATACCCATCAGAAATTCACACACACCCGAACAAGAACTCCACAATGAGGCACACGCACATACCAGAGTTGTAATAGAGTGTGTGTTTGGGATGCTCAAGTCATGGTTCCAATGCCTGGACACATCTGGTAGAGCCTTGCAGTACTCCCCAGCTACATGTACTCAAATTGTCATAGTATGTGCCATGATGCACAATATGATCCTGCAGAAACAGCTGCAGCAGGAACAGCATGGGGCAGGACCACACAGTCCCCCACCTTTGCCAAGGCCTGCACAGGCACAGAGTGACTCGGAGGAGGAACAACCTGAGTCTGCCCCAGTAGGCAGAAGGAGGCATGTACAGTATACCCTGGCCTTGGCAAAAAGGCAAAGCATAGCACATACACTGACACAGGAGGGACCCAGGGAATGACACCACTCTCTGACTTGCACATACACTAAAAGGGATGTTAAACATGACACTACCTGTGCTCAACCATGTATAGGGAGTGTACTATGTGCATCCGACCTAGGCAGCCCTCCAGCACCATCCTCAGTACTGGCACACCCACAAGGTAAGCCACTCTCCTTACCAATTGCCAAATGGAGTAGTATATGTTGTTACTTGTATCTATGGTATGGATGTCAGCATGCAAGGGAATTGGGTGGCTGAATGGAATGCCAGCAGATAGTAGACACGTATAGTGGCACCATGAGATCTGTAACAAATACTGGTGTTACCATAGTAGCCAGTACTATACATGATGACAAAACCCACTGCAGGAAATATGCTGGGCCACATGTATGTCCATATGATTCACACATGCCAGTCAGGGAGGTTCACATACCCAACAGTCTCAGCCAGCAGGACAAGGGTAGATAAACACAAACAAAGGCTGTGCTAAGGCATCTGAATGATGGCTATGGGTAACCTTCCCCCCTCCCAGGTCTACACAGACAGACTACAGCAGGTCAGGCAGTGGGATGTTAGTTCTGAAGGGTAGGAAGTCAGAAACTGATATGTAGGTCAATCAAACCTAAGCGCTGTAATACACTGATATGCCTCTAGTCAGCATGATAGGTTAGAATACAGAATGAAATGGAGTCCCTGACATACCAGTACAGTCATAGCAAATGTGTACAAGTGTCAGGTGTGCCCCCCAATCCTATGTAGAAATGTAGAACCAGACAGGTGTGCCCCCCAATCCTGTGTAGAAATGTAGAAACAGTCATGTGTGCTCCCTCCCCCAATCCTGTGTAGAAATGTAGAAACAGTCAGGTGTGCCCCCCCCCAATCCTGTGTAGAAATGTAGAAACAGTCAGGTGTGCCCCTCCAATACTGTGTAGAAATGTAGAAACAGTCAGGTGTGCCCCCCAAACCTGTGTAGAAATGTAGAAACAGTCAGGTGTGCCCCCCATCCTATGTAGAAATGTAGAAACAGTCAGATGTGCTCCCCACCAATCCTATGTAGAAATGTAGTAAAAGGCAGATGTGCCCACCTCCAGTCTGATGTAGACATGTAGTAACATGTATGTGGAAGTATAATACCAGTGGAGCACAGATGACCTGAGGTGTCCAAGGTAGCAGGATAGATTGTAGCATGTGTACAATATGCATCTATGCGTGTGTTAGGCTGGTGTGTGTTTCATATTGTGTGAGAGTGGTCAGTATGTATGCATGTTGAGGTATGACCTAGTGGCCATTGCCCACTACTGTCGATAACAGGGCCAGGTCCTCACAACTGCAGTGCTAAATTCACCCCAGTATAACACATGCTAGCAGTAAGCCATTGTAAATGTATGGTGGTAGTATGTGTCACCATTTGAACGATGGACATGGCATGACTGTTGGGCTAGATATACAAGCAGTACACAGGGAAAAGTACCCCAGCCATACAGTATATACTGTGTAACTGTGAAATGGACACACCCTTGGAAATGTACATACAGGTATGCATCACATTATCTGGGCTTGTAGTAGGTTATACCGATGTCACCTGGCCAAACACTTGCAGATCACAAAGGTGATAGGACTGATGCATTGGGAAATGGCTGATGTCCCTACACAAGCCAGCATAACTGGAATGGCCCATGCATATCTTTTAGTCAGATGCAAGTAGCATCCATAGCAGACATGCACTCAGCTCACCCAAACACCACCCACAGGTATCTCTCTGGTCATATCCCTGCTGTTGTAAATGGGTACAATATGACCCCCGCCTGTGTATGGCAATAGCGAAAGAATGCAGCATGCAGTGCTGGTGTCCCATGCAGGTGTGTCCCTAGCTGTAAGTAGCACCCTGCCAGCATCCACACCATCTGATCAATACTGATAGAAAGTATTGGCATGAACACCTAGCACACCTACCCTGTCACCCCAGGGGAATATACTGTATGGCAGTCTGCGACTGTAGGACTGACAGAATGCAACAACCTGCTACAGCTGGCCTGCATCACCACCAAATGGCCTACAGGCCTCTGTGAAAGGCCTGTGTCTCACCCATACTGCCAATGTATGTTATGTCATGGACACCCAAATAACAACATAACACACTCCACATACACCATATGCAAGGCCATGTGAACAAACCACAGTAACATGTCCACCATGTCCCACTGCATGAACTGTGGACCAACACCAAAACACAGCTGTGATGAGGTGATAACTATTGGAAATGTATCAGAGGATGTATGCATAATGTATGGAAGAGGACAGAATAATAGGGGGGTGGGAGCATGTGCAGCATGGAATGTGCAACGTCCGACACAGCTGTGTGCACATACTATCCCTGGCTGCAAACACAAAAATGGGTGGCTACAAACCTGCCTGTACACCACAATAGGAGTAATGTCCTGACTTATGACCCCTGCTTCTGGGTAACCTGTGTGAATCTGTACAGCTGTGAGGTATTGCCACAGTAAGATAATGCCGTACTGTCATGTCGAAGGATGTACAAGTATGGGATCCTCTGCCAGCAATCTACCTAGGTGCTGAGCTGGATACACAGACCCAGCAGCAAGTGTCTGCAGCTCCCCCTCCAGAATGGCATAACTTTCCATGAATATGTAGGCATTTGATCACAATACTGGACACAGCTGCATTCACGCTGTGTTCCCCAGGACATCACTGTGAGAAAAACTGCCCACCTGACAGTACTTGAGTACATAAAACATCACAGTGTATAACAGTACACATGTCTGAATATCTGTGCTAACACCAGTACCATGTAGTAGAAGCAGCACAGACACAATCACCTACAGTACACACTGTCCCTTGCACAGAGTGACCCCATATTGCCAACTGATCTACAGATAACCAGCAGAAACAATTTGCTACCTGTAGGTGTAGAACTCAAAGGTCTGCACTGGAGTACAAACTACCTGGAATGGATCCACGCATTCAATACAGAAAGGCATACTGGGCATGTTCACACACTTAGAGAAATGAAGGCAATGTAAGACAACAGCATACTGAAAGGTCATACTGGGCATGCTCACACACATAAACAAATGAAACCCATGTTTGCCAACAACAGTGGACCATACATATCTGACAGTTGCAGATGTTAGTGCATACACTCCTCAGTATGCACCAGTCATGCTTTGCACACACATTGGATAGGAATACACACATATATCTAAGGACAACACACTATAATATGCCAAAAGTGTACATACATAGATGTGTGAAAGAGAGTGACAGTGACAAAGAGCCTCCCATCATGAGGCCTGTCTCACCCAGGACACAGCCAAATGGCTACCACCACATGATGTGTAAATGTTACTCACTGTCAACATTAGCCACTGGTATCCCTCAGCATTACAGACTCTGTGGTGCAAGTGCTAGCTGTGCAACATGATTGTACAAGGCAGTAGTCATCTAGCAGTTGTGTACGCGTACCCGGAGAATATAAAACTGCATGTGCCTGAGTGTGGTGTGTCTACCTCTAGAAGAATGGGTTACAGCCCATGCACACACACTGCCCTCCCTATAGCCCTACTATGACAAGCCTGCTGATGTCATTCACTTTGAAATACACCTTTGGGAAAGGAGTAGTCCAGTAATCTCTGTGGCATGTCCTATAACTGCGTAATGCTGTAGTGTGATAAACTAGTAAGGTAGGAGTTCTAATCCCAGACATGGCAACTGTGTGTGTGTCTGTGTAGGGAGCAATGCTTTCTAGGCTAGTCACACCCACTACACTTCAAATGCCCTACTTTGGCAAGGCTGCTGATGTCATTCACTTTGAAATATACCTTTGGGAAAGGAGTAGCCCAGTAATCTCTGTGGCGTGTCCTATAACTGCATAATGCTGTAGTGTGATAACCTAATTAGGTAGGAGTTCTAATCCCAGACAGGGTAACTGTGTGTGTGTGTGTGTGTGTTTGTGTGTGTCTGTGCCTGTGTAGGGAGCAATGCTTTTTAGGCTAGTCACACTCATTGCAATTCAAATGCCCACTTTGGCAAGGCTGCTGATGTCATTCACCTTGAAATACACCTTTGGGAAAGGAGTAGCCCAGTAATCTCCATGGTGCATCCTATAACTGCGTAATGCAGTAGTGTGATAAACTAGTTAGGTAGGAGTTCTAATCCCAGACAGGGCAACTGTGTGTGCATGTCTGTGGAGGGAACAATGCTTTTTAGGCTAGTCACACTCATTACAATTCAAATGCCCCCTTTGGCAAGGCTACTGATGTCATTCACCTTGAAATACACCTTTGGTAAAGGAGTAGCCCAGTAATCTCTGTGGCCTGTCCTATAACTATGTAATGCTGTAGTGTGATAAACTAGTAAACTAGTCAGGTAGGATTTCTAATCCCAGACATGGCAACTGTGTGTGTGTGTGTGTGTGTGTGTGTGTGTGTGTGTGTGTGTGTGTGTGTGTGTGTGTGTGTGTCTGTGTAAGGAGCAATGCTTTTTAGGCTAGTCACACTCAGTACAATTCAAATGCTCTACACTGGCAGGGCTGCTGATGTCATTCCCTTTGAAATACACCTTTGGGAAAGGTGTAGCCCAGTAATCTCTGTGGCATGTCCTATAACTGTGTAATGCTGTAGTGTGATAAACTAGTTAGGTAGGAGTTCTAATCCCAGACATGACAACTGTGTGTGTATGTGTGTTTGTGTGTCCGTGTGTCTGTGTAAGGAGCAATGCCTTTTTAGGCTAGTCACACTCATTACAATTCAAATGCCCTTCTTTGGCAAGGCTGCTGATGTCATTCACTGTGAAATACACCTGTGGGAAAGGAGTAGCCCAGTAATCTCCATGGTACATCCTGTGACAGCGTAATGCTGTAGTGTGATTTAGTACTTTGGTAGGGGTTCTATTCACACACATGGCAAGTGTGGATGTTTGTGTGTGTGTTTCTTTGTCTGTGTAGGGTGCAATGCTTCTGAAGCCATTCACAATTACTACAATCTTAATTTGACCTTCTTCACAAGCCTGCTGATGTCATTCCCAGTGAAATACACCTTTGGGGAAGGAGTACTCCAGTAATCTCTGTGGCACATCCTATAACTGTGTAATGCTGTAGTGTAATAAACTAGTTAGGTAGGAGTTATAATCCCACACATGCCAAGTGTGTTTGTGTTTGTCATTCGTATTCTGTGTGGAGGTGACTGTGAGTGTGTAATAACTGGACTCATTGTGGAGTGGGTTTTGCAAACTTCTTATATAGTGGCCCTATTATATGTCACAATTCCCACCTTACAAGGATAACAGATGTGAAATAGGTGAGAGGCTGGGGTGCCAATCCGTACCCCTACATATGACATCAAGGCCTAGTGATCAAAGTTAGAAACCCTTGTATTACCCAGAGAACACTCTCAACCCATGTCTCATACACAAACACACTTGCCTAGGCAACAACCGCTATGTTGGTAGTACCCTGCATATTGCCACAGATAGTGTGATTGCAGTGGACTACAGAGGGCATGGCACCCTGTCGATCAGTACAGTAGGTACGTACATGCAGACAGTGTGCCTTCCCTATGTTCCTCACTGGATGCCTGCAACACCTGTGTTGCCATCAAATGTGGCCCACAAAGGACATACCATGCCTTAAACACATACCCTGTATGGACAGATGCCAATGACACCAGGGAATACCTGTATCATGCTATCAATGCAGGTGCAGGGTCAACCTGTTGTCCATTATCAGTTCCCGCCACATGAGGCCAGGACTGGCACATCTGCTGATGACAATCTGTGTACACAACATGGGTCAGCCACCCTAGGTACAATTCCACATGTCACTGTACATGCATGTGGGACGTGTGCACATCCTAGACAGCATCCATGTCATGGAATAAAGAACACATACATGGCAAGCATTGCGCAGTAATGGCCACACAGCCTTCTGGCACAGTCAACCACTACATACCCATGAAGAAATGCATGCATGCATGTCAGTACTGGCACCCTGTGTCTGTGTGTGCGGTGTATGATGGTTTCAACCACATTCACACTCACTACAGCTCCTATTGGCATATGGAAGCATGCTGCCTGATGTTAGACACCTTCACATACCCTTTACCCAAAAAATCTCTGGATAACCCCTGTGGTGAATGTGATGCCTGCACATTACTGTATTGTGGCAAACTAACTAGTTAGGAAGTGTATTCCTGATCCTGCCAAGTGTGTCAATGTGTATGAGTCCCTGAGAGAAGGTGGCTGTGTTGATGCTGACACCTGTTCATGTGGACAGGTACATGTACTACACTTACTGTATTGCTACCATATCACTGTTGCAGATGTCACTCACTTTCACATATATGTGTGGTCAGCTCATCAACATGTAAGCTATGTGGTGCATGCAATAACTGCAGAGACATGTGATAGCAATACATAATCAGTCAGGGGTTTGAAACCATGTACTGGTAGGTGTGTGACACAAACATACTTAGGTTTTACTCTCCCACCCCCTTCCTGACTTACTTTGTCTCAGTCTGTCTCTCTCACTCCCTCTCTGCTGGATGTGGAGAACTACACCTGCTTTGCTTAGGCAGCAGCTTGTGCTTTGTAAGTGATGCTCATGATCAGCTGATGGCCTCTGCATGAATTGCAGCCGTCCTCTAGCTGATTGCACATGGAACAGCTGTGGTAACATTCCCATAGCCAATTGCATGGAAACACACTCCAATATCTAGGAACATCATGTTGGTGTTGTGCCATTTCATTCACTGTGAGCAGGACCTAGATCTGGTGTTTGGCAAACAGCATCACAGATGGCTTTGGGATTTACCTCTAACAACATACACTGTGGAAACAGGCCAACACACAGGAGGGAGATGTGCCTGACATGACTACAGAATGTAAGTGTTGCTATTCTCCATTTGGAGTAATGTCAGTTTAACAGGGTGTGTGTGGATATGACTGGTCTACATGTTTTAATACCTGTCATGACAGTGCTATGATTTTGATTAAACCCTCATCAGTAGGGTTATCTGCAGACTGGGCAGTGTGTGGTGCCTTTTGTTTCTTGTGTTATTCAAAGAACACCTACCTGAGAACTGCAGAAGCATAGTGTGATGATTGCAGTCAGTACATGGTGACAGCCATGAGCGTTACTGACTTCATATCCCTCATAGGGCATATGTCACAACAAACCCTGTTACAACAGTAAATGTATAAGGTTATCACAGCAACATGTCAATATTGGCTCTGTGTTTGTGCATCCAGCCACAACTCTGTCAACCTTTGTACATATGCCATGCAGTAAGACGTGCATATGTTCTGTACACCATTATTTACTGACATCATATCTGATAACACGTCAGTCAGATATCGGACTGTTACACATGTTATGTATAGTAGGGGTTATATTTGAGGACATAACCTGGGCATTCTGTGGTTGTGTGTACAGTACTAAGGTCTGTTTACTTATGGTGATTGTCGACAGTGTGTGTATTGTGAATATGTACCTTGGCCTGTGTACAGACTGAGGTAAATGTCATTGTTCTTGGTCCTGTTCTATCTGATGTTACATGCTGGGGCAGTGTATGGTACCCTATTGGCTTACATGTTTGTAGGGCCAAACACACACATGTCCCATACCACAGACAGGCATCGGACCACACTGTGTAGTGGCCCAGTATATGTAGGGTAGTGTGTAGTGGCACATACGAGGATAGTGTTGATCAGACAGTGCATATAATGTAATATTAAGCTAGCTTTCCGTATGCGGCTGTGGCTGTGTTCACATTGGTTGTGAGTATGCACTTTCACACAAGTATCTGTTACTCTGTGCTGTGACATGCCTGTAGAGCCTGCTATATTTGCAGGTACATGTGTATACCCCATAAGGAATGTAGGGCAGTGTTGTGGCAGTCTGCCTGTAGTTTGCACAGTGCTCTGTTACAAGCCTAGCAGCTTAGTGTACTTATCCAGTGTGATGTTATGCCCAGATATTTGCCAGATGTACTGCTGCTGAGCCACCATAACTGTCATGTATTTCTGTCAAAGCAGTGGGATGTTGTAGAGATGTATGTCACTAACTAGTGGGTAGTATGTGGCCATGTGACCTCTGCAGCAGCTGTTAGTATGTGTCAGGACAGACAGGAGTGTGTGAATGCATAACCTAAGTGGGCATATATATTCCACTATTTACATGACATACCCATCTACATGGCTGTTAACATCAACATTGTCAGGCTTGGTCCACATGTCTTGCACTAAGGGGTTCTGTGTATACCTCTGGACTGGTCAGAGTGTGTCAGACTGTCCACATTTATTGGCCATATCTCTGCTGTAGTCCACAGGATCATTACTGTGCAAGCAGTGGTACTGTACTATGATCTGTCAGTATCCAATGGCACACATGTTAGAAGCAAATGTGTTCTCCCACACACATGTCTGTTAAGACAACCTGCATTACCATAGCAGCAGTCTACATATAAACCTGCAATACATACCCGACATCCCCTTGCACTAAGAGGTTGGGACTATTGGGGCTGAGGTAGGACTCTGCTCCATGTTCTGGACATATGGTGAACATATATGTACATATAATTATCCATATATCTATATACATATATACAGATATACATATTGACATACATATATGGATATCTATATGTACATACATATATATATATATATATACACACATATAAACACTAAAATATATACATATACACAGCAATATACGTCTACACATATACAGCTATAGATACATATGAGTATATACTTATGGATATCTACATGGGATCTGTACAGATCCCCAAATGCACTTTTCACCGAAGCAGAAATCACTGAGCATACTTAACCGAAAGTGCTGTTCACCGAAGCAGCACAGCACTTCAATAAGTATGCTCATTGTGTTGTGCTGGTCGCACTACAGTGCGCGGATAAAGGAAAATTCCTTTTCCCCAGTGTAGTGTGACCTCGGAGTGAGAATATTAAAGTAGGGGGTGTGGGGGGTGCAAGGGGGCTTGCCCCCTGCATAGACGTAGGGTTAATGTTGTAGGTTTTTTTTAAACATACTTTACCATAGCGCTTTTGAAAGCGCTTTTGGTAAAGTATGTTCGGTGATAATGGATTCGGACTTTTGATCTTTCGATCAAAAGTCCTAGCTCCATCTACATATATATTGACAGTAATAGATATATCAGAATAGATATGTATGCACATATAGTTATAGATATCTACACATATAGGCATATCTGTATACATAGGATGTGCATACATATATATCTACCTATACATCTATCTATCTATCTGTCTATCTATCTATCTATCTATCTATCTATCTATCTATCTATCTATCTATCTAATCATCTATCTATCTATCTATCTATCTATCTATCTATCTATCTATCTATCTATCCATATATACAAAGAGATCTACACATGGCCATATATATATGCTGCACTATACAGATGGGTATACAGACATATGTATGAATATACATGTGTATGTACATGTAGACATGTATCAACATGTGTATATGTATATATCCATATTCCTGTCATGTGTAAATATCAAGGTTGTGTATATCTTTCCAGCTGTATCTCACAGTATGTATCTGATATGTGTACATCATGATTAAACAACATGTGTGATGCAACAGTCATATTAATAACAAGTACTACACAATTGTGGAAGTAAAGGCAATTGTTCAATACTACTCAATAAGTGTATCAACAGATATAGTGGAAAAACAACAGCTGTCTTTACAGTGGTCATGGCATAGTGGTTAAGTGTTGTGACTATAGTGTACAGGGTCCTGGGGTTCAAGCCCTGCAAGGGCTGTCCATTTTGTTGCTGGGCAGAACAAGAGCTGTCAGATAGAGAGTGGTTAAGACAGTTTTAAGTGCATTTGTGTGGGTTTGCTTGAAGCTAAGTGGTGCTAAGCTATGGGTAAATGTACGGTCGCTTACACAGTGTAGGCTTTGCTTACCAGTGCACAAATTAGCTTAGCTGCTATATTGGAGAAATGTTGATACCTGTTAAGCATGGTTTAGCCCTGGTAACCAGTTCACACCACCCAGTCCGATGACATAGCAGGGTAATGACATCTGTAATAAGTGTATGTAATGCCATTTACAACACATGTGCCTATGTGCTGTCATTACAGTAGCAAGGGGTGTGAGTGCCATGTCTGGGACACACAAGTATTTGAGGCCTGTACAGCACTGTTGTCTGTGTGAATGTGTTACATACAGGGGTAGTAGCCCAGGGTACATGCTGTCACACTGGCATGTAGTGTATCACGGTGGTACTACTGTTGACAGTGCTTTCCCAGCCAAGAGTAGAGTGCAAAATGTAGTACCGACAACAGGCACACCTGCAGGCATAGCTGGACTCTGAGGGCTCCCTGTTGTATCCCTGGGGTGTGACCTGTGTCACAGTATATATACCCTACTGGATAATGATTCGACATGGGGAATGTAACTGTAGACTACCGTCTGTACAGCATGTTAGTGAGGGCTTCCAACATGTAGTCATGGCATACATATTGTTGTCAAATGTCTGTCTGTCAACACATTCATCCTTTTGCATAGCTACTTGCCAAGCTGATGACTCTCAGTCCCTGTACAGATGTGCAGATGGCAGGTATCCAGCTGGAATATGTACAGGCGACCTATGCTTGATTGACACTGACATGTCTGCCCAGCTGTGTAAGAACTGGCACATATAGGAGACAACACCCTGTACACACCAAATGCCATGGGTACCTCCACTACACTACCACAGTCAACAGAATATGCTTGGGTACAGGTCTCCCCACCAACATTTTTCCATTAATGCCCTGACTGGTTAAAAATTTTTTTCTTTGGGGGCCAGTTTTGTTAGGATTTTTTTAAATTTGGTTTTAATTTGATTAGTTTGGGCTGGCCTTTTAAGTCCTAAACTCTTAAGCAGCTAATTGGGGGGGGGGGGGGGGGGGGGGGGGGGGGGGGGGGGGGGGGGGGGGGGGGGGGGGGGGGGGGGGGGGGGGATGGGGGGGGGGGGGGGGGGGGGGGGGGGGGGGTGGGGGGGGGGGGGGGGGGGGGGGGGGGGGGGGGGGGGGGGGGGGGGGTTTTTTTTTTTTTTTTTTTTTTTTTTTTTTTTTTTTTTTTTTTTTTTTTTTTTTTTTTTTTTTTTTTTTTTTTTTTTTTTTTTTTTTTTTTTTTTTTTTTTTTTTTTTTTTTTTTTTTTTTTTTTTTTTTTTTTTTTTTTTTTTTTTTTTTTTTTTTTTTTTTTTTTTTTTTTTTTTTTTTTTTTTTTTTTTTTTTTTTTTTTTTTTTTTTTTTTTTTTTTTTTTTTTTTTTTTTTTTTTTTTTTTTTTTTTTTTTTTTTTTTTTTTTTTTTTTTTTTTTTTTTTGGGAAACCCTTTTGTTTAAATTAAACTAAAAAATTTTTAATACCAAAATTGGGCCAAATTCCTTTTATTTGGCTAAAATAAATCCCCTTTCAACACAGGGTTTAAAAATTTTTACCTCTTTAAAAATGATTACTCCCCAATTACCCCCAAATTGTTTTTTATTACCAATTTTGGTTAAAAACTCTTTTAAAACACTTTAAAATTTTTAAAAATTTGTTTTTTTGGTTTGGGTCCTTTAATAAATTAAGCCCTTTCTCATTTCTTAAACCCAAGGTTTTTCCCCCTTGCTTTTTCTTTTATTTTCCCCCTTTTTCCCAAACCTTGAAAAAATTTAAAATTTAAAGGCATGTTAAAAAAAATTTTTTTTTTAAAATAAGGAACCATATTGTTTTAAAAATTTTGGGGGAAAAACCTTTTTGTAATCCAAAAATTTTATTTTTTAAAAATTTCGGGTACCAACCAATGAACTTTACTCTTTTAAATTTTTAAAATTTCCCCTTCCTTTGTTCTTTTTGGGGTTCTAAAAAATAAAATTTCATGCTGGTGCCTCCTTTTTCCAAA
This sequence comes from Protopterus annectens, assembly GCF_019279795.1. Classification (NCBI taxonomy): domain Eukaryota; kingdom Metazoa; phylum Chordata; order Ceratodontiformes; family Protopteridae; genus Protopterus; species Protopterus annectens. The sequence continues at coordinate 1,927,808,153 of NC_056741.1, forward strand.
TTTTTGGGGTAAAAATTAATTCTTTAAAACTTTTACAAAAAGGTTTTTTCATTTCACCTTCCCTTTTAAAACAAAACCAAAAAACGGGCTTAAAATTAAGGGCTTGAAATGTAAATAAAAATTTTTAATAACCCTTACTTAAAATTATCTTTATTTCCTTCCTTTAATTATTTCCTTTTCCTAAACTGCCTTTCTTATAATTTCATTCTTACCCTCAGAAAAATTACTGAAAAAATATTTTAAGGGTTTAAACCCCCGATTTTCCTGTTTTGGAAACATTTTAAAATTTTATTTGTATTTTTTTTTTTAAAAATGGATTTTTTTTTTAAATTTGGGCCCCCTTTGACGGGTAAAAAACTCCTTGTTTTGTAACTTTTTAAAAAGTTTTGGGGTTTTGGGCTATTCCCTTTTTTTAAAAAAAAGAAAATTGTTTTTTTTGACTTTACCTTTTCTCCTGAAGGAAAAGGAAATTTTCCAAAAATTGGTTTTCCTGTTTTTTTAAAAAAAAAAAAAGTTCCCAAAAGAAGGGTTACTTAATTAGGCCTGGTAAAAAAACTAAGTAGGGGAAAACACTGAGTAAAGTGAATTTGACTAGCTTTTTTACTGTTGATCAAGCTAAAAAGTAGAAATGAACTTTCATTTTTTTGTAAAATATCTCATTTTGTTTTTTAAATTTGGGTCAAAAACAGGGGTTTTCATTTTCCCCTGCCCTTATTTTCAAAATTTTTTTTTAAAAATAAATGTTGTTATGTCTAAACAAGTTTTCATATCCAGTTTAATTAAATTGAGATAAGTAGGATAAAACCCTCCATTGAAGAAACATTCCTAAAAAAGGGTAACAAATCATTTGTTGTATTTCAAAATTCAAAAAATTACACAATTCAAAATATAGTTTTCATAGTTACCATTTTGAAAATTATGAATAATGCAGTAAAGGGCAACTGCCCCAAAAATAGAAAATCAAACCGGTCTCAGAAAAAAGAAAAAACAGATAAAAGGTAAAAAAAAATTTTCCCTTGTCACACCTTTAAAGCAATAAACACATAAAAAAGTATGCAAAAGAACAAGACATCAAAAAAATAGAAAAGGGAAAAGGGTAGCAACAAGCTCAAAAAAATGAAAAAAGGGATCAATCAAAAAAGGCTTTAAAAAGAAACCAACTTTAAAAATTTATACAGTTCCATGAAAAAAGGTATACAGTCACCATATCACTTTTAAAAACCTCAGAAACCCAAAAACATTACTAAGCAGAACTACAAAATAAACTAAACTACCTAAAACCATGCTTTACCTTCAAAGTGAACTGTCAGCTGTACATATTTTGAAAGTCCATTTTTAAACAAAACATTAGTACAAAGCATGATCCCCAAAACACTTTTGCATAAAATGCAACAAAAAAAAAGCCTGACCATGACAAAAAAAAACAAAAACTACATCATACATCCACAAAAAAACCACTAAATTTTTAAAAAAATTTATCAAAATCACCACAAAACACATAAAAAAAAATTAAAAGGAGCCAATAATTCATGTAAAAGCACATCCATATAAATTTAAAAAAAACACAATAAGTATGAACACAAATCTGATCACCAACAAACACATTAAAACTAGCCCCCAGATTAAGCAAGCACTGCATGTGCAGGACTAGTGCAGGAGCTCCAGCAGGCAATATGTCTCCCCGGATCCAGGAATAAGCTGGGAAAGTGCACGGTCCTGCACTAGTCCTGAAAGGCCCAAGCCCTGTATGCAAATTACCCCATTTGCAGGTGAAATCCATGCAAATGAGGTGAATTTGATCCAGGAAGCTGGAAGACAGCCGTGCAGGACTAGTGTAATCTGCAGAAATGAAACCCGGAAACCCAAGTACATTTCTGCAAATTACAAAATGGAGCCATGACAGCTCCAAATAAAGGGTGGATTTTGTAGAAAGCATGCCAATGGCCAAATTTTGGGCCATTGGCATGGAAACAGTTAAAAATAAAAACCCTTTTTTTTTTTTACCGAATCTCGGCTGTTTAAGAAAGGGCACCCAAACGGGGGGGGGTGATAAAAAAAAAAACCTAAAATAAGCATTTTATTTTCCAATTTTTTGGCAGGCAGAAGAAAAAGGGAAATAGTGGTTGCTAAGGGGAGGCTCAGTGTGGGACCTGTAACTATGCATCAGCAGGCAATCCTATGCAAATGAGGGAATGATACTGAATCCCAGATTTCCCTGCATGCTAGTCAGCACCCAACAGTGAAAGGGGAGGTAGTTTGGGGCAAACAGTTGCCAATTTTAAAAGGGCTTTGGGGGTTTTTTTGCATAGGATGGGTTTTAAAATTTGCCTTAAGCATTTTCCCTATTTTTTACTCAATGGCAGGAAAGAAGAAAAAGGGTGAATAGTTTTTCTGGGAGGCTCTGTCCCTTAACTTGCATCAAAAACCCTTTGAAAAGGGGAATGTCTAAAAATTTACATGTTTGTACAAACAGTGTGGGAAAGGAATGGGTGCAACCCCGGGGTTTAAATGACATAAAGGGTGTGTGTCAGGCATACTGTAAAGGATGGGTCCCCAGCAGACTAAGAAATTGCAACTGCCTCACTCTTTCTTTGCCTCAGGGGCCCGGTTTAAAAAAAAAAAAGTAAACCGGGAAAAAGCAGCTCTGTGCACATTTGAGCACTGTGTTTGCTCCCCCAAACAGGAAGGCAATGGGAAGGAAAAAAACAGTGGGGGTAATCTAAAACAAGCATAGCTGGCAGGTGAAATGTACAAATTACCCAAATTACAAGGCAGGGGACCCCAGAGAACACTACTATAAACTATGAAAACACCTTTCCTCTTTTTACATACCCCCCAAGGATACAAGGGGAAATTTTAACAAACAAACAACAAAATAATAGGGGCTGCAATAGCTATCATACATCAACATGTGGAAGAGGCTGGGGTGGTGAGGATGGGAATGGGGACCAACCCACAGTGGGGGAGGAAAAGAGTGTCCCAACCCAGGGTCCTACCACTACATGAGCGGGAGATAGTGGGCTATGGGGTGGACAGGGACCTCTACAGCAAATTGTTGAGCTGTGCCGGCCAGCCTCACACAGAACTAAAGGGGAACCCATCCCAGTGGATACCAAGGTATGTGAGGCCTAAAATACTAGCAAAGGCCCCAAAGGGCCCAAACTGGGGATATCAGGGGGATCCCACAGGCATCAGCATCCAGGGTACTCCACCAGTTCCTGGATGCCATGTCAGCACATCCCGGTGAGCATATTTTCCCCAACACCAGTGAGGTTGGCCAGAAATTTTTCATCCACCAAATAGCAGAATACCCAGGTAGTGGGTCTATAGACTGCATGCACATATGCATCAAAGCACCACCTGGTGAGGGGGTAGGGTCTACATCAACCAAAAGGGTTCCCCTCCATCAACTGCCAGGTCAGGGCAATGCCCAGGGATTTTTGTGTGTGCTGGCTGCCCTGGAAAGATTCCCACATCTGGCATCTGATGCAGCTGTACCAAGATTTCCCAAATGGGGACATCCCCGGTCACCTAGTGGGGATGCTGGTTCCTGGAGCCATGGCTGATGACACCCATCAGAAATGCACACACCCCCAACAAGAACTCCATAATGAGGCACACCACAGACCAAAATTTAATAGAGTGTGTGTTTGGGATGCTCAAGTAAAGGTTCCAATGCCTGGACACACCCGGGTGGAGCCTTGCAGTACCCCCACTACATGTACTCAAATTGTCATAGTATGTGCCATGTGCACAATATGATCCTGCAGAAACAGCTGCAGCAGGAACAAATGGGGCGGGGCCAAAACCCCCCCACCATTGCCAAGGCCTGCACGGGAAGGTGACTCGAGGAGGAACAACCTGAGCCTGCCTTAGTAGGCACAAAGAGGCATGCCTAGTATGCCCTGGCCTTGGCAAAGAGAAAAAGCATAGCACATACACTGACACAGGAGGGACCCGGGGAATGACCCCCTCTCTGATTTCACATACAGTAAAAGGGATGCCAAACATGACACTACCTGTGCTCAACCATGTATGGGGAGTGTACTATGTGCATAAAAAGGCAGCCCTCCAGCACCATCCTAAATACTGGCACACCCACAAGGTAAGCCCCCTTTTACCAATTGCCAAATGGAGTAGTATTGTTGTTACTTGTATCTATGGTATGGATGTGAGCATGAAAGGGGAAATTTGGGTGGCTGAAGGGGATGCCAGCAGATAGTAGCCCCTATAGTGGCACCATGAGATCTGTAAAAAATACTGGTGTCACCATAGTAGCCAGTACTAACAGTACAAAACCCACTGCAGGAAATTGCTGGGCCACATGTTTCCATATGCCCACACATGCCAGTCAGGAGGTTCACATACCCAAAAAAGTTCAGCCAGCAGGCCAGGTGTAGACAAACCCAACCAAAGGCTGAGCTAAGGCCCCTGAATGATGGCTATGGTTAACCCCCCCCCCAGGCCTACACAGACAGACTACAGCAGGTCAGGCAGTGGGATTTTAGTTCTGAAGGGTAGGAAGTCAGAAACTAATATGTAGATCAATCAAACCCAGGAGCCGTATTACACTGATATGCCTCTAGTCAGCATGATAGGTTAGAATACAGAATGAAATGGAGTACCTGACATACCAGTACAGTCATAGCAAATGTGTCCCGGGGTGTAAAAGGGTGTGCCCCCAATCCTTGTAGAAATGTAGAAACAGTCGGGTGTGCCCCCCCCTTTGTAGAAATGTAGAAACAGTCAGGTGTGCCCCCCCAATCCTGTGTAGATGTAGAAACAGTCAGGTGTGCCCCCCCAAACCCTTTTAGAAATGTAAAAACAGTCAGGTGTGCCCCAATCCTGTGTAGAAATGTAGAAACAGTCAGGTGTCCCCCCAAACCTTTTAGAAATGTAGAAACAGTCAGGTGTCCCCCCCACCCTTTGTAGAAATGTAAAAACAGTCAGGTGTCCCCCCAATCCTTGTAGAAATGTAAAAAGTCAGGGTGCCCCCCAACCCGATGTAGACAGTAAACAGATGGGGAAAGTATAATACCAGTGGAGCACAGATGCCGGGGAAGGTAGGGATGGGGTTGTAGCATTGTAAAAAAATGAAAATAGTGTGTTAGGTTGGTGTGTGTTTCATATTGTGTGAGAGGGGTCAGTATGTATGCATGTTGGGGTTTTACCTGGTGGCCATTGCCCACTATTTGATAACGGGGCCAAGTCCTCACAACTGCAGTGAAAAAATTCCCCCCAGTGTAACACTTGCTCGCTGTAAGACATTGTAAATGTAGGGTGGTAATTTGTGTCACCATCTGAAAGATGGACATGGCATGACTGTTGGGCTAGATATACAAGCAGTACACAGGAAAGTACCCCAGACATACAGTATAAAATTTTGTGTAACTGTGAAATGGACACCCCTTGGGAAATTACATACAGGTATGCATCACATTATCTGGGCTTGAAAATAATACTTGTCCCTGGAAACACTTGCAGATCACAAAGGTGATAGGACTGATGATTGGGAAAGCTGATGTCCCTGCACAAGCCAGCATAACTGGAATGCCCATGCATATCTGTGAGTCAGATGCAAGTAGTGTCCATAGCAACATGCACCCAGCTCCCCCAAACACCACCCCACAGGTATCTCTGGTCATATCCCTGCTGTTGAAATGGGTAAATATGACCCCACCTTTTATGGCAATAGCAAAAGAATGCAGCATGCAGTGCGGTGTCCCATGCAGGTGTGTCCCTAGCTGTGGGTAGCACCCTGCCAGCATCCACCCACCTGATCAATACTGAGAGAAATTATTGGCATGAACGCCTAGCACACCTACTCTGTCACCCCGGGGGAATATACTGTATGGCAGTCTGGGACTGTAGGACTGACAGAATGAAACCCTGCTACAGCTGGCCTGCATCACCTTGGCCTACAGGCCTCTGTGAAAGGCCTGTGTCCCCCCTACTGCCAATGTATGTTATGTCATGGACACCCAAATAACAACATAACACACTCCACAAAAATTGCAAGGCCATGTGGACAAACCACAGTAACATGTCCACCATGCCCCACTGCATGAACTGTGGACCAACACCAAAAAAAGCTGTGATGAGGTGATAACTAAAAAGTATCAGAGAATGTATGCATAATGTATGGAAGAGGATAGAATAATGGGGGAGGGTGGGGGGGCCAAATGGGAAAAGGAAAAAAAGGGGGAAAATGTGAAAAAAGGTTTTCCTGACAACCCCAAGGGCCATGGGGGCCACAAAAAACCTATTCCCTTGGGCCTTCCCCAAACCCCAACAAAAAAAAATGGGTTGGGCTCCCCAAAAACCCTTGGCCATGTTTGGCCCAACCACAAAAATAGGGGGAAAAAAATTTTTCCGGGAAACTTTAAATTGACCCCCCTTGCCCTTCCCTTGGGTAAACCTGTTGGGTTTGAATTCCTTGTTAAAAAGGGCCCTTTGGGTTGGGAGGAAAAAATTGCCAAAAGGGCAAGGGTTTAAAAAGGGCCAAAAATCCCTTTGGTTAAATTTTTCCCCGATGGATGTAAAAAAGGAAAAATTTGGGAAATCCTTTTTTCTGCCCCAAGGGCCCCCCCCCCGGGGGTACCCAAGGGGGCCTTGAACTTGGGTTTTAAAACAGACCCAAAGGCACCCAAAGTGTCCTGAAAGCTTTCCCCCTCAGAAAGGGGGCCCATAACCCCCTTTCCCATTGAAATATGTAAGGGGGCCCTTTTGTTTTTGGAACCAAAAAAACAATAACTGGAACCAAAAAGTTTTGGCATTCACCCTGTTTGGGTTTTCCCCAGGAAAAACCCATCCCCCATCTGGCGTATTAAAACAGAAAACAACCCAAATTTTTTTTTTCGGGGAAAATTTTTGGCTAACCCCAAAAAAGTCCCAAATGTAGCAAAAAAAGGGGCCAGCCCTTTTTAAAAAAACAATTTCCCCCCTAACCGGGGGGGGTTTTACACCCTATCCCCCTTTTGGAAACCAGTTTTTAAAAACCCCCCAAAATTTGGGCCAAAGGGAATCAAAAACCCCCGGGGGGGGGTTCCTGAAAAAACTTTTGCTTTTGGGGTTAGCAAAAACTCATTTAAAAATTCCAAATACACTTTCAATCGGGGGCTTTACGGGGAAAAATTCACCGGGAAAGGGAAGTCCCCCCAAAAATTAAATCTCCGGGGCATCCTAAACAAAATGAAGAGTTGAAAACATTTGGAATTCAACCCCGACATTGGCAATGTTGTGCATTTTTGGTAGGCCCCAATGTTTTTAAAGGTGGGAATCAAAAAATTTTCCCAAAGGCCCCTTTGGGAAAAGGGTAGCTTTCCCCAAATAATTTGGAAGGAGTAAGAAAAAACCCCCTCTGGGTGCCCCAAAAAAGAAAGGGAAAAAATGTGTAAATAAAAAACTAGTGGGTTGGGTTTTTAACCCCCAGCTTTCAACTTGGGGTGGTGTGTGTGTGTGTGGGTGTTTGTGTTGTGTGTTTGTGTGGGGTGGGGTGTGCAATTGTTTTAGGCCCCATCACACCATCCCCCCCAAATGCCCTACAGGGCAACCTGCTGATGTCTTTCACTTTGAAATACCCCTTTTGGGGAAAAGGGACCCAGTAATCTCTGTGGCTTTCCTATAACTGTTTTAATGCTGTAGTGTGATAAACTAGTTGGTAGGGGGGTTCTAACCCCAGACAGGGCAATGTTTTGTGTTTTTTCCTGTTTTGGGAAGCAATCCCTTTTAGGCTAGTCACACTCATTACAATTCAAATCCCCTTTCTTTGGCAAGGCTGCTGATGTCATTCACTTTGAAATACACCTTTGGGAAAGGAGTGGGTAATCCCCTTGGCATCCTTAACTAATGCTGTAGTGTGTTTTAATATTTGGTAGGGGTTCAAATTCCCAACAGGGCAATGTGGTGTTTGTGTGTGTGTTTTTTGTCTGTTTTGGGGGCAATGTTTTTGGGCCATTCAAAATTATTAAAATTTAAAATGCCCTTTTTTCCAACCCTGCTGATGTCATTCCCTTTGAAATACCCCTTTTGGGGAAAAGGAGTCCCAGTAATCTCTGGGGGCCATCCTATAACGGGTTAATGCTGTAGTGTAATAAACTAGTTAGGTGGGAGTTTAATCCCAAAAGGGCCAATGTGTTTGTGTTTGTTTTTTTGTGTGGGGTGTGTGGTTTTGTAAAAGGGCTTTTGGGGGGGTTTTCAAATTTCCTTTAAACCCCCCTTTTAATTATGTCACCCCTTAAAAAAACCCCGGGAAAAATAGGTAATTTTGGGGGGAAATCCTTATAATTGTAAGGTAGTGAAAAATTAAACCCCTTGAAATTTAAGGAGTTCTAAATTCCCAAAAAAATTGGGAAACCCGTTTTTGGTGTTGTTTGGGGGTGTGTTGGTGGTGGGGTGGTGTTGTGTGGTAAGCAAAGGGGCCTTTTAGGCCCTAGTAAACCCCTTTTCCTTTAAAATTTGCCCACGGCAACCATGCCAAAAAACAAATACCCTTTGGGAAAAACCCAAATCCTTATCATCCTATCCAATAAGGTGAGGTAAAACCTGTTATTAAGTTCCCCAAACAGGGAAGGGGGGTTTTGGGTTGGGGGTTTCTGTGTAACAATTTTTTGGGCCCAGCCACCATACAATTCAAATGCCACTTTAAAAGGCTGGGGGGATGCCTTTCCAGGAAAACACCTTTTGGGAAAAAGAACCAAAACCTTGGCCAACATTCCCGAAATGTGAAAAGCCTTTGGGGGGGTTCCCAATCCCCTTTGGCAAGTGTGTTTGTTTTGGTGTTCTGTTGTGTGGGTGAAGGGTTTTAACCATTCAAAATCACTACAACCCCATTTGGCAACCTGGATGCTTCCCTGTGAAAACCCCTTTTAAATACCCTTTGGGGCCCTATAACCTGGGAATCCCCCTTTTGGTGGATTTTTAAAACCCACTTTATTGTTTTGTGGGAAAATTAACTGTTGGAAAGGTTTTATTGCCAATGGTAAATTGTGGGAGTTTTTGAAATTCTGTTTGTCCCCTTAAAAAACCTGGTTAAAAATGGGGAAAGGGGACTAAAACCTACTGTTGGCTACCAAAAATTAAAACTGTTGCAAAAATTAAACCCCCCACCAAAAAAATTTAAATATTTTGGAACCCTCATTTAAGTATTTGGGGGTTTTGAAATAACCAGACAGGGTTGATAATAAAATAACCAGCAGGGGTTTCCCTTTTACTGGAGGTGGGGTGCCAAAAAATTCCCCAAAGGTTTTAAACCCCCTTCCCACCCCTCCTGACTTCTTTGCTCAGCCCCTGTTTCCACTCCCTCCCTGGGAGGGTTGGAGAAATTTTTACACCGGGGTTTCGGGCCCCCCAGGTGTTTGTAATGTCTCATGTCGTAGGGCCTTCGAAGCACCCCATGTTCAGGGTGGAACACTTGGAACATTCCCAAAAGGCCAAATTCTGGAAAAAACCACTAAAACCCCCAGGAAAATCATGTTGGGTTGTCCCTTTTCTTTGTGGCGGGTTAGTTTGGTTTTCAAACAAAATCACAAGTTTTGGATTGGGGGATTTACCCTAAAAACATACCCTTTGAAACCCCGGAAACCCCGGGGGATGTGCCTGACTTTATTTACAAATTAATGTTGGTTTTCCCTGAGGGAAGTTGTAAAGTTTAACCCAGGGGTGGTGGTTGAGGGCTACATGTTTTAATCCCTGTATACACCTATTTTTTAAAAACCCCACTTTTGGGTCACTCAACTTAATGTTTGGGTTTTTTCCTTGTGTTATCAAAAAACCCCTATAGTGAAACAAAATGTGGGGGTTTAAAAACCCGTACATGGTGACACCATGGGGTTTTATTTCCCCCAACCCCCTTAACATTTGTCCCCCCTTTCCCCGTAAATGTAATAAGGTTTACAGAAACATTTTTTAATATTTGGCTGGGGTTTGTGTTTCCAGCCCCCTCTGTTCAAACCTTTTGGGGAAACTTTATGAAATTGCAAAAAATCCAATTTCTGGAACACCATTTTTTGGGGTTTTCTTTCCCTGTAAAAAGGCCAGTCGGTTTTCAAACGCACACAGAGGGATTGGGGTTTATTTAAAACAAAACCCCTTGGGGAAAACCGGGGGGTGTGTACATACAAAGGTTGTGTCTTATTTGTTTTGGGGAAGAAATTTTTTTAAATTGGGGGAATAGGGCCTTGGCCTTTTTTAAACCCTGTTAAAAGTCTTGTTTTTGGGCCCTTTCATCTGGGGGGTTCTTTGCGCTCCAGTTTTGGTCCCTTTTGGGTTTCTTGTTTTACCCAAAACACCTTCCCCAAACCCAAAAGGGCATGGAACAGTGAAAGGGGGCCCATATTATGATTATTATCCCTCATGGGGAAATTTTTACAAAAAATTTTCCATAAATGTAATTTTTAAGCAACTTAAAATTTTGGGGCCCCTGGGGTTTGTGCCCCCAAAAATTGGGTTTTGGGGTACATTTCACAAAGGGTCTTGTTCTTTTTTTGACATCCTGTAAAAGCCGTAATTCAGGTAAAATGTTATTAAAAGGGGGGAATTTAGGCATTTTGGCATTCTGGGGTTGTTTGACAGTTTTTGGGTTCTGTGACTTAGGGGTATTTCCCAGTGTGTGTTTTTGTAATATTTTGGCCGTGTACGCTGGGGAGACCATTTTTTGGCCCTGTTTTCTTTTTAAAGCGGGGGATGCTTACTTTTTTTGGGGGGCCACAACATTTTAAAAAGAAGGTGGACCCCTGGGGGGCCCCCGTTATTATGTTTTAGGGCAAAGGGGGGTTTTGAAAGGCCAAAACCCTGTAATAAAAATATTTCCATATTTTCTTGACTTTTTTACCCACACAGGGCTTTTAAACTCCACATTGTAAGGTTTTTGGTACATGTTTTCCCTAAAGGGGTTTTTGGGGGTTGTTACCTCCTGGACTGCCAGAGTTGTGTCAAGGATGTCCAATTTTTGGGCCAATTCTGCTGTAGCCCCCAAAATCATTACTGTAAAAAGCAGGGGGACTGTACAATGATGCCCTTTTTAGTTTTCCAAATGGACCCTGAAAAGAATGTGCCCCCAACAACAGGTTTTTAAGAAACCTTTTAAAAGAAACCATTTTTAATATCCCCAAATTACATCCCGAACATCCCTTGCATTTGGAATTTTGGGGGACAAAGGGGCTGGGTAACCCCCCGGGCGGGCCCAAGGTGCAAATTGTACATAAAATTTCCATATTCTTTATAAGGATTTTATTCACATTACTTATTAAATTCCTTAGGATTCTTAGTATAACATTTAAAAAAATTATACACACTTTTTAAAAAACCTTAAAAATTACATATACCGCAAAAATTCCTACCCCCTTCACTAAGATTACATTTGGGGTAATATTTAGGGTTCTACATATTGAACAATATGTATTTTCCCAAAAAATCAAAATATACAAAAATCTTTACAAACTTTAAAATAGGGATTTTTATATATTACACAAAAAATTTTTATTATTATATAATATTAAATATTATCACATAATATACAATTTAATTTTATAAACATTTTTATCTAAATGTAAAATATTTTAAAATATATACAACTAATTTTGTTCCACTTATAAAATTGAATAATAGATAATAAATAATATGTTTTAAAAAATTTTAATAGTTATAGATATTAACATTTTAATATTTTTTATACATAATGTTTTTAAAATATTTTTTATTATATAAATCTTTTATCAAATTTATTTATTATTATCTATTATCTACATTATCTATTATCAAATTATTATCAAATTTTCATCTATTATTATCTATTATTATCTATCTATCTTTTTCTATCTATCTATCTATTTTTATATACAAAGAGATCTACACATGGCCATATATTTGCACTATACAGATGGGTATACAGACTTTGTATGAATATACATGTGTATGTACATGCTTTAAAAACATTTTATTTTATATATCCATTTTCCCTGTCATTTTAAATTTAAGGTTGTGTATCCCTTTTCCAGTGTATCTCACATATGTATCTGATATGTGTACATTATGTTTAAACAACATGGGGATGCAACAGTCATTTAATAACAAGTACTACACAATTGGGAAGTAAAGGCAATTGTTCAATACTACCAAAAAGTGTTTTAACAGATATAGTGGAAAAACAACAGCTGTCTTTACAGTGGTCATGGCATAGTGGTTAAATGTTGTGACTATAGTGTACAGGGTCCTGGGGTTCAACCCCCAAGGGGCTGCCCTTTTTGTTGCTGGGCAGAACAAGGGCTGTGGATACAGAGGGGGTTTAAAGGGCAGTTTTAAGGCTTTTGTTTTTGGGGTTTGCTTGAAGCTAAGGGTGCTAAGCTAGGGGTAAATGGGGCTTACACAGTGTAGGCTTTGCTTACCAGGGGCCAAATCAGCTTAGCTGTTATTTGGAATGTTGATACCTGCTAAGCATGGTTAGCCCTGGTAACCAGTTCACACCACCCAGTCATAACATAGCAGGGTAATGACATCTGTAAAAAGTGTATGTAATGCCATGTAAAAAGGGCCTATGTGCTGTCATTACAGTAGCAAGGGGTGTGAGTGTCATGTCTGGGACACACAAGTATGAGGCCTGTACAGCACTGTTTTTGTGAATGTGTTACATACAGGGGAGTAGCCCAGGGTAATTTCTGTCACACTGGCATGTAGTGTATCATGGGGTACTACTGTTGACAGTGCTTTCCCAGGCCCAAAAGTAGAGTGCTAAATGTAGTACTGACAACAGGCACACCTGCAGGCAATGGGGGGCCTCCCTGTTGTATCCCTGGTGTGTGACCTGTGTCACAGTATATATATATCCCCTGCTGGATAATGATCCAACATGGGGAATGTAACTGTAGACTACCGTCTGTACAACACATTAGTGAGGGCTTCCAACATGTAGTCATGGCATACATATTGTTGTCAAATGCCTATCTGTCAACACATTCATCCTTCTGCATAGCTGCTTCCAAGCTGATGACTCTCAGTCCCTGTGCAGATGGCAGGTATCCAGCTGGGATATGTACAGGCAACCTATGCTTGAGTGACACTGACATGTCTGCCCAGCTGTGTAAGAACTGGCATATATAGGAGACAACACCCTGTACACACCAAATGCCACAGGTACCTCCACTACACTACCACAGTCAACAGAATATGCTTGGGAACAGGTATCCATCACAGACACTAATCATGTGTTGTAATGCATGTTACATACATGTCAACTTGATCACCTCAGTGGCCATGTGCAGGAGGCACCCAGAGGATTGGCTGATGCATGTCACTCTCACCCTGAGGGTCACCACAGTGGTGTCTTTTTGATTGCCCTGCCCCGGCAGGTGGGGGTACCACTGTACACACATCCCCTAAAAACCCATCTCTCCCTTTGGGCAATAGCTAGGAAAACAGCTATGACCACCTGCAGTGATGCACCCAGTACTGACACATGTGTATGTGTGCATTACTGATATAGCAGTGTCTTTTGTGTTAGCACACCTGTACTTGGGAATTCCATGAGGGGCCCTTTCCAAACCCCCAAAAACACCCATTGCCATAGTCAGTTGTCTGCTGCTGTATGGGACATTACATGTACCCTGTTTGCTCCTCTCCCTGGAAGTTTCAACCAGCACAACAGTGTTGTACAAATGGGTTGATAGGCATGGGATACCCATTGAGTTTTGGCAAATGTGTGTATGTGTGCATGTCCTTTTCTGTAGGGTACAGCATTTTGAGGCCACATACTCCTATTACAATACCCAAATTTCCACACAGTAGTACAGATAGGTTTTTGCTGCCCATAGGTGAGGCATGACAATGCAACACCCCACTATGCCTGTGGGGGGTGCATTGGGTCATATCCCTGTAGTACCACTGTTGGGATATACAATGGGTTGTATAGCAGTCTGGGCAATGTGTGATGGTGGGTATGTCAGAGTGTCATCATGGGTTTCAAGTACAATATCCCTGGGGGGTGTGGGTGCTGTGTACCCTGTCATTACACCTACACCGGGATATGTCCCATTCCCCTTACCATCAAACCCTCAAAACTGATACCCCAAAACCAACCCAGTTATGCATTTCTGTGTCAGCCTACCTGAAAAATTGGACACAAATAAATTAGCAGGATAGGCCCAGGTTTCTTGGATGTGTGTCTGCCTGTTATGTGTCTTTTTGTTTATGTGAAGGTATGTCACCTATGTATTTTTAAAACCAAATCCCCCTTAACATACTGTACATGTCGGGGATGTTCTGCATGTAACATGTAACCTGGAACACACCTCACCCTAAACTTTTGGGGTGTGCAATAAAGCCACACTTCAGTAGCACTACATACCTAGGTAGGGGGCTAGTCCCAGTGTTGCCAAGTAAAAAGTGCGTGTATGTGGATGGGCCAAAATCAGGTTGCAGATTATAAAAGCCCAGGGCACCTGTCCATGTAAGGGAATAACTGTTATAAAAACCTTTACATGTGTTCAACTGTACCCCAGATATGTCACAGCCATGGTGTCACCACAGTGCCATACCCGGGGAAAATGACTGCAGACCATTTCCCGCTGACACATGTACACCTACAACACAAAAGGATAACATTATGGAACCACAACCCCCATTTCTAAAACTTTAATGCATATTCTGGAAAACTACCTTCCCCGACATGTATGGATTAAATTTTGGCAAAAGGGTTACATAGACATTTTGGGTTTTTGGTTTTTGACCGGGGGGCCCTCAGAACCAAAAGGGTGTTGAGGTGTTAGGTTTCGGGTGTGGGGCCCGGTATCATATATGCCAGGGTGTGGTTGGGTTTTCAGACCAAGGGGGGCCCTTATTTTGGGCACCTGGTGTGGGGGTTAAAGGGTTTCCGGGCAGGTGATGTGGTTTGTAGGGGTTTGGGGTTCCTGGGCTGGGCCCAACCCCGTGTTTTTTTGGCCGCTTTTTCAGACCTCCCCCGGCAGGTGGGGCGCCCCTGGGGCCTTTTCCAGCCCCGGGCCAAATTTGCTGCCAGGGGGTTCCTGGGCCAAATCCAGGTACCCCCCCCTTTGATGGCAAACCCCTGGTGATGAGGGGGCCCCAACCAGGGCCCTCCCCGGGACTGGCCCCGACCACATTTTCCTTCAATTGGGCCCCCGCGTGGTGTTGGGGGAAAACCAAAACCCCCCTCCCAAAAAGTGCCCGGGGTTTGGACCCGCCAGGGGGCCTTGGGCCCCACCCCAAAACCGGGAACTGCCATGTTTGGGGTTTGCTGGCCCCTTTTCCATGCCCGCTGTGACCCCAACCCCATTAAGGGATGGCAAAAATTCCTGGGCCTCCACCAAACACCAGGTCCCCTAAAATGGCCCAAAAGGGGTTGGGGGGTTGGCACTTAAAAAGTGTGAGGAAGGCCCCCGGGGGGTCAAAAAGGGCCCTGTTTGGTGACAACCCACCTTGCCCCAACAGCCCAAACTTTTGCCCTTTGGACCATTGGTTGCTGCCCGGGAGGGACCCTGGCCCACCCCACCCTTGGGGAAAAAAA
Organism: Protopterus annectens; assembly: GCF_019279795.1. Taxonomy (NCBI): domain Eukaryota; kingdom Metazoa; phylum Chordata; order Ceratodontiformes; family Protopteridae; genus Protopterus; species Protopterus annectens. The sequence goes on from NC_056741.1 coordinate 1,927,823,667, forward strand.
CCCTTTTGGGGCCCGTAACATTGCTAAAAACCCACCAACACAAACCCCCAAAAAACCCCCCACCCACCAAACACCACCCCCCCACTATGGCCCTGGGGTTGGGGATTTAAGGCATTAAACCTGTGCCCCTTGATTTGGCTAAAGGGGTTCCCCCAAAAAATCATTTTAAAACCCGACAAACCCCAAAACCCGTTCCCCCATTTCCCCCTACCCTTGGTGGTTTTTTGGCCCAAAATCGATTCATGCAGGAGGGACCTGCCCCCCTGGGCCCCTTTTGGGGAAAACCAAAAAACACACTTTAAGGCCTGTCAAAATTCCAGTACACCAAAAGCCAACAACCACAACAACAAAAAACACCCCCAAAACCCCAACCCCCTTAATCTTATTGGGGGCCCTACCCCTTTCAAAAAAGGGGTTCCCGGGGTTTTTCCCTTTTCCCTTTTCCTGCACAACCCTTTTAACATCACTTTTTGATTTCCCCTCATTAAAGTATTCCTTTTTTTTAAATCCTGCCCGTATCACAACCCAAAAAGACCTGTTACCCCAAACCCCTACCATGGGGGGTTTTCATGGCCCCACCCACACACCCTTTTAACCCCAAAATCCTAAGCATTTCCCCCTATTATGGGGCCCCACAAAACCCCCCCAAAAACCCCACACTAAATGGGTTTGCAAATTTTAGTAACCCGTTCCCTTTTTCCCATCTGTCAACTGTAAATATGGAACAAATCCCCCCGGGGGTTAGTAATTTCCCCAAAGATCTGTGTGTGCATTGTGGGTTGGCGGGGCCCCTTCTCCCGGAAAGCCCCCAATTAAAGGGGATACCTGGGGTTTTCCCCTCCAAAGATGTTCCATGTACAACCCTTTAATTTATACTTTCAGTTTTTCCTTAAATTAACCCCTGCAAATTCCTGGGTGTTTTCAAAGTTTAGGTCCATGTCCCGGCATATCCCAAAAGGGAAGTTTTCCTCTTTAATGAAAAACCCCCAACACCCCATGGGGGCCCCAACCATTTTTGGGGCCCCCCACCCAAACCACACACATTAAACACAATCCTATGGACAATTTCCCTTTCATTCACCTGAGTGCCCTAAAAAAATTTTAACCACCCCCCAACACCCCAACACATACGGTTTGGGGTTTCACCAATTTTTATTGGGACACACAGTCCCTCCTATTACCCATTGGGGAACTGCATTTCCCTTTTGGTTCCCCAACAGCCCCCCTTTCAGTTTCAAGGCTATAGTCAATCCCTTTTGCAACAGATCATTTTTGCTGTGGGGTTTGGGTTATGCCCCTTCCCCGGGAAACCACTTTTCCCGAACAGATTCTTGCACCTTTTGGACCCTGCCATGACTTTTGCACCAAACCTCCCCCCCTTCAACCCAATTTCTTTAAATGGTTTTAAAATGTGTCAGTTTGCAGGCCCTAATGAAAACCCCATGTTTTTTCCATCCCGGGATAAAAGTGGAAAAGAAAGTTATTTGTGAATTTTCCTTTATTTTTCTGGATTACAGTTCAAAATAGGGGACCATGTTTTGACCAATTTTCCCAAAATTTTTTACCTTTTTCCAAAAATCAGGAAAATTTTTTATGGGGGTTTTACCCTTAAAAATATGGCACCCCCCTTGATCTGCCCTTTAAAACCAAAAATATGCAATTTAAAAGCATGACCCGGATGTGAAATGTTGTACATTACATGCCCTTCTCCGGTGTATTTCGATCAACATAAAAAACTCCATGGTGTGCCTTGGGGGTTAAACCCCTTTTCATGGGGGTGGGGGTTTTTTTGGCCCCCCTTATTGTTAATGGTTTTACTAACAGTCACTACTCCCTTTCCCCTTTTTACTACATGGGCCAAAATTATTTGCCCGTGTATGCAGTCTCCCTTTCAATGTTCCCCCTTGGCATGATTTCCCGGGCCTCATGTGCCATTTGGGTTCACCCCCCACTGGGTCCAGCTGTTTTGGGGGAGGGACATTTCCCAAATTTCCCCAACCTGTTGGGGTGGATCAGGGCCCCCCCTTGCATCCCCAGGGTCCCTGCCCCCATTTCAAAAAGGTTGGCAAAGTGCACCCCCTCTCCCCGGTTTTGCAGATCTTGACCCGTGGCCCACACAGGGCAGTTTCCGTGTCCCATAAAAGGAAAACCCCTTTTTTCCCCCTAATTTTTCCCAGCGTAAGGGGCCACCCGGAATCTTATGGCCCTAAAAATGGAAAAATCTGAAATTCCTTTCGAATTACCCCGTTCCCTTTTTAATTTTTCACATTTCCACCCACCATTCTTCCCCCATTAAAATTTTTCTCCTTGGGCAATTTACAATACAGGGTGTTAATTTCAATTCCCGGGGTTTTCATACCCCTTTAAAACCCTTTTTATTCAAAATGGTTATGGCATTTTTTTTTCACAAAAAGGGCAATGTAAGCTGTTTTTTTTTAAAAGGTTTTTAATTTTTTCTGGTTAACCCTACCAAATGCCCGGGTAAATTGGAACCCCTCCACTAAACCTCTTAAGCAAGGCTCTGTTTGGATGGGGCCCAATAAGAAGGGTTTTAATTTTTCCCCCCAAAAATTTAGTCCCCACACCTGTTTGGGGGTTGGTTTTTTAGGGGTGGGTTTCAGGCTTTTCACAAAAGAATTTTCCATAACTACCCATATGGGATCTGTTTACCCTTTGACCCTTTATTTTTGGGGTTTCGGTTGTTAAACACCTGGGCCGATGGGGATGATAAAACAATGGTCCCCACTGATGTGCCCTTTGGGGGGCCTTTAAATGCAAAACCCTTTGGGCCCTGTTGGGTTTAAGGGCCCCCCCAAAACCTTTCCAAATTTTTGGATTTCCCCCATGTGGAATTTTTCAGGTTTTTCCAAAGGGGCCCTTTTGGGGAGGGAGGGTCTCAAATTTTTTCAGAGGGGATTTTTTGGATGGGGATGGCCCCTTTTCAGGGGATCCCCAACTTGGCAGCCCCGCCTTCCAGGGCCTTTTAAAAATTCCGAACAAGATCCCCGGGCCCGGGCCTTGTGGGTGCCCCGTAACTTTTGGGGCCCCGTGGCTAGGTTTTCCAGGGGGTTTTGTCCTTTTGGGCCCTTTGGGGAACCCAAACAAAAGGGGAATTTTTGGGGGGCTTTTTTTGGGTGGGGGTTTTTTAAACTTTTCAATTTTCCCGGAGGGTGGTTTGGCCCCCTTTCCCCCCAAACCCTTTGAAAGCAAAAAATAAACCCGGTTTGAGGGAATCTGCCCAACAAAGGCCAAACTTAATCCATTCTGTAATTTCCCCCCCAAAATCTTTATTTAAAATCCTTTTTTAACCTTTCCTCTTTCCCGACCCAACCTTTTCAATTTTGGGGGATGTTTCCCAAACCCAACCCATTTTGGGAAGGGCCCTTTCTTATACTCCTTTTCTATCCAAAATGAATTGAAAAATGTTTTTTTTTGGGTTTGCTTTCTTGGGGCATTCCCCCCAAAACCTCTTTCCCCTTATCCTTTAACAACACCCACATTTAGATTACACACCTTTCTGGTTTGGGGGGGTTTTTTGGTGGGGAAATTTCCCAAAACCCTTCGCAAAGGGGTTTCAAACCAGGAAATTTTTGGGTTTCTAGCAATCTGGGTTACCCTTTCCAAATCTAAAAAACCTTTTTTACCGGGGCCTTTTTTTCCCCTTGGGCCAATTTTTATGAGGCCATTTTTTAAACATCAAAGCCTTCCCTTTGGGGGCCCCAACAAACCCTTCCCCAAAATTTTAAGTTTTTTAAAACCCCGGGGCCCCGAAACCCCCTTTAATTTGGGCTTTTTTTTTAATACCTGCCCCAAGGGGTTCAAAATTCCTTTATAAAGGAAACCCGTGGTCTCATTTTCCAACCCTTTTAAGGATTCCACCCGGGAGGTGGAAACTTTTAAATTTTAAATGTTTTTCCCATGGGGGAAAATTTTCCATAAATTTTTTTCATCCTTTTAAAAGGGGGAAAAAAACATTTCTTCTAACAAGATCCCCGGGTTTGAGAACCTAATTTTTTCCCCTTTATTAAAAATTTTTATGCTTTTTTATAAATTCCCGGAAACCTTTCCTTAGGGGTTGGGCAGAAATTTTCCCGTTATTTTGGGGGTTTTAATCCCAAAAAATTTGTTTAAACCCTTTTTTTCCCTTTCTAAAAGGGGGTTCCTTTTTTTGGGAAATTCTTAACATAAACTAAAAGTTTTACCCCCTTTTGTTTAAATGGTATTTATGTTTTGGAAACCCTTTTATTTTGACCAAAAATTTATATTTTTTTGGTTTTCCAATTTTGGGAAAAGGGTTGGGAGTGGATTGGGGGTTTCCCTTAAATTTTTTATAAAAAAATATAAAAACTCCCGCAAAAAATATGCACAAATTCTGGATTTGGGCTTTTCCAGCTTACCCTTTTACCAAGGGGGGGTTTTTTTATTGTAAAACACTTTGGGGGGCAAAAATTTTTTTAAAACCCCTGGGGGGTTTCCCCCAAATGGTTTTGGGGCATTATCCCCCTTTGGCCCTTTTTGGCCCCTTAAATTTTTACAGAACTATTTTTAAAACCTGGGTTTTGGGGCCCTTAAAAGGGCCCAGTATGGGGGTTCCATTAAAATGGCCTGGTTTTTTTGGTTATGCCCTTTCTTTTTTGTGGGGTTAGGCACATCCCCGACCTTTCCTTTTTGTTATTTTTTTATTATTCTTTAATTTTTCATTTTCTTTTTTTTTGGGGGGCATTTTTTTCATTTTGTTGGGTTTTTTGACCCTATTTTTTTTTTTTTCTTTTTTCAAAAAAATATTACCCCCCCTTTTTAACAAAGGGGCACCCCCAAAAGGGCCCCCTTTTTTTTTAAAGGGGGAAAAATTTAAATTTAAAACCCCACCCTTTCAAACCTTTCATCTGAAAAGTTTAATTCCAAAAAAGGGCCAAATTTTCAAAACAATTTTTTGGACCCAACCCTTTTTTTTTGGGCCTTCCATGGGGGAAACCCTTGGGTCAAGGGGAAAAATAAAACCTTTTTCCAAAAAAAAAACCAAAAACTCCAAGGGGGGGATGTTGTTCCCCCCCCCAAAACCCACCAAAACAAAAAGGAACCAAAAAGAAAAAACCCTTTTTTCCCGGGAAAAAAAGGTTTTTTCAGGGTCTTTTTTCCCATAGTGGGCCCCGGAAAAAAAAGGGGGCCAAATTTCCCTTCCATTTCTTTTTTGCCCTGTCCATTTTATTCCCATTTTTCCCCCCTTAAACCTTCCCTCCATTTTTAAAAACCAAAATTAAAACCAACCCGGGGGAACCCCAAAAATTTTAACCCCCTATTTCCATAAAAAAAATTCCTGCTCTTTTTTTTTTTCCCTTTCCCTGTTCCAACATAAAATTCCCCCATGCCAATTTGTTTAAAAATTAAAAAAAATATTATTTTTTGTGCTGTTAAAAAAACTTTTTCATTGGGGCCAATTTTTGGGTTAAAATTGTATAAAAGGGAAAACCCCAAAAAAGGGGGAAAAAAAATTTACAATTTTAAAAATTAAAAATATTAATATATTAAAATCTTTAAAAAAAAATTAAAAAAATAAATTTTTTGGTATTTCCAAATTTTTTTTTTTAAAAAAATTTTTTAAATATTTTTTAAAAAAAATTCCCTTTAAAAATAAAATTTAAATTTAAAAAAAAAATATATTTAATAAAATATATAATTTTTATAAAAATTTTTTATTTAAAAAAAATTTTTAAAATTTTTAAATTAAATATCCCTAAAATAATTTTTTTAAAAATATATTAATTTTATTAAAAATTTTTTAAAAATTTAATTTAAAAAAATAAAAAAATATTTTAAAAAAAATTTTTTTTTTTAAAAAAAAATATATGTGGTTTGGGGGTTTTTTGGTTTTTGGGTTGTTTTTGGTATATTTTGTTACTTTTTCATTTTTGGGTTATATTTTTTTTAAATCTATATTAAAATGGGTTTTGGGGGAAAAATAAAAATTTAAAAAGGGGGTTTTTTTTAAAAATGGTGTTTATATTAAAAAATAAAAAAATTAAATTTAAAAAAATAAATTTATATAAAAAAATAAAAAATTTTTTTTTTTAAAAAAAACAAAAATGGGATTTTTTCCTGTAAAAAAAAATCTGTTTAAAATTTCTTAAAAAAAAACTTTAACAAAGCAGTGGGAAACAACAAAGGGGGAACCCCTAAAACCTTTTTCATGGGTTTTTTTTAAAAGGATTTTACCCGTTTTTGACCCCTGTCTCCCTTCAAAACCTCCTTTTTTCCAAAAACCCAAAAGGAACCTGAAAAAAATTTTTTCCAAAAAAATAATTTTTTTTTTTTTTTTTGGAGGCCCTTTTACCCCAAAAAAGGTTTAAAACGGGGTTTTGGTTTTAGTTTTGCAATTCTTGGTTTTTTCACTTCAACCCCATCTTACCCCTTGGTTGGCCCGCCCCCAAGGGGGGCATAAATTTGGGGAACCAATTTTTTTAAACCCCCCAAAACTCCAACTAACCCCCTTTCAAACCCTTTTTAAAAAAAAATTTTAAAACCTGAAATGTATTATACCTTCCCTTGGGGCAATAAACCAAAAACTTAAAAGCTTTCTTTAGTTGGGTCTCCCCATTTAAAAAATTAAAAAACCCCATAATTCCCTTTGGTGGAACCCCCTTTAATTAGGAAAATTGGGAAATTAAAACCCCCCAAACATTGGGGAAAAAAAATTTCCCCCCTTTTTTTAAATTAAATGGTTTTTCCCCCCCAAAAACCCCTTTTTTCTAAAATGCTTTAAACCAAAAAGGTTAAAAAAAACCAAAAAACCTTTTTAAATGGAAAAAATAAAAAAAACAAAGTTCCCTTCCAAAAAAATAAACCCAATTGTTGGTTTTCTTTGTGGTTTGGGGCCTTTTTAGGTTGGAATTTTAGTTTGGGTTTAATAAAATTTTAAAAAAGGAAATTGGACTAAAACTTTCCCCCCTCCCTAATATTAAAAAAAATAAAAAACTGATCCCTTTTTCCCCAAAAAAAACCTTTAAAAAAAAGAAAAAACCTTAATTTCAACAAAAAAACCAAATTTGGTTAAAAATTTGGGTTAAAAAAATTTTCTTCCCATCCCGGGATTGCCCCTTTTAAATTCTTTTCCCCCTTTTTCCCCCTTTCCCCCTTCTTGAAAAATAAAAAAAAAAATGCTCCCTTTTTGAATTTTGAAATTTAAGGTTTTTAAAAAAAACAAAAAGGGTTTCAAATTGAAACCCGGATTTCCCCTCTAAAACAAAAAAAGGTTTTGCCAAAAAAAGGGAAGGTTTAAATTCCCCTTATTTTAAATTTTCCCTTTGGGGGGCCCCCCCTTTATTTGTTCTTTTAAAATTTAAATTTTTATTTTCCCTTTCCTCTTTTCCCCAATTTTTGTATCCCCTTTTCCCCCCCCCTTTCCATTTTAAATCTCCTTTTGTCCCCCCCATTCCCTTTTTTTCTTTCCTCTTCCCTTCCTTCTACCTTTTTTCATTTAAAAAAATTTTAATTTCCCCCCTTTTAAAAACTTGGCCCCCCTTTTTTTCTTTTAATTTATATTTAAAATTTTTAAAATTTTTGTCCCAAACCTTTTCCTTTCCCATTTCCCCAAAAACCCAGGTTAAAAAAAATTTTCCTTCGTTATTAAAATCCCCAATATTTCCCCAAGGGCCCCCTTTTCCATTTTTCCCCCCAATTACCCCCGTTTTTTTCCTCCCCTTTTAAACCCCCCAAATTCCAAAACCTTTTAGAACCCAATCTTCATTATAATTCAATTTTTTATCCACCCATTTGGTCCAAACTTTTGTTTTCCCTTTCCAAAATTTTTGTTCTTTTTGTTAAATTTTCAATTCCTTTATTCCTTTTTTTTTTCTTTTTTTTCCTGTGGTTAATCTCATTTTTTACAACCCAAATTTATTTTACAATTTTTTTTTTAAAAAAATTTTTGGGTTTTTATTTTTTTTTTATATTTTTCCTTTTTCCTTTTTGGGTTTGGGGTTAATAAATGGGTTCTTTTTTCTAAAAATTTCCCCTGTTTTTCAAAATGGTATTCCTTAGGGGCTTTTTTTTCCCCTTTTATTTTTCCTTTCCTTCCTGATTTTCTTTTAAAAAATTTATTTCCCTACCAAAATTTGGGCTTTTTGTATTTTAATTTTTTTTTGGGTTTTATGTGCTGTTCCCTTTTTCTTTATTGTTTGGGGACCAAAGCATTTTGGTTTTCCCCGCCCCCCCGTTTGGTTTCCCCCTCCTTGTTGGGGCCCCCCCTTTTCCCGTTTTATTTGGGGTGTTTTTTGGGGAGGCCTTTGTTTCCTATAAAAAGGGGGTGTTTTCCCCTCCTTGGGTTTTTTGGTGGGTTGGGGGGAAACCTTTTTGGTATTGGGGGGGTGCCAAGGGTCTTCCCCCCCCTTTGTTTGTTGTTCCAGTGGGTTTCCCCCGGTTATACTGTTTTCCCCCCCTTCCCTTGGTTAATTTTTGTGCTCCTATGTTAAAAAATGAAAATTTTTTTCTTTTTTTCCCTTTCTCCCTTTTTCTGCCCTATATTTTTTTTTATATTAAAAGTTTTATATATCAAATTTTTTTTATGTTTTTATATATAATATATTATATTTATATTATATTATATTATATATATTATATTGTAAAATTAATTTTTATTGTGGTCTTTTTTATATAATATATATTAATTTTATTTTAAAATATAAATTACCATATAAAAATTTTTTTTTGACATCAGGTCCAATCTCAGGAAAACCCTTTCCCGGCTGTTTCTTCTTTTTAAAACAGACACCTAACATTAGGGGGATGTGGGCCAAATTCATAACCCCTTTCCCCCTATGGCATTCCACTTACTTTCATTAACCTTATCCTGCAAGTGGTCTGTGTAACCCTTTCCCTTTCATTATTCCACCACCAGCTATTGGCCCCAATTTTTCATTCCCAAACAATGATGGCTTACATCTTTATCAGGGTTTAATTATGGGTTGGCCCACTACCCCCAGGGACAGACTCTTTTCCTTGTTCAGCTGAACATCTTACAACAACAAAAATGGCCCTATAAAACATTCCAAAAATCTATCCCCTTATTATGGACCAAGGGACAGTCAATTACATGCATATATACTTCACATACCTGTTGTAATGAGGGCTGTTTTTGGGTGGCTTGTATTTTTTTTCTCTTTGGGTTTTCCTGTTTCTTTTTTTTGTTTGATTGTTTCTGTTTCTGTTTCAAATTTTGTTTTGGGTTTTATTTTGGGTTTTAGTTTTCTTTTTTTCTCTCTCCGTAAATGGATTGATTTTTACATTTCAGCATGGCTTTTGTAGGTGATGCCCTGATCAGGTAAAGGCCCCTGTAATGTCCTCCACTTGCCCCGCATGCAGCCCGCTGTGTAGTACTTCCCTTATCACTGTCATGGCAAAACTATAAATCTCTACATCATTTGGGGTGGTCCTTTACCTTTCCTGTATGGTGGACATCCTTCCTGTGTGTGGGGGCAATGTTACAGAAAAGGGAGCAATACCTCTTACAAGAGGAAATTGCACACTCAGGCCAGCTACTTTTTTGTATGAGGTTCCAGAACTACAAACAAGTGTGAGTACTGTTTTTGTATGCATTGTATAGCACCAGTGTTACAGGGTTTTTTGCATACTAGTTTAACAAGGGTAAATCTGTCTGCATAGCTCTCAGCTGTGGGCCTATCCACTTCAAGGCCAGAGGTGTGCCTGTTATGTTTTTGTCTGTCCACCACAGAGGTCTTGTGTCAGATATATCACTGGCAGTGTGTGTGTTGAGTGCTATCAGTACATGGCTACATCCATTTGTGTTTCTAACTTCATATTCCTGACTAAGGGTATGTTGCAGACTATCCTGTAACACCAGTGACTTGCTTAGTGTATGACAACACTTTTTACAAGGGGGTTACCCCTGTCCTCCACCCTACCCGGCTTTGTCCATATGACATGCTGCCCGGGGTTGTTCTGTAGTGGGCTGTGAGGTCATGCTGCCATTCCTGCCCTCAGTCCACTGCTGTTGTGGCCCCCCCCCATATTGTGGGGGTTTGGGGCCATTATTTTGGGCTTCATCTACACAATACATGTTTGCCCTTATGCACTCAAGGAGTGTATGTAACAGTGGTATATGGGCCCCGTATGTCAGTCTATGGTATGCACCTAACTAACCTAGGCTGTTACAACATGTGGGGGTACGGTAAGCTGCCTTAAGGTTCTGGATGTACATTACCATACAATTCACCTTGGGTAAATGCAGGGCCCACTGCTTCCTGCCATACAGACTGTTCTGTTTTCAGTGTGATTGTGATGGGTTTTCCAGTTAAACCCTTGTTAATGGGTTTTAAACAAAAATTACCATATAAACCAAAATTTATTATTTTTTTTTCTTTACATTTTCATTTTGGGTATTTTTGTTTTTTTTTTAATTTTATTGTTTTTTCTTCTTTTTATCCTGTTCAAAAAATTTTGTCCCTTTATTTTTTTACCTTTATTTTTTTTAAAACATTTATTGGCCAAAATTATTTTCCCTTTCTTTATATTATTTTTAAAATGTTTTCCATAAAATTTTTTAATTATATATATATATATATATATATATATATATATATATATATATATATATAATTATTATATAAATATATTTACATATTATATTATAATATTTATAAATTTAAAAATAATTTTAATTATTATTATATTAGTTTTTTTATATTTATTATATATTATATATTAAATAATGATATTATATATATATATTATTTATATTTTTTAGGTTTTTTTTATTTTTCTTTTTTATTTTTTTACATTTTTAAATTTTATATATATTTTTATAATATAAAATACTTTAAAATTTATTTTTTTTATATTTAAATTTTTTTATTAAATTTTTTATTTTTTAATTTTTTTTAAAATTATTTTATATTTTTTGTTTTTTTATTTTAAAATATGTTTGTATATATAAAAATATATTTTTTATAAAATTTTATATATATATATATATATATATATATAAAAATATAATATATATATATATATATATATTTGTATATATATATATATATTTTATAAAATTTTTATATATATATATATATTTATAATATATATATATATATATATATATAAAATAAAATTTATATAAAATTATATATATATATATATATATATATATATATTATATATATACAAATAATATTATATATTTTTATATATTATTTATATAAAAAACACACACACACACACACACACACACACACACACACACACACACACACACACACACACACACACAAAAAAACACACACACCCCCATTTACATGTTTAAATAAATTTCCCGTACTGTTTAATATGTGCTGGATGATATGTTTTTAAAACATCAGGGGTTTTAAATATCTGAAATGGCTTATTAAATATTTTGGGTATGGGGTGCAGGGTTTTTATTGCAGAGGCTGTTTTTTTTGTTTGGGGAGAACAACCCTTGGATACAGAGTGATTAAGGCACTTTTAACAGTTGTAAAATTTTTCATGGGTTTTAGGGTAAGCACTGCTAACTTTTTGTTTTTTATACTCTTTAGCTTTAAATTTCTTAACCCGTGTAGGCATTGTTACCCCCTGCAAAAGGCTTAAACCACTTACTGTTTCTTAAAAATGCCTCCCCTTACCCCACTAATTTCTTTAAAAGAAAAAAGGGTTGATAGGAAAGGGGGAAAAACACAAAGGGAAAGACAGTGGGGAAAAAAGCTAGGGGTGTGCAGAAGGGGGTAGGGGAAAGGGCCATAGCTGCCCATTTCTTCTAAACAACAGCTGTATATACACTGAAATTTTGGGGGTAGGTTTTGGGAAATCAAACCCCGAGAGAGGGGTAGGACAACAAATATGTTGTGATGCCTTTTGACCAGATTACATTTTGTGGCAAAATGGACAGCTATGTATGGGAAAATTTTTTTGGGGGAAAAGATTGCCCTTTTTAGGGGAGGGGGATGTTGGGGGGGGATAGTAGGTATTTTTGGGGGGGTGGGTTGGGTGGGTTAACAGACAAGGCAAACAAGCCCTACAGGGGGGTATTTACACATGTGGGGGTAAAACCTTGATGGGGAGGGGGGTTGGGAAATCAGGCCCATGAGCCCCTATTAAACAGTGGGACTGAGGTCCCCACCCATGGGCAGTCACCACTGCACCTTCACAGCCCAAGGTGGCTGTGCTGGGCCCGAGGGGGAGCCAGGCCGACCCTCTAGGCATGAAAACAGCCCTCAAACTTGGTAGCAGATCTCCCAAAATGCATTGAGCCCCCACCAACCGCAAACCCGGCGACAGGTGACAGGTTCCTTCCCCTCCCCGGGGGGGCCCCATTGGTGGTTCCACCCAAGGTGGTCAGGACCAATGGAAGGAGGTCCCAGGTTGGGCCCCAGACGTGCTGGTGCCGGGGCCAGGGCTGGGGGGGACAGGTGGGTCCCTGGGACCGCATTCCCTTAAAGGGGTTTATGTTTTTTCAACATATGTGGGTTAGTAATAGTCAACACATTCCAGGATTAGGTATAACAGCATGCAAAATATTCCCATTAACCCAGACACCAGATATGGAACAGTTGCATAGCAAAAGAACACATGCATATATGGGACCACAGTGGTAATTTAAAAACAAAGGCCCCTGCCACCAAAGTTGGGTATTTCAACATAACACATGCATAGAAACAGATTTAAATAATTATCAAACAATAGGACATATGTCCCAACATTACAGTAAGTCATCAGTACCAATTGAGTTGGGTATTTAGTTTATTGTTGGGATATGGTAGAGAAAGATGTAAAATTTAAAAACTAGTATATTCCTGTAGTTTTCATTACTTTCCTAGTCAGTGCTGTTATCTGTACCTTACAAGTATTAGTACACTACCCTTTTCCTTAGTTTGGGCAGTGGTTTGGCTGTCCACATCCTTTTACATGAACTGGTTTTACCTGCAGTATACACCTCTTACCTGGTATACCTGTGGAGGAATTGTTTGTTAACACTCCTGTTTCTACACATACTCCCAGATTCCAGGTTGATGTTATGCACATACCTGTCCATCTCTTTTTTACAGACCTGGCCATGTCTTGACCACATGCAGGTGAACCGGGGCATATGTAGACTATTGCCCCCTTCAACCTTTAGTGACTTAAAAACTCTTATACAGGGTTTTTTAGACAGTTATTTATGTAGCACAGTGTGGGTGACAGTGATGAGTGATACCTTATTATTCAGAGCAAATGCAACACTCACAATGCCATACAATACCAAGTAAACAGTACCAGTACAGGGTATCAATCTTTTTTTTATGCACAGTGTTTTTTGGCAGACCTGTGGGAGCAATGTTTGTTAGCACTACCTGAATTTTCCACAAATTACCAGAATCCCCATTAGTATTATGCACATATACATTTTGTTACTGTACACACTCTGGTCAACTTGACAACATGGGGGGGTAGATGGGACATACCCTTTTTAAATCTCATTTCATTTTGGGAGTTGCTGGTGACAGGTTTGTCTTATAGATGTGTGACAATCAGTTATATTTCTTGTTTGCAGCCTATATGTCTGGGATCATCCCCCTGATTTCCCAGGGGCAGGTGACAGGCATCAGATATGGGGCCCCTTTACTGGACATTCTGGACATATCTGTACAGTTGTGGGGGGTTTATTCTGTATGCAGACCACTACCACTCCCAGGATTGAACCATGGCTTTTGTGCAAAAAAACAATAGTTCACTCTCATTTATATTGCTATTTGGGTTTTTTTGTCTGTCTTTTCACACTTTTCTTTCTTTTTCCCAGTTTTACTAAATGACCTCTGGGGATTACACCCGTCATATACAAACATTCCTACACATTTTTTTTGTTGCACAGTGTGGGGAACAGTGGTTTAAAACAACAGACTTTAAGTGATTGCAAACCTACATTACCATATGATACCAGAGTAAAAACATGCATTTCCCCAGTTATACCCTTTTTTTCAGGCTATTATGCTTTTATTTGTTTCAACCTTTTGAGACTCTTCCTGTATTCTCTGATGTATGCAGTACTTTCTTTAAACAAATAGGTTTAAAACAGGCAATTAACTTACTAATACTTTTAGATTTATTTCCTATGACAGTACATGCAAGAGTATTACTAACCTGCCTCACTGTCTCAAACACATCCATGGGCTCTTTGGTTTTAGCCCACTCACTTGCCATTGTGAAGGAAAAAGAGGGAAAATTTGCCATACCTATCCATAACATGAGCTGGCAATTATTAAACAGGTAGTAGTGGGGGCTTAAAACAGCTGGGACCTCCTGTCCTCCTAGCCTCTTGGATCCACTGATCCAAGAGATCCCTTTTCCACTTCAGGTCAGCATAGTGATGCCTGACCTGCTCACCCCCAGGGGATGCCAGTGGCACTGGTGAGGTCATGGGAAAATGGTCCCAGGCTTCCCTTTATATTGGGAACCCCGGTACTGGCCCTGCAAGTCTCTGCTCATGGTCTTTGACAAGGAATCCTGCCATGACTCTGGACTCCTGGATGGGGCTGCCCCAAAAGCACATCTCCCATTCCAGACATGGTGCCTGCAAAAGCTACAACCAGTTATAAAATGTATTCCTGCCTGTTGGGTTTTTAAAAAGGGCCGATTTCCCACACTTTGCCATGATTGGACAGTTTTGAAAAGGCTAAGCTATGTGCAAACATGCTTACCTAAGGTTGGCATTGTTTAAAGGGTATACCAATGGGCAAACTGAGTTAGCTGCCTACACATTGCTTACACCTACTAAATTGGGGGCTGCTTAGCATTGCTTAATATTTAAATTTTCATTATATTTGCATTGTGGCATTTTTTTTATTCATTACATGTTATATGTGTGTCTGGTATCCATGATTCATGTGTACATACACTGTATGGGGTCCTTGTGTTTATTAGGGGGCTTCAACACTTTATTACAATTACACCTCACATCTGGGGTTTTCTGCAGTACTCCAGTTCACATATTTATGTTATGTAGTAGGTTATACAACATAAGACTATATAGATTTTTTCACATGTACAGTTTGGGGTTTTCCCATAGTGAGGATTTTGGTTTATACCTCAATTTTAAAACTGCTTTGATGGCTTAATGGTTAACTACTGTGACTATAGTGTACAGGGTCCTTTGGGGTTTAAGACCTGCAAAACTGTTTATTTTTTTTTGTGGGGAGAACAAGGGGTGTTGGATACAGAGTGATTAAGGCACTTTTAAGCAATTGTAAAAGTAAGTAGGGAAAATAGCTAGGAATGTGCATGAAGGGTGTAGGGAAGGTCCATAGCTGCCCATGTCTTCTACAGCAACAGCTGTAAATATACACTGCATTTGGAGGTAGATTTGGACACTCAACCCCCTGAGAGAGGGGTGAGGACAACAATATTATGTTGTGATGCCAATTAGACCAGATTACATGTGTGCAAAATGGACAGCTATGTATGGGGCAAGATTTTCTTGGGGGAACAAATTGCCCTTTTTTGTTTTTTTTTTCAGATGAGAGTGGGATGTTGGGGAGGGATAGTAAGTATATTAGAGGAGGTAGGTTGGGTAGGTTAACAGACAAGGCAAACAAGACGCATACAGGGGTGGTATGTGACACATGTGGTGGGTACACACCTTGATGGGGAGGAGTGTTGGGAAATCGGAAGCCCATGAGCCCCCTAGTTGAAACAGTGGGACTGAGGTCCCCACCCATGGGCAGTCACCACTGCACCTTCACAGCCCCGAAGGTGGCTGTGCTGGGCACTGAGTCCGGGAGCCAGGCCAACCCTCTAGGCATGACACACAGCCCTCGAGCTTGCATAGCAGATCTCCAAACTGCTGATTGAGCTCACTACGCACCTGGCGACAGGTGACAGGTTCCTATCCGCGCCCGTTCCCAGGGTGGACGAGCCCCATCCCCTTAGTTGGTTCCACCCAAAGGTGGTCCAGGACCAATGGACGAGGAGGTCCCAGGTTGGGCCCCAGACGTGCTGGTGCCCGGTGCCATGGCCAGCTGAGGTGGGACAGGTGGGTCCGCTGGGACCCGCATTCCCATACGTGCTATGGTGTTTATGTTTTATCAACATATGTGGGTTAGTAATAGTCAACACATTCCAGGATTAGGTATAACAGCATGCAAAGATATTCCCATTAATCCAGACACCAGATATGGAACAGTTGCATAGCAAATAGAACACATGCATATATGGGGCCACGGTGGTAATTATAACAGCATGCAGGTATATTGATGGCACCATGCCATCAATGTTGGAGTATTTCAACATAACACAAGCATAGAAACAGATTTAAATAATTATCAAACAATAGGACATATGTCCCAACATTACAGTGAAGTCATCATGTACCAATTGAGTTGAGTAATTAGTTTATTGTTGGAGATATGGTGGGGGGGAGAGAAAGATGTAAATTAACAACTAGTATATTCCTGTAGCTCGCATTACTTTCCTAGTCAGTGCTGTTATGTGTACCTTACAAGTATTAGTACACTACCCTATTGCCTTAGTTTGGACAGTGATATGGCTGTCGACAACTAAATACATGAACTGGTTTTAACTGCAGTATACACCTCTTACCTGGTATAACTGTGGAGGAATTGTTTGTTAACACTAACTAACTGTTTTTACACATACTCCCAGATTCCAGGCTGATGTTATGCACATACCTGTCCATCTCTTTTTGCACAGACACTGGCCATGTCTTGACCACATGCAGGTGAACCAGGACACATGTAGACTATTGCCCTCTTCATCCTTTAGTGACATACAACACTCTTATACAGGATTTTCTAGACAGTTATATTATGTAGCACAGTGTGAATGACAGTGATGAGTGATACTTTATTATTCAGAGCAACTGCAACACTCAAATTGCCATACAATACCAAAGTAAACAGTACCAGTACAGGGTATCAATCCTATATTTTTATGCACAGTGATTTTATCTGGCAGACCTGTGGGAGCAATGTTTGTTAGCACTTCCTGAATGTTGCAACACAAATTACCAGAATCCACATTAGTATTATGCACATATATCACATTCTGTTACTGTACACACTCTGGTCACAGCTTGACAACATGGGGGTGTAGATGGGACATACTTGGCTTATTACTCTCATTACATTTTTGGGAGTTGCTAGTGTGACAGGTTTGGTCTTATAGATGTGTGACAATCAGTTATATTTCTTGTTTGCAGCCTATATGTCTGGGATCATCCCACTTATTTCCCAGGGGGACAGAGTGACAGGCATCAGATATGGGCCACTTTACTGGACATTCTGGACATATCTGTACAGTTGTGGGGTGTGATTCTGTATGCAGACTACTACCACTCCCAGGATTCGAACCATGGCCGTGTGTGCAAAAATACAGTAGTTCACGTCTCATTTATATGTGCTATTTGGGTTTCGTTGTCTGTCTTTTCACACTTTTCTTTCTATGTCTCTCTCAGTTTTACTAAATGACCTCTGGGGATTACACCAGTCATATGCAAACATTCCTACACATTTTATTTATGTTGCACAGTGTGGGTAACAGTGCTTAATACAACAGTACTATTAAGTGATTGCAAACCTACATTACCATACGATACCAGAGTAAACACATGCATTCCAGCAGTTATACCTTTATTGTCAGGCTATTATGCTTTTATTTGTATACAACCTATATGAGACTCTTCCTGCCATATTCTCTGTTGTATGCAGTACTTGCTTTAAACAATATAGGTTTAATACAGGCAATTAACTTACTAATACTTATAGATTTATTTCCTATGACAGTACATGCAAGAGTATTACTAACCTGCCTCACGTCGCAAACTCTCCAAGCAACATCCATGGGCATCTTGGTTCGCAGCCCACTCACTTGCCATTGTGAAGGATATAAGATGAATATGTAGCCATACCTATCCATAATATACATGAGCTGGCAATTATTAAACAGGTAGTGGAGTGATACTTACACACAGCTGGGACCTCCCCTGTCCTCCTATCCTCTTGGATCCTCTGATCCAAGAGATCCCCCTTTTGCCACTTCAGGTCGGCATAGTGATGCCTGACCTGCTCACCAGTTTGGGGTATGCAAGTGGCACTGGTGAGGTCATGGGAAAGATGGTCCCAGGCTTCCGCTTTATATTGGGAAGCCTGGTACTGGCCCTGCAGAAGTCTCTGCTCATGGTCTTTGACAAGGAATCCTGCCATGACTCTGGACTCCTGGATGCCCCAGCGCTGCCCCCAAAAATGCACACTCTCTCCCATTCCAAACATGGTGCCTGCAAGGGGAAGCTACAACCAGTTATAAGATGTATTCCTGCCTGTTGGGTTTAAATAGGGCCGACTTCCCACACTTTGCCATGATTGGACAGTTTTGAAAAGGCTAAGCTATGTGCAAACATGCTTACCTAAGGTTGGCATTGTTTAAAGGGATATACCAATGGACAAACTGAGTTAGCTGACCTACACATTGCTTACACCTACTAAATTGGGCTGTGCAATGCTTAGCATTGCTTAATATTTTATTTGCATTATATTTGCATTGTGGCATTGCTTTATTATTCATTACATGTTATATGTGTGTCTGGTATCCATGATTCATGTGTACATACACTGTATGGGGTCCTTGTGTTTATTAGGGGGACTTCAACACTTTATTACAATTACACCTCACATCTGGGTTTACTGCAGTACTCCAGTTCACATATTTATGTTATGTAGTAGGTTATACAACATAAGACTATATAGATTTGTTTCACATGTACAGTTTGGTTTCCTATAGTGAGGATCTGATTGTTGATACCTCAGTTTTACATACTGCTTTGATGGCTTAATGGTTAACTACTGTGACTGTAGTGTACAGGGTCCTGGGTTCAAGACCTGCAAAGGCTGTTTATTTTGTTGCTGGGCAGAACAAGGGCTGTTGGATACAGAGTGATTAAGCCACTTCTAAGCAATTGTAAGTGGGTTTGCACAAAGGTAAACAATGCTAACCTCTGGTTATATATGCTTACAGACAGTTAGCTACAATATTGCTTAACCTGTGTGTGCATTGCTTACCCCCATGCAAATGGGCTTAAAATCACTTACTACTGTTTAAATATGCTTACTCCCTCTTACTACTGTTTAATAGTGCTTACACTTTCTTACTAGTGCTTACTTCCATTTACCACTCACTAATTTAGTTAGTGATGTCTAATGGCTCTTGGAAGGTGGGGGATTGGGATGCTGTATGGAGCTACCATTCATTACACATTGTACCTTCCATTTGTATCCCTGATTCCTGTGTACATATACTGTATGGGACATGTGATTATCTGTGGACTTTGCAACATTATGACACTGACACCTCACATCTGCATTTAATGCAGTACTCCAGTTCACAAATATATGATGTTCATCGTGTTTCACTGTTGCAGTCATTACGCTTGGGTTATCCTGCTGGCAGGCTACCCGCAGTCGGCCTGAATTCCAAAGTGTTGGTCCGGCGTCGGTTGCTATCACCTCTTTCCTGACGTCAGTGCGCCAGGGGTATATAAGATGCAGCTGACAACATTTTTTTCAGTCTTTCTTGCCGTGCGGTGCCCGAAGCAAAAGCAGTTTGCAAGTGCCGGTCAGCCAACTCCTGAGATTTTTGAAATTGAATTTCAGATCCGAAGTCTACAATAAAGCTAAGTACCCCATTGGGGAAACTTTTTCTTGCTCCAGACCGATGTCAGTAAAAGTTAACAATTGTATTTCTTGTGGGAAGCAAATACCTCATAAGGATTTTCATTCTTACTGTATTCCTTGCCTAGGCCCTGACCATGACATTGCTAGTTGTCAGTTTTGTGCTAGATTTAACCAATGCACTATTAAGCGTCGGTATGATTCTGCTTTCCATTACTTTGGCCGAAGGTTTAACTATATAATGCCGTTGGAACAGCCGATGACCGGAGTTCATAAAAAGCTCAGGGAAAAAGAAAAGAACAGGCATCCGAGGTCCAAAACCGATGATGAAACCTCTTCTAGGCCAGTCGTTGGTTCGCTGGTTCTCAGTGAGGTGCTTTTGCAGCCCCTGACACCCACTACCTCAGAGCCACAGGCCGCCTCCGACTCCCATGTGGAGACAGCTAGGTCTCTGGAAACTCAAGGTATTGGGCCTATGGAAACTACTCCCTCAGATGGATCCAGAGCCGCTGAGCAGGCATCGGCTTCTGAGGGTGTTTTCAGACCTACACAGCTTTTTATCAAGACCACTTCAGCAACCAAGACAAAGTCTAAAACACCTTTAAAGACAAAGAAACAAGTACAGCATTCTCCTGGACAGTCATCCGTGCCTAAGAAACAGATGCTTAAAATGGCAGAGGACCTAATTACTTTGATCAGGGGTTCCCATCCCCATCCTGATAAAAGGCCTAGGCAAGACACTGACTATGATTCCTCTGATCAGGTTTCTATTTCTTCTGATTCCTCTTCAGAACAGGGATATTCTCTTCCTCCCTATGAGGGCTCTGATGCTGAAGAATCTATCTCTTCAGCCTCTCCTCCTGAGGACTATTCTTTTGGGGAAACCCTGCACACAATGAAGGAGCATTTCCACTGGGAGAGCTAAGATTATTCAGAATCCAAGAAAAGGCTCAGATACTTTCTTTTATTGCCTCAACACAGACCTCTTGCTATTCCTCATGTGCTAGACATTGTAGAAAATGTATTTTCTGAGTCCAGTCTGTCTCCTGATTCTTTACCCCCTGCACCAGTTAAGCCAGATAGGTATTAAAGGGTTCCAGATTCACATAAATGTCTTTATAAAAACCCTGCTGCTGACCCAGAACCTATATCTCAGGGTCCCAAAGGTGTCAAGGCTTCCACTGCAAAAAAACCTGTTCCCTCTGATAGGGATTCTAGAGCACTGGACAGATGGGGGAAAAAGTTTACACCTCTGTTACTTTAGCTGTAAGGGCTTTAAACTGCCAGTTTCACATGCTTAAATATCAGCAATACCTAATGCCTCTGCTAAAACAGAAAATGCTGACAAACTCTGAATGCCCTGAAAACAAGGAAATGCAGGATTTATTGCATGCAGCTGAACAAGTGGGAAAGCATACTTTGCAATGTGGTTTTGATTCACTAGAGGCTTCTTGCAGGGCCACAGTTACAGGCTCTGTCATTTGAAGGCATGCTTGGTTAAAGGAACAGAGTCTGCCTGATCATGTTAAAGCAAAATTATTGGATGCTCCATTACAGCATGATACTTTGTTTGGTGTTAAGGCAGAAGAGGTGTTAAAGAAAATGGAGGATAAAGCAAAATCAATGCAGACAGTAAAGGATTTCTTACAGGTTCAGCCACCCAGATTTAGCAGGAACTGGCCTTCTAAGAATTGGTCCTTTCCAGTGTCAGATAGGCCACAAAGAGGCAGATACAGATGCCCTAGAGGCAGATCTCAGCCCCAAGGCTCATACAGGCCTAAACAATGGGGTGCTCCTGCCTCCAAAAGCGGAGAAGACAAATCACAACCTTATAGGAAACAGTCCCAATGACTTCCCACTGCCAATGCCAAGTACTTACCTTTTGGCAGCACCCTTAGGGGGAAAGCTAGCACTTTTCTCAAAAAATTGGCACATTATTACCCAGGACAAATGGGTACTGAATATTGTTTCTCAGGGCTACAGGTTCCACTTTCACACCCTCCCAAAGGCAAAAGGTATGCCAGACCTGCCACACAATCAATGGGCAGAGGCACAAAAGCAAATTTCATCTCTCATGGACATGAGGGCTATTCAAACAGTACCACAGCAAGAGCAGGGGCAAGGATTTTACTCAAGACTTTTGTTGGTACCCAGAAAGGACAAAGCCTGGAGACCAATACTGGACCTGTATATTCTAAATACTTTTCTGGACGTTCCAAAATTCAAAATGTTGACACTGCAGCAACTTCTGCCCATGCTGGGCAAGAAGGCTTGGCTCGTAACTTTGGACCTCAAAGAGGCATACCTGCATGTCCCAATCAGACAAACTTGCAGAAGATAGCTCAGATTCATAGCTGGCTCAATGCACTACCAATTCTCTGCACTGCCCTTTGGCTTATCTACTGTGCCCAGGGTCTTCACAAAATGCCTGGCACTAGTAATTGCATTTTGCAGACAAAGAGGAATTCAAATATATCCCTACTTGGATGACTGCCTTATTCAAGCAGAGAGCAAGGACATTCTATTAAAGCATCTAGCTTTTGTAAAAAGATTACTAATTTGCCTAGGATACACAGTAAACGAAAAGAAATCAAAACTAGTGCCCTCTCAAGAGATAATATTCCTGGGTGCAAGCTTAAATACAACTGCCCAGATGGCTTATCTCACGCCAGACAAACAAAGGCAACTGACTCATTACTTCCAAATGATGGCAACAAAAACTCAGTTACCTGCAAGAAAAATTCTGCAGGCTTTGGGCTTCATGGCATCCTGCATTCTGCTAATTCCATATGCAAGACTGCATATGAGGAAGCTACAATGGTATCTAAAAAGTGTTTGGATTCAACATTGCCACAGCCTGGAAACAACAATTACTCTCATTCCCTGCCTGCAACAGGAGTTTCGATGGTGGGCACTGGCCTGTCACCACAACAAGGGACAGCCATTCACTTTACCCACAGCCAGGCAGACACTAACAACAGATGCATCGGATTATGCCTGGGGGGCACACATGGCAGGAAAATGTATTCAGGGCACATGGCCCGCAAGCCAAATGCATCTTAATATCAATCAAAAAGAGATGCTAGCTGTACAGAATGCCCTGACAGCCTTCAAGGATCTAATCCATCTAGGACAACTATTGCTAAAGACGGACAATACTACAGTCATGTGGTACATAAACAAGCAAGGGGGCACACATTCCTACCCCCTCTGCAGGCAAGCCATGGCTTTGTGGAACACAGCATTGACCTATCAAGTGCATCTGCAAGCACAGTTCCCACCAGGAAAGAAAAATACTCTGGCAGACGAACTAAGCAGAAACATCATGGACCCTCATGAGTGGAAACTACATCCACAAGTCTTCAGCATGATAACAAGGAAATGGGGATGCTCAGACATAGATCTATTTGCCTCCTCTCACAACTGCCAACTACAGAGATTCTGCACAAGGACTTATCACACACAAGCATGGAAGGTGGATGCTCTATCATTCAGTTGGAATACCCTGACAGTTTATGCCTTTCCTCCACTGCCTCTCCTCCCCAAGGTACTCCTAAAGGTCAGACAAGAGAAGCCAAAAATTATTCTGATTGCCCCAGACTGGCCATGCCTGCACTGGTACCCAATCCTAAGGAGTTTGTCTCAAGGCCCAGCCTGGACTTTACCTCAAATTCCTCATCTTCTGACCCAACAAAGCAATCAGATCCTGCACAGTCAACTCAAAACCTTAAATCTGGCTGCATGGCGAATAATATAATCACTCAGAACACACCTCTCTCTAAAGTAGTTATGAATGTCATTTTGGAAGCCAGGAGGCCCAGCACCAGAAAAATGGAAGAGATTCTGTGCTTGGAATCAGGCACAAGGAATTGACCCACTTGTTCCAAATATTCCTCAGATTTTACAATGCCTGACTGAGATGCTGGACAAAGGCCTGTCATTGTCATCAATTAAGATCCATGCCTCTGCCGTTTCAGCTCATTACAATATGGAACCACCTATTTTTTCACATCCACTGCTAAGGCAGTACCTCAGAGGGCCAAAAACATAAGACCCCCAAGGAGAGCACCGATACCTACATGGGACCTCAGTTTTGTTTTGGAAAAACTCACACTGCCTCCTTTTGAGCCAGCCAATACAAGTGAGATAACATTCTTATCATGGAAAACAGCTCTGCACCTAGCAATAACTTCAGCAAGAAGAGTCTCAGAGTTACAGGCATTAATGGCAGTGGAACCTTTTATCATTTTCCATCCGGACAGGGTTTCTCTAAGGACAAACCCAACATTTATGCCAAAGGTAGTAATCAGTGTGGCTCTAAATCAAACCATTCATTTGTCTACTTTTTATCAAAATCCCCAGAATAAAGGTGAGAGACTTCTGCATTCTTTGGACATTCACAGGCAGCTACGCTTCTACTTGGACAAAACTAAAGCTTTCAGAAAGACCGAGCAACTTTTAGTGGCATATGCTGCAGGATCACAAGGAAAGGCTATCTCAAAGCAGACTATTTCAAAATGGATAGGACACCGCATTCGTTTCTGCTATGCACAGCATGGCAAGTCACTGCCTAAGGGCATTAGGCCACATTCAACCAGGGCAGCAGCCACATCAGCAGCCTTTCTCAGAGGAGTACCAACCAAGGGCATTTTGGAGGCTGCAACTTGGAGTTCAGTGCACACTTTTACCAAGCACTACCACTTACCTCTTTACTCTAAATCCAGAGCAGGCTTTGCCACTGCAGTTCTGCAGGGCCTCATAGCCACTCCTAATTCTATTTAGACCAAGCAGTCCAACCTCAGCTTTGGGATCCAACCCAAGTGTAATGACTGCAACAGTGAAACATGGTGAATATAGTACAGTTGTGTACCTACCATAAATGTAGATGTTCAAGTGTATTCACTGTTGCAGTCCAGGTTACCCACCCACCATCCCCCTTTTCTTTGCTGGGACTTATCTGTACTTCTCTCTTTTATACAACCTATGTGATGTATTTGCTTGTAGATGAAGGTATTGTTTATTTTAGTGCATGCTTTTTATAAGCAATGTTTTTAGCTTACCCTTTTGGGGGCACCTGACATCTGGGGCAAGAAAAACTGAAGAAAATGGCGTCGGCTGCATCTTATATACCCCTGGTGCACTGACGTCAGGGAAAAGGCGACAGCAACCGATGCTGGACCAAGACTTTGGAATTCAGGCCGACTGCAGGTAGCCTGCCAGCAGGATAACCCAAGTGTAATGACTGCAACAGTGAATACACTCGAACATCTACATTTATGGTAGGTACACAACTGTACTTTATTTAGTAGATTATGCAACTAAAAATATTGGTCATAAAGTGATTTGACATGGAAAATGGAATGTGCTGCAGTGGGACCTGGACTGGGAATGACTGCTCATAACGTGAATGCTCTGTCCACTACACTATTGCTATACTGCTTAATTTGCATATATCTTGCTTTTTATCCTCTTCTGCCATTTAAGCTGCATTAACCGTAGTTAAGCGATGTGCAAACCCATGTACCTATGGTTAGATTTAATCTGTTTCATAAAAAAATAAAGTATCTTTATATTTTTTTGTTAACTCTTGCTCTTGTACACGTGGGGGGATGTTGCTGGAGGTATGCGTACATCTATGAGTGGTCTCAATCATTATTTTAGGACTTTCTGCTGTTCTTCATTGCAGGGGCATGTATATTCTGAAAGCTCTGCTCTCAGACATGCCCCCTGCACTCTTACATGCTCTGTGTAAGATTAGGAGCTCAGGCAGCACGCCTTCATTAATATGCATGGCACACTGCCGTCCTGCTCCTAAATCAACGCTTCCATGCAGGACTAAGCCAGTCTTGCATGGAAGAATAGTAAATCCAGGGGTAGATCTTAGATTTACTCATACTTAGATCTTTAGTAACATAGTTCTACATACATGTAAAATATTAAAATAAATAAAACAAATAAATAAAAAAACTCTCTCCATTAACTACTACAGCCCTAGCAATAACTTAAACCCACAATACATATATTAAAAAAAATCTGCAACAAAAATGTATATTAGCACTAATATTTTAAGAAAGCTATGACAACTCCACAAGAAGAAATAAATAAGATAATAAACCCTAACACTAAAACACACTAAAAGTCACACAAAAAAGTAAACTTAAAAAGGACATCCAGGCATCAAGTATTCCTGAGCAAAAGCCTCTGCAAATACCTCCAAAGTGGACCATGAACCCTGGGCTACACCACCAACCACATTGCTTTATTCCAAACCCAAATGGACTCCCATCAAATGTAAACCTTCAGCCCTCAAAGTACATGTGGAAAAGTAATTAAAATAAAACAAAAAACTGTCAAACTATGTACAAAATACAAAAGCTTAACACACACACACTACCCTAACTTAACAGTAAAGGCTCACTAATGGCTGCTACAGGGGTAGAAAGATTCAAGAAACTCCTGACAGTCAGTACAAAAAAGAGATAAAGAAACAACTAAAGCAACCAGGTATGACCACATACCTAAACTAATATTCTTGTCAATGTCTCTGGGGGGTGGGGGGGTTCCTAATGCAGTACAGTACCACATTCTACTGAACTTAATGGCAAACAGTACTGTACACAAACTATACATAAAAAGGAGAAGCTGAATATATGAGTCTTCATATAATAACTTAAACGGTTGGTACTGTGGGGTATGAGAACTCAAAAGACACAAAAAATATTCTCAAAATCCATAGTACCAGCTAATTAATGTTACATTCCAGCTACTCAGATGTCTTACCTCTAGCTGATATATATATATATATATATATATATATATATATATATATATATATATATATACACACATATGTATATGTCAAATAACCCAGATAAAATGTTTACTTGGACCATTGTGTAGATATATTTTATTTATCATACTTTGTGTTTAATATAATCCTAGATGCATCATTAAAGCCTGTTACTATCCTTTATGTATCATAATCCCTAGTATCCCCCAAAGCTGGAATATTTGCACAATTTGTCAAAAATAAAAGTTCACACACTGCACACACACCCATGCACACACACAAACAACCTCAAAATTCACAATGCTTCAACTCAAATCAACACTTAGTTGAAAATGATTAGCTAAACAATAAAAAATAAAACATGGACCACATTTCCATAAATTTTAAATGAAAAAAGTAATGTTATACCCTGCATGCACAAAATACATGCATGGAACCCCAAAGCAATGCAGCACACCTAAATCCAGTCCCTAAAAATTTAAAGTGTGATTACAATGGGAATTTAAAAATAAAAATAAAATAAAAATGAATAAAACTAACAAATCCAAACATTCCCATTACATTGAAATGCATAAATTCTCAAAAATACTTGTTCTAAAAAAAATTCACTTGACAGTTTTTCCAATAATTGTATTTCACTAAAATCAATGGGAAACAATAACTGAAGTCTAAAAGACAGAAGAAAATAAGTTAAATGGAATATATGTGGGATTTGGTATAACTGGTTTGTGTAATGAATGAAAAATCTGAACATTCTGAAGAAGTCTGCATAGGCAGATGAAAGCGCTTATCCAGATTGTTTGTATGAGTTTTAAAAGTGTAGTTTTTAAAACAATAAATTTTTCATTCACCCTGTTTGAGTCGTGTTCACTCGCTCAGCTATAAAACATTACTTAGACGGTCGGTTTCCGTCGAGTGGATTGTATTTACGGTGTTGCTTCTGTTCTTTTTGTACATTTTATATATATATATGTATATGCACACTCAACTCTCCCCATGAATAGTATGAAGTGCACACTCAGCACCTCCCATGAATAGTATGAAGTGCACACTCAGCACCTCCCATGAATAGTATGAAGTGCACACTCAACTCTCCACATGAATAATATGAAGTGCACACTCGGCTCCCCCTATGAATAGTATGAAGTGCACACTCAGCTCTCCCCATGAATAGTATGAAGTATGCACTCTGCTCCCCTGTGAGTGGTACGATGTGCCCACTGGGCTCCCCCATGTGTGGTACAACTTGCACACTGCGGTCCCCTCAGCTATGGTCTGCATCTGTTTTTGCCTTCTCTCTACAGCCTGTAAAACTACCCCCTTCTACTTTTGTGACACTCCCTCTATCCATCTATCTTCATTTAAATGTATGATCTTTGGCAGGTATCTTTCCAAACCAAAACTAAGAACTGCTGTTCCTTCTGTGTTAAGACAGATCCCATCCTTGGCACACAGCTGGTTTTTCCATGTGGTTATCCTCCTCCTACCATTCCTAAGCCTTTCTACAGTTTCTGGTTGCACGGCTGGTCATTGCACTTGCAAATACTTTCTTTCCTCATTATTCTAGCTGCAGGTACAAGTGTCACTTCAGAGTAGCTACTTTTAATTTCCTTTATGGGTCACTCTCTGACAGTTCCTTGAACCTGTGAGCTACCATGTCAGCTCTCTCTTCTGACAGTACAACTGTGTTGATATGCACCACAGCGTATTTAACCGTCCATGTTACTGATTCATTGTCCCCTTTTCTCTCCCAAGATAACTAAATTCTTCCCAAGGTCTCATTTTATGAAATAAATTGTATTTTTTTCTAATTATATGTACTGCAGCTAGTTAAACTGGTAAGGTTTCTTCTTAGTAGACTCAGTAGTCTTTTTCAGAGTCTAGTAAGCCTTATACATAACTCATAATGCAGAAATCATAAAACAATAACAACAGAAAGAGATGATCAGAGCACCCTGCCAGCCAGACTGTATAATTATGCTTTCTTCTATCTACTTTAGTCATATAAATGCATAAGGTAAGTGAGCTTGGTACATCTTTATAAATATATTGCTGTCTCATCCCTTTGTGATCCAGCCTTTGTCATGAATTGTCACAGGAGAAGCAGTCAGCAGTACTCAAGTCTTCTGAAGAACCTCTCCTTCACTCCAAGCCTGAATTACAGAGCAGATCTGCTCCTCTTGTAATAACAAGCTTCTAGACATATTTTATTTACTGATCCATGGTAGCGCTTTGTCTCATAGACTGTATCAGTTTATTTTATTTGAATATTTCTCCAAAACTGCATTGTCCACCAAATAACCTCCAGATGTCTCAGGATCATACTTATCAAAAATCACTAGTCATTATTGATTGTGTATGGAATGACTCAGTACCATAGGCCTATGCAGAATTAAATTCATTTGGATGGTCCTATCTGTATGCTTTCCTTTATGGGGCACATTTTATTTTTGTTCTAAGAAATGTATTAAGGAATTGCTGAAAATGTCACAGAGGAATAGTCACTTTTATGCAAATTAAACTACAGAGTTTGTTTAAAGTGCTTTGATTCCACAAAGACTTTGTCATAAGCACTAAACATTTTATCTTTTTTGCCTTGTAGCACTCTGTATTGCAGCAGAAGGAAGGAAATGTGTGTCAGAGCATTGCCTTGGGTATAACAACATTACTTTGTCAATTTAAGTGTGAGAGATGATGGGGAAAGTAAAGTGACAGGACAGGATGTACTGTTTTCTAAGGGATCATGAACAAAGTTATAACACCGAAGATTTTCAAAAATAAGTAAATACATCAATAATTAAAATGTGTTAACTTGGATGGCAAGCTCTGGAATGCATTAGTTATGTGGTCGCATGCTTCTCCTCTTTCCACCTGTCCCATATCACATAATTTCCGGTTCTGCATGATTTCTGACTTCATTTCCTGTAATCTGATTTCACTAGTAAACTTGCAGTTTTCTCTAGAGAGGGTTTACTCTGTAGAACAAAAAGGAAAATTTTGATCTGTTCAGGAAGGAACATGTATTTTTGTGTGCAGGTGTGTGGTGAATGAACGATCTGTCAATAATAACTCTGTCGGTTAGTTTATGGGATGCAA
The DNA here is from genome assembly GCF_019279795.1 of Protopterus annectens. Taxonomy (NCBI): domain Eukaryota; kingdom Metazoa; phylum Chordata; order Ceratodontiformes; family Protopteridae; genus Protopterus; species Protopterus annectens. The sequence goes on from NC_056741.1 coordinate 1,927,853,226, forward strand.
GACAACAGCTTAGATGGTGTCTTTAGAATGCAGAACAATACAGTCATACCTCTCAACTGTCCAGATTTTTGCCTCTTATTTTTCGTACATTTCTTATAAAACTGTGCTTTTCTGGCAAAAGTCTTGCAAATCATTGAGGACTTAAAGTTAGAAAATAATGGCAGACAATTACGTTTCAGACTTCATATCCTTCAGAAATTTCATGCTAATGCAAAATCTGTTATTCTATCAATGTTCTATGTTTGTAAGAGCAATATTGAAAAACTCTACCTATTTTGTGGCCTTTGTCTCCCCATTAATTATGGCTTTGTCCAGAGTTCTTGCTCTAAGACGTTGAGAGGTATAAATGCAATGCATACATTGCAGGTTAAATAGTTTGGTCATTTACAATGATTGTTAAATTTGGCTGGTTTATGCATATTTCAGCAAAGAAGAATTTTATTTCAAAATCCAACTTCAGTACTTTATAAATAAGTATGACATTTTTGACCTGACCTTTGCTGTAAAACCCAATGAGGATTTTTGAATGAACTAGCTTGTGTAGGTTAAATGGGTTCATGTTGCTAGAACTTTGTCAAATGGCTTGCATACAAAACTTAGTATTAATGCAAGTCAGAAACAGGACTAAGGAATGACAGATGTGTGAAAGAGTCCAGGTTCAAGGTCACATGATCAACAGGCTGCTATATATCAGCTATTCACCAAGACATCTAGGGTCCAAGGAAGGGGTCATCATTCAATCAGCATCAGGCATAGGAGTGCTACAGAAGCTGGTATTCCAAAGTCCTCTGCAGCACTCTAGATGAGTGGTTCTCCTACACTGTAAGCCTGAATACACATGCATACATGTGCCTGTGTATGTGCCCACCCTGTATATGGTGAGCATATGCTTGTCCTTTGCCCTTTGCCATTTCTACTGCCTTGTTTCAGAACTTAACCTCAGATCGGTGTCAGTGTTGCAGCAGACTGGGATACCTCTAGCAGGATGTGTGAGTGGGTGTTGGCAACTCACTGTCTCCCTCCAAGACCGACTCCTCTAGTCCCCATAATGCTAGTTGTTCTCACGTCAACTGGGTCATAGTGAGGGTTTTATACTTTTGTACCATGGAGCTGACTAAATAAAAAATGTTTTATTTAAAAATTACAGTATGTACATGTGTGTGTGTGTGTGTGTGTGTGTGTGTGTGTGTGTGTGTGTGTGTGTGTGTGTGTATCCATGTCCTTGGAAATGGGAGTTAGGTACTGAGGTAGTATACATAGAGAAAAATGGATGTACAACAAGCCAAACAAGGATATGTATGAGCATGGCTGAGTAGTATTACTTTACAATATAAGAAGTCTTGATAGGAAAATATTGACTTGCAAGCAGTGATGCAGTAGAGGATTGTAGACATTTCTGGTCTGTCTGAACTGTAGGCAAGTGACAAGATGGGGTCTAGAGATGCCTGAGCATAGCATGAGAGGAATGAACAGAAGGGGGGATGGAAGTGGAGTATCAAGCTGCATATAGGATATTATCAGCTGTGAGATCAGAGAGGATTAAAACGTCACTGCATGAAGGGGCTAAGGAAGTGAATAGGTTAAGAATTTTGGGGTACCTATCCAGGAAGTTAAAGCAAAGGAAGCAGGAAATACTGGTGGAGTGATACAGCATAGTGGCCCCAGGCACTTCAAAGGAGGATGAGAGGATGGAAAAGAAAATAAAGATATGTGGAGAAAAGAAAATCGTCATGGGAGGTCTAAATTTGCCCTGAAAAGACTGATAGACACAGAAATCCTGGGCGTAGTATAACCAGGAGTTGAGTAATGCCTTGAACCAGGAAGGTTCAGTTGACTTGTGAATAACTATATATCAGAAAGGATAACATTTTATATGTGGCTTTAACCAAAATAGATCTGGTAGGGATGTCCAGGAGAAAGGCACTGTTAGCCAGCAGAGATCATACCACTGTGAGATTTATGGTATCGGTAAAGTGTTAAAAAATAAGGTAAAAATGACAGTGTGGGATTTCAGAAGAGTGGATTATGCTAATGACTAAAGAGTGTTGACTGGGCTTGAACTGATGGAGCAAGCAAGCTATTGAAATGGGTCAGTGGTGGAGTACTCAGAGCTGGACAAAGACTTGAGGAAGAGATGAAAAAGAAAAAAAAAGAAGACCAGATAGATCCCTGATATTTAAAGCTTTGGTGGCCCAGATAACCACAGTTTGATGAGTGACCAAGCCACTAAAGGAACTGGCCAGGGAAGGACGGGAGTGAGTGGATGATGCCAGATCATTCTTCTGGGGTTGGGGTGGGTAGAGATCATACAGGTTTCAGGGCAAGAGTACCACCTAGGAAAGCCTTTAGAAGAGTACTCTGCAACTAAATCTCAACTGAGTTGCAGAGTACTCTGTAACTGAGTTGAGATTTAGGGTATGAGCCCAAGCAAGGCATGCGTCACTCTTATATGAGAATAAAGAGGTATCTGGAAATGTGTACCCACACTTTACTTGGCTTGCTATAACAGCACTGCACCACTGTGGATGGCAAGCACAGGGATGGGTTTAGGTACATGACTGGAAAGTATGAACCAGCTATACATGATAGACTATTGGTATCAGACACTTGCATTTACTGCCAAAATATATACAATGAGGTTACCCATCTGGTGTTTTTCCTGGAAGAGATTCCTTCAGGCTAACATTGTGTGCTAAAGCCAGATGAGTAATGGCTGGGAAAATAATGTGCTGGGGAAGGTAATGGTCAAATGCTGGTAATGACAAGAAAAAATACAAATAGAGAAAGAGAAGACACATTGGCTAAGAAGTAATATATGGAATGTAATTATGGCAAACAACAGGGTGTACAAGCAGTAGAATGGAGAAGGAGGCACATTACAAACAGGCTAGCAGAAGTGGAACAATGGTATTTGTGCAAAGGTTCACAGTGCATGAGAGCCAATGAAAGAAAATGGGAAGAAGAACAAGGACATTCTAGTTACATGGCAGAAAGAAAGATGGGAGAGCCAGACCTGTCCAGGCTGGGAGAAGATGACAGTGAGATCAGAGAAGAGAAGGAGAAAGCAGAGTTACAGAATTAATACTTTGCTTCAGTCTTCACAAAGGAAATAAGGACAGCACAGCATGTTTGAGATAAGGTTTAGCAGAGTGGGAATAGCAGTGGAAAGACGCACGGATAAAAGAGGAGGAGGTGGAGAGGGAGCTGGCCACCTTCAGGGAGGATAAACCATAAGGACCAGATGGGCTACCTTCCAGACTCCTCAGGAATCTAGTCAGTATGCTTTTGAATCTCTCATTGAAGATCTTCAGCAAATCACTTCCCAGAGCATAAGTGTTGGTGGACTTCAGAACAAGTCTAGTGCACTGCTATAGGGATGAGGGAGAGGAGCAGGAACAATCTGAAGAACTACAGGCATGCAAATCAAACAACAATGGCATGAAAGTCCAGGAGAGAATATTGAGGGGGAAAGGCTGGTTGCTTTCCTGCAGGACAACAATCTGTAAGACTAAAACCAAGAAGACATTACCATATCTCTCAACTGTCTAGATTTTCACAGAATCTCCAGATTTTTGCCTCATATTTTTGGTCTGTTTCTCTTAAAATGTGTGATTTTCTGGCAAATTGTTGAAGAATGAATTCACTACATAATGACAGACATTGGGTTTCAGACTTCATATCCTTCTTTTGTTCTTGTAACTTTCTAATTTTATAAGATCAATATTTAAAATCTGTCCCTTTTTTTGGATTCTTGTCCCCATATTATTTTTGGTTTTGTCCAGATTTCTTGTGCTAAAAAGTTGAGAAGTATGGCCTGAAGGAGCTGTGAGGAATGTGTATAAACATGTGACATGGAAATATTGGTAGGTTTTGTTGACTTGGACTTAATCCAAGTAGGAGATGCAGGGTGTTATGCTCTACACATCACATATGCATGCAATAACACTTGAGGGGCTGTGCATGGAACAGATATTACCACACGTTCTGGGTTAGTGTGAGGCATAAGCCTAAGGATGAGTGACTCCCACTGCTTGGGTATGTGGTAATATGTACTCCACGTACATCCCCCAGTAAACTATTACACTTACACAACTGAAATCTGTATTTTTTGGCGGTTTGATTATTACATTTTATTGTTTACATATTTTTTATAGTGTATTCTAATGTAAAATAGTTCCTCTGCCCATTTTTACTAATGGATTGTTATGAAGGGTTCTAGTTTTTTTAACTATGTGGAATTTTTGTATGAAGTTAAAAAGGGTGTTTTCTTGTTTTATTTAAGCTCCGCTTTTGCACCTGTTCACGTGTAGCACTTCATCATGCATTGATGCATAGTGGTGGTTACCATTGGTGGTTACATACGCAAACATTTTGTTTATTAAATTTTCCCTTAGCACTTTGCTTGTGGTCCTCCAGAGGTTTCTCCCTGCCCTGCTCTACTGTCAGGTGGAACACTAAGTCTAGCCTTAGAAGTACCAACACACCAGTCTCACCGACTAGCCACTCCTAAATGTGACCTCTTTCCTGATCTTAAAAATTTACCTATCACTATGGACAGACAAATTCCAGCAGTTTCTCCCACCAGTTTGGTTGACATGGGCATCCTGAGGCAGTGTAGCAACAGTCTCATGTTCACTAACAGCACTTTACTCCTAGTCCACACAAACAGAACATGTGAGAGATGCAACTATATTAAAAACCTAGAATACATGCTCTCTCACACATCAGTCAGTGCTTATGACAATGAGCGGGTTGCCATCATGAACACCTCACCTTCTACTCCACCCACACCCACATCACACATGCCTACATGCCTACATATATGGAGGTCTTCACCAGAGGTCTTCACCAGAAACATACCTAAACACCAGAGATCTCCCATACACAAACAAAAGTACGCTACATATAATACTTCCTCTGCAGAACACATTACACATAATAGCTCACATGAAGGTGTCTCACAGGTCAAACCCTTAAGGCAAAACACAAAATCAAACATGTTAGACATAGGTGATTCCATCGTGAGACACACTGATGTCTGTCTCACAAGGCTGGATAACAAAAAGGTCACTGTCAGCTGTCTGCCATTTACCGGGATACTCCATATCACACATGCACTCAAGTCCCTCAACAACAGGTACTGTTATGACTCCGTCATAGTCCATGTTGGTGTGAACAACTTGAGATGTACCTCCCTGGACTATATGAAGAGAGACATGATTGAGCTCTTGGACTGTGTGTCTCAGGCAGGTATGTCTCTAGTCTTAAGCAGCATTTTACCTTCAACTAGGATGATGCCTCAATACAAACAGAAAATGATTGACTTCAGTAATTGGCTTAGCTTCTGGTGTCATTCTAAGGGGATCCACTATCTGTCAGCCTGGGATGACATGATCAACAGACCTCTATGCTTTTCCAGAGATGGTCGTCATCGATCACCCCTGGGTTTTCGGCTACTCCCATAGTGCCTTTTTTTAAGCAGTGTCTCAAGAACAGAATTCCCAATGTAAAACTAAAAACAAACTCAAGGTTATGCTGCTAAATACTAGGAGTCTCAGCACAAAACTGCACTCACTGGAAGCTGTCCTCACCTTAGAAGATGCAGACATTGTGCAGTCATGGAGACCTGGTTTAGGCTGTGGAGAGCACCCCAGCCATACCGGGTTACACCTCCTTCCACATGTTCAGATCACTGAAGGTGTGAAAACTAAAGGAGGCATTAAAGATAAATACACCTCCAGATTGGTTAAACAGTATGACTCCCTGGAGACACTTCAGGTGCAATTAACTGTTGGTAGGAAACCTATTCAAGTCATTGCCAGCTACAGGACCCCCTCCGTGAATCAGGACACCCATTCTGCCTATTTGGATCTACTTGAGTCTATCAAGATACATCCAAATACCATGGTTTTGGGTGACTTTAGCTAACCAACCATTGACTGGGTAAATTACTTGTGCTGAAACTCATTTGCCCAAAGGTTCCTTGAGTTCATTAACTTCAGTGCCCTGGACCAGCTGGATGACACCCCACAAAGGGTGCCAACATCCTGGATCTGGTGCTCACCAATGTGGGGAACCACTATAGCACCCCCACTGTGAGTTCCTCCCTGATGAGATCCGACCACAAATCAGTCTCATTCAAAGTAAATATCACCCCCCCCTCCCCAAGCAGCAACTAAACAAAAAAAACTTCTCCAAAGCAGATTATAACCTCTTAGGGATGGTATAATAGCTTCACTGCACCTCCTCCCTCAGATGGAACTAACAACTATGCCAAGCTCTACACCAGTGCTTTATACAAATACCTGTATAACTGCATTGACTCAGCCATACCTGATAGGACCAAAACAAGCTCCTCAAGGAAGAGCTAACCTATCTGGTGGACAACTGCCATTAACACGCTTTACAATAAGAGGAAAAAATTGCTGTCTAAGAGTAAGAGGGAGTGAGCCCTCCTAAACTGAAAACATTCCCTCCCCAGCTTAACCAAGTAAATAAGACTTCTTGTGAAATCCATCAAAGCAAAGTACAAGTTGATATTAGCTTCCTTAGCAAAGAACAACCACAAAGCATTCTATAGTTACATCAGTAACCTAAAAGGAAAGGCCCAGATTTGTGCAGAACTGGTAGTTAATGATATCGCATATACTGAGCCTGTGGACATAGCTATACTGTTGGCTGATAGTTTCTATGAAAACTTCACTCCCCTGTCCCTGCTACACGTACCCCATGACATCTATACCACCTGTCCCCTACATTAATTCTCTAAAGAGCAGGTCATAAATGCCCTCTATAAGCCCAAAAACACAGCATCTATGGGACCTTATAACATCCCAAGCTGTGTCCTACATGGGCTCCAACATGAATTAGCAACACCACTGGGTACTCTTTTCGATCATAGTCTAAGCACCAGCTTCATACCAGCTGAAAGGAAAACAACCACCATTATTCCCTTGTACAAAGGTTGTGCTTTCACTGACCCCAGGAACTATAGACCTATTAGCCTGACTAGCATTATATAGTACCAACCCTGATTAAGTTATAAACTAAAAGCATATTCTGCAATTATTATAACTTGTAACTACATCACCAAGCTCTGCTTCCAGTCTGATGTCTCTTACTTTTAATTGTCTGTCCATGACAATTGTGAGTCCCTACTAGGGAGCACTACTAACCTATTGTATATAATCACTTTGTTTTTATAATTGTTTGCTAACTTCTGTGTAATCTATGTAAGTTTGTCTTTGTGGAGCTTTTCTCCCCGGGCCTCCGCTGAAAATGGTCATGTATCCAGTTGGACTATCCCGGTAAACAAATGTAAAATAAATAAATAATGAAATTAAAGCATTGTATATGTAAATATACACATCTCATTGTCTTGCCATAAGTGAGCATATCCAAGCATTGTCTAATTGTCATAGACAACACAATGTAAACATGCTGCGTCAATAGAGAATATTCTGTCATATGCAGAAAAGCACTAAAACAGATAGTTATACTGTCAGCAATGTTGCCTAGCAACAAATAAGTGTGAAATGAAGCAATTCATTTTCTGTGGTTACTATGCACCTGTATTCTAGACTATTATACCATGACCCCCCCAAAACGTGCACGCAGATTGGCCAGCGTGCCCGTTGTAAATCGAGTTATACTAATAGAAAAAGGTCCGGTCGCCCGGACTTTTTTCCCTTAGTATAACTCGTTTTTTTTAAAACACTGCCTCGCTATGTTAAATGGGTTTAACATAGCGAGACAGTTTTAAAATAAGCAACGGAGATCTCCGTTGCTTATTTTAAGCTGTCTCGCCATGTTAAACCCATTTAACATAGCGAACAGTGTTTAAAACGGAGAAAGCAAGATCTCCGTTGCTTTTTAGTGTTAGCTATGTTAAATGAGTTTAACATAGCGAGACAGTTTAAAATAAGCAACAGACATCTCCGCTGCTTATTTTAAAACTGTCTCGCTATGTTAAACTCATTTAACATAGCGAACATTAAACGCAACGGAGATCTTCCGTTCTCCGTTGCTTTTGCCCACAGCTCTGGTGTACCGCGCAGGCGTGCAGTACATCAGAACTGCCGTGGATGCCAGACATCTGCGGAAGGGCAGTAAACAGGCATTATACTATGCCATTATTTAAGAAAAGTAATAGTTTCTTTTCTTAAATAATGTCATAGTATAATAGCAATAACCCACTTCTGGTGGGTAATGCTAAATTTACCCACGGTTGGCTTTGTTTGGTCCCTCGGGCTTCGCCCTCGTGACCAAACCACGCCAACCGTGGGTAAATTTAGCATTACCCACACCCAGGCGTGGGTTATTGCTATAATAATTGCCTCCTTTGAATCCTTTTTCACCAAAGATCTACCACAGCCATTGCAAAAATCTTCATTTTTGTTGAAGTACAAGGCAGCAAAGATAAGGAAAACACAAATAAATATCTTCATAAAAGTTCATATGACATTTATCAAACTGTACAAAATATAGTGAGTCTAAATCTTTATGTTTTATTTTACAATAGAGGAATCACCCTAAATCCATTTCCAATAATATGAATAATATACAGCAAAGTACTACAAGGAACCAGTGCCTAAAAATTATTTGTGTAGTCAGCCCTCACTTATACTTACTATAAATGCCAATACACAGTCTAGCAATTTTGTTTGGTATATCTGCAGGTGTCCAAGGTGAAATTCCTACAGAGTTAGTTACCTGAAGCACAAGATTCTTAGGAAGACCACTACAATCTGTGTTTTCCACAAGAAATTACTGCCAGTGAGATCTCTGAGTATGATCCAACAATGATTCCCTTCTTCTGGAGAATTTATTCTTCTTTGAGTTGGTGTGACTGTGGAATTGGCATATGCAAGTTCAGTGGTTGTTGGGGGCTTGTCTCCCATATCAGACGATGAAGGGGAGCTTTTCTCCTGCAAAAGACACTTGGGCTTTACTTTTTTTTTATCTTTCTGTATTTCAGGCATTAGTTTTGCCCTTTACATCTCCAACTGCAATTTCTCATTGCTACTTATTGACAGCACTCTTGCCATATATCAGGCAAATTTCTTACCCACCTCCATTACTAGTCCCACCTTCACCACCTCCATTATTCCCACCTTCTTGTCCACTTAAACATACTATATTTCCTGATGTTTTTAGCTACCCCATCTCCTCTTCATCTCCAACTAAAGTTCTCAGTTTCACTTAACTTTGCTTAAGCTTCTTCAACTCCTTAACACTCAATGCTTGCTAATCTACATACATCTCCCACTATTCATACATCTTTTCATATGTACTTTCCTCCTAATTGTAATTGTCTGAACAATCTGTCTCAGATCTGATTTTTATATTTTCTTTGTATATATATATTTTTATTGTCTGTTACTTTAATTTGTTATCAGTAAATAAATTACTAAGGTTTTTTGTTTGTGTGTATTGTACTATTTCTGGAGCTTTTTTCCCCGGGTCTCCGCTGAAAATGGGCTTCTGGCCCAGTCAGATACTACCCGGTTAACAAATGTAATAAATAAAAATAAATTATCTGCAAGGCCATGGAGCAAATCATCATAGACCTTACCAACAAAGATATAGGTAATCTCAAAACACTTGACCCTACTCAGTTTGGATTTGTCAAAGGGAGATCACGCCTGTTAAACCTGGTAGACTTCTTCGAGATAGTCACCAAAGCCCCGGACAAAGGGAAATCTATGCATACAGCCTACCTGGACTTAGCCAAATCATTTGACACTATCCCCCACTCAGGCATCATTGACAATTTCACCCAATTAGGCATCAACCCTTATATCGTTAGATGGGTTGCTAACTGTCTCACTGATAGAACTCGTATAGTCAAAACAGGGGATTCCACCTCCAACAGCAGACCTGTAACCAGTGGTTCTCCACAAGGATCAGTCCTGGCACCTCTACTGTTTGGAATCTATTTCTTTGAAGTAAAAGCAAAAACTAAAGGTCTCTGGCTGACAATTTTTGCTGATGACTGCAAACTGGGAGCGGTCATAGAATCTTCAAATGATATCAACATCCTACAAGAGGGTCTTACACAAACAAATGACTAATGCTGAAGTCATGGCCTTAAACTCAATGCAAAAGAATGTATTATCATTCCTTTCAGTAAAAGTGATGTTCCTGCTTACTACCACATCAATAGCAACACTTAAGTATGCAGTCATTGGTGAGAGACCTGGGCACACAGATTGGCAGCAACCTTACCTTTGACTACCATGTTTCCAAAGTAGTAAGAAGAGCATTCTAGAGTGATCATCTCATAAGTAAGGGCATTGCCTCCTGAAAAAAAGAAGTTATAATCTTCCTGTACTCTTCCCTCATCAGCACTGCAGCAACTGGAGAAACCACAAAGGTTCCTCACAAGGAAAATTCAAGATCTTCACCATCTGCCTTATGGGGATCATCTGAAATCACTGACACTTTATTCTGTTTCATACAGACTACTCAGAGGCAATCTCTGACCCTACATTACTGGAAATGATTCATATCTGAAAGTCAAATGGTACATGAGTTACTCACTCTAAAGACCATAACCTGGTATGTGACATTAATAAAACCTGCTGGAGGGACAGATTTGTCTTCCAGAGGTTACCACACCATTGGAACAGACTCCCACTTCATATCAAACAGAACACCTCATTGGCCCTCTTCAAACGCAATCTGGATGACTGGATGGGTGCTGATCACTTTATCATAACACTTTGCCAGTACTACACTAATTGCTTATTTCACTTGTTACACTCTTCCCTGTCTTCATTATTATAGACCAAATTGTTCTTCTGTCCTGTCAAAATTGCATTAGCTGTGCTAACTTGTAGGCCGAGACCCAACTACAAATCTGAGGTAAACCCTACCTTAGTTGTTTTCTGGGAGCTAGCAACCTTTGTTTGGTAATTCTTTTCTAAGATTTCTTTAAGATAAAAGACTCTACTTAATCTTGGAGTTCTTGGAGACATGGATGGAAAGCACTCTTAGGGATATTCCAAATGAAATAGCTAACCAAAAGTAAGCCTATAGTCCTCATAATGTTACTCTTCCCCATCAGGGAGGGAAACAGTGTCCTGAGAGGATGATTAAATTCTTCCAACCTGTTCTTAACCCACTTTACATTCTGATTACTAGTTTATTCAGTTGTGTTTCCTTTTGCCAATCCTAAATGTAACCAAGTTCAACCTTCATGAATCAACCCACACAACCCTCTACCATGTCCCTCCCCTACCCTTAACACCTTCTATTTTTTCTTATTAATCTCAAACTCGGGTACCTGTTGAAAATCTCAAAAATGTTACAGTACTAGTGAAAACACCTTAGGAATGTTTTATGTCATCAAAATACTATCATCCCCAAAAAAAAAAAAAAAAAAAAAAGGCCTCTTCCCCGACTTCATGTAATAATGTTTTTAATGTCCTTATAACCAAAATCATCAGCTCTTTTATAACTAATGAAAAGAAACTCATTAGAGGGCACCCCTGCCTAATACCCCTTTTAATATATCACTCTTCAAAACTGACACTGTTCACCCATATATCAAAAGAAGTTGCAAAGTGCATTTATAACCTCTATTAATAAAAAAAATCTAATATTTTGATTTTATTTAAAAATATCTCATCATCACTAATTAATTTTGATGCTTTTATAAATTTACCTTTAGGAATATTTTCTTTTATGAATGTGGGATGATTATTATTATAAAATAAATTATTAACCAAGATCTTTTTACAAAAAAAGGGAACTTTCTAATTTATAATAATCTCAATTGATTTTAATTATTACATTTAAAAAAATCAACTTCAGTATCAGCATTTCCTAAAACAAATGTTAAAAAAGTAGTCGAAGTATTCAGTCTATTAACACATTCTTTAGATTCAGAATGAGCTCCCTTGTATACAAAGAATACATCTACAAATTGTACATAGAACTGAATAAAATCATATCCAACAATCAAAACTAGTATTTAATTTTTCTACCATCCCATTATAAGGTTAGCATATGGGGGTGCAACAGCCCCCGATTGCTACAACTTTTAACTGTTGGTAATATACTTTATTAATGGAATTGATATTGACCAACTTTTTTACATTTAATAAACATGCTATTTTAATACTATCAATCCAATTTATATATTTAGTAAGAAAAAAATCTTAAAAAGTCTAAACATTGCACAGTAGGACTAGATGTATGTAACAACTGCATGTAAATTGTGAAAAAATAAGTTCTTTCCTGTTAAAATTAGCCAACCTCAATGTATTTAAAAATCCCACAAATCTTGAATAACATGTTGTAAATTGTATAGTACATGATTTAATAAGTAATCTAAATAAGCTGCAAAGACAATGGGATGAAAATGAAGTATAACTGATTCTTATGCAATTTTGGAATGTCAGATAGCAATCCAATAACTGCTTCAGTGTTACTGAAAAAATTATAAACATTAAAATCCATAAATCCTTGGGTCAATAAATCTAATAACATATGAGCAATGAATTTATAACACTGAATCTTAGACAAAGTTGTTGTCGTGTCTTTTGGCTTTTACCCGGTTAGGGGTCGCCACAGCGGAACTCCGGTCCGCTAATGATTGGCAGTAGATTTATTATGTGCCGAGTTGTCAGCTCTGATGCACAATCTTCAAAGAAGATCTGCCCATTCATGCATGTCTCCACACAGAAGACGGTCTAGCTGAGAATTGAACAGAACAACGTCTTACTGTGAGGCGACAATGCTACCGCAGCACCACCACTGCAGTAGTCCAAATCTTAGACAAAGTGATTGATGCATATTATTCTTTGTTAATAAAAACATATTTTCCCTAGCTAAATTACAATATTTGATATACTTAGCCACCATCCCCCACCATTATCTGCTTTCATGAAGTACAAATTAGTCATATCATTTAACACCTTTAAAGTACTTCTTCCATTGTGGTTAAACATTGCAATAGTTATGAGTAATCTTATTAGGTTATAAGTTATACTAAAAATTATAATTTAGCTATTGAAAATATTCTTTTGCTAACAAAGAAGAATAAGCATCAATCACTTTGTCTAAGATTCAGTGATGTTATGAATTCATTGTTATGTTATTAGATTTGTTGACACAAGGATTTATTGATTTTAATGTTTATATTTTTTTCAATAACACTGATCCAGTTATTGGAGTCCTATAATCAGGTTATACCTCCTTTTAGACTTATTGTCTCTGGATCTTGTTCAGTTACTGACAGTATTTCCATTTATTTGGATCATTTGTTAAATCTTGCATTTTATTAAAGATTTGTGGGATTTTTTTAAATAACATGTTTATTCATGGAATTGAATTTATTTACATCTAATAAGGTATATTGCCAGCAGTTAAAAGGTGTAGTAATGTGGGCTGCTGTTATAATGGGATTGTGGGAAAAATTAAATACTACCGTTGATTGTTATTCTATGTACGATTTGTAGATGTATTCTTTGTATACAAGGGAATTCATTCAGAATGCAAAGCATTTGTTAATAGATTGAATACCTCAAATACTTTTTTTTACATTTGTTTTAGGAAATGCAGATACTGAAGCTGATTTTTTAGATGCGAGAAATTAAAATAAATCAAGATGATTATATATTAGAAAGTTCTCTTTTTCATAAAAAAGACTGTGGTAATTATTTACTTTACAATAGTAATCATAAAAGACAATATTCCTAAAGGTTAATTTATAAGACCCTCAAGACTGATTAGTGATAATCAGATATTTTTAAATGAAGTTGAAAATATTAGATTTTTTATTATTAGAGGTTATAAACTGGTTATCTTAAAGGATACAGGATTTGAAGTTATTAATAGAAGGAAAACAGATTTTCCTACTATTTTATTTTAATGATTTAAAACAAAGGGCACTAATTCCATGATGGTAAAAAAGAAATAAACTTTTACCTTTGTGATGACTTTTGATAGCGCATTTATATTTTCAGTTAACTATGTTAATTGGAAAATTATCAGAGGTAATCCTGGATTATTTAAAATAGTTGAATGGCCAAAGTTTGTGTATAAAAAAGTGGAATGCTGAAAGACTGGTTACAAAGTGATAATACTAAGAAAAAAAAAGTTTAGCTATTACTAAAAAAGAAACAGGCACTTTTCATATGGTATATGTAGAACATGTAGATATGTAGTGAATTCTTCACACACTTGTTTAAATAAAGATACAACTATTTATGTAACTAGAAGTTTTATTTGTGATACTAGCAGTTTAATATACATAGCATGTTATAATATATGTGATGCATTTTATGTTGGCATGACCACCTGTACATTCAGAAAAAGGATACTTGAACATATATATATGATATTAAAAGTAAAAAAAAAGGTAATGCCCTTTATTGACATATGAAAAATAATAAAGAACGCATAGAAAATGTTCCTTTTTGAGCTTGAAATTATTTATAAGGACATAAGAAAAGGTGATTTTAAATAAAATTGAACAAAAAGTATTATGGTAACTAAGACTGCAACTGAACTTGCCCACAGACCATTCTATATTACGTATGATAAAGTCTGAGCCTTATAAAATCTCATTTTCGTCAATGTCAGGGAAGCCTAGCCATAATGTTGATGGTCTGCAGTCACTGACTGTCACAGCTGTACACCACACGGTTGGTTTGATTACTTTCAGCCACTTTATTGTCAGTGATTAAATGTGCACATAGCTACTGCCTGCAGGAGTACTGAAGAAGGTGGAGGCTATTGCAGTGGTATTGTGGTAAGCAAGTGGGATGGTGACATTACTTTCATAGCTAGGGAAAGGTACTGTTGAATTTGAAGATGATTGTGTGATATCCTCAGAGTGAAACATGAGTTTCTCACGACATCTCCTTTTGACCTATGAATGGCAGTCACCACCCTCACATCAAAGCAATGTCATCCTTTATCAGATCAGAGATCCACACCATTGACTTGGCCTTATGACATTGTTAGAACTTAATAAAAACTAAACACATTCTGCTTTCCTAAAGCCTTAAAGACACATATTGGATCACCAGGCTGAAGTCACATTTGCTGAAGCATGATAACTCAGTTTAGCATCTGCTTATATTTTATTACTTGCATTTAAGTACAATTATATTGTTATGTACTGAAATTAGGGGGGCTTGTGGTTGTCTGATGTTAGTATACCTCAAACAAATGAGTGAAGCAGGTTTAGCATTTCTGGACAGTGATCTCTCTTTCTCATAGTTTTAATGGCCTTGAAGAACGGATAAAAAAGTAAGAAAGTATACGTCTCACAGGGAGTGCACAGATGCTTGCCCCTTGGAAAAAAAACAATTTGTGTTCATTTTTATATTATTTGCAAAATGACAGGCCTAATTACACTCATTTATGACCTTATGCTGGTGATACACTAGTCAGTGAATCAGACAGCTGCTGTGGATCCCTTTCTAGCAACAGACTTCATATTTTATGAAACAGCATTTAGATCAAGGACTCAAAGATAAGCAAAATAAGCATCAGTCAAAGCACCTTACCAAGGCAATCACATAGTTGATAGTTACTTCATTCCAGTTTCCTTTTACTGAACTTTGGCTTCCAAGTTCCAGTGGCAATGGTAGCTCTAGAATGTAAAGTACATAAAATTACTTCCAAGACATTGCTATTGAGGCCATCTATGAATCTAGCTGCAGAACTGTTTTTATTTGGGGGGGGGGGTTGCACATCACTACCAATAACCAGAACACCAATGGGAAGATTACAAAGAATGCAGACATCACTGGCATTGTCTCCCTGCCTCCTGCTGCCCAGTATTCCTCTTTACTGGTCATTCCATATCTGCAATGGTAATATAGATGACATAATGAAAGGTAGTAGTACCAGCTCCAGACAAGAATATGTCAGAGTTAGTCAGAAAACAAGAACCGTTTATTTGCAAATAAGAGAGACTCCCAAGCTAAATCTGTTCTTGTGGGGCTTGAGGACATACCTGCAGCATAGTTAACTCCTCACTAAAGTTTGTATTCTGTACCAGTTCTACAAATGACGTGAAGGCACTGAGGACAGGGGACCTGATCTATATGGCATGCTTTATAAATGCTCTTAACTTGAAGGCTTCAACAAACACTGGATAGAAATCCATAAGAAGAGTGCACTAGGGTGAGGAAATGGGTAATCCAGAAGAACAGTGCAGTAGGATGAGGAATTGGGTAATCCACAAGAACAGTGCACTAGGGTGAGGAAATGGGCAATCCACAAGAACAGCACTCTAGGGTGAGGAAATGGGTAATCCACAAGAACAGCGCAGTAGGGTGAGGAAATGGGTAATCCACAAGAACAGCACACTAGGGTGGGGAAATGGGTAATCCACAAGAAGAGTGCACTATTTTATGTATTTATTTAACATTTGTTGAGTAGGATAGTCCTTCTGGGTGTGAGCCTATTTTCAGCAGAGGCCCGGGGAGAAAAACTCCAATAAAACAAGAACAAACTGGGTAATCTACATGAACCCTAAAGTGCAACATCTGATTCCTGCTACCCACATTGTCAGCTCTCATTTAATCATTCTGTAAAAGCCAGAGAATGAACTTCCTTTGTAAAAGATATTCCAGAAGACTCCCATTGGTGAATTCTACATACTTTATTATAAATTATATACCATAACAGCAGAAAGCAATTCTTTAGTATGCTGTCCATTATGGCTTTTGGAAATTGAGGGAAACATTAGGCAAAAGCAGGGATTTTTGGAGGTATGCCCAAATTTCTATTCTGACATCCAGGACGGAAACATGAGGAATGGCAAGCTGACAGTACTGGCATCAGCAAGATATTATCTAAATTGTACCCTGTGTGCACCTGCTGTGATTTATTGCTATTATCTGGAGGGATTACATGTATACAAAATACATTGATAATACTTTTTTAATAAATCTGTTGCATAAAGCGATCCATCTCTGTATCATAATCGTTATAAATAGTAATGAGTAATGATTACAGACATGTAAATGGCATCCAGTTTATCATGCATCAGCTTTTGGGAACAAAACTGAACTTTGTTTGTGGTGGGATTATGACATGGAGTTGTTATGCTGGGTAATTCACATAGTGTGTGTGTGTGTGTTTGTTTGGGTGGGAGAACAGACAAACAACATGCCAAGTAGTAGATTTTATTGTTGTAAGTTGGGTTTTTGGTTTATAAATATGTGTTCCACACTTGCTGTTTGCATGTAATGATGATAGTTTAGAGTGACAGCAGTAGGCAGATCCTGTCACTCCTTAATCCAGTCACCCTTTAAATACTTCTTCTAGCTTGGTAAATCTAGAAAATAACTCTTTTTAGATAAGTGAATTGCAGGAGTGGAGGGAAATTAAGACTTTGTTGCATGGCTTTATTAATTACACGTCAAGTATATCTATTATTGTGAAGTCCAGCCAATTACTCTTTCAGGAAAAAAAAAAACACTTTATTTTTTGTGTGAAAGAATATAACATTTATATTACTGTAGAACAAAACTATCTAATATTCAATGAGAGAAATGTTAATTAGTACGATATTAAATTTTTTTACTGCATTGCTAAGTTATGTTATCAGGTTTATACTTCATACCTTTATTTAATGTGAGTTGCAGACTTCATTTGGATAATATTCATTATCACACATAGTATTTTACTTAACAAAGTGGTTCATAAGCTGTTCTGATACACACCAAGTCATAGGTCTTACTGCTGTAACAAGTTCCTGCTCTAAGCAAAGCTTTTCTTTGTTTGTCTTTTCAGTCTGTTGTTCATTCCTACTTGGAAGGAGTGGGACTAGGTCTAGGGCAGCTGTGCTCTGCCCTTGAGGATGTCAGAACGGTGTGCCACACAATGAAAGAGGTACGCCAGGATTGGCAGAATACCACTGCTGGATTCAAGAATTTGGAGCGGTTCCGGGAATTAGTCTCTGAGCACATGCGACTAACAACAGTCATGCATCACCTGCCACAAGTGATTCTGGGTGAGAATTCTTTGCACATTGCTCTTTAAGTGTATCAAACAGAAAATAAACTGGCTTCTTTCAAAGCAGGCTTTTTTTCCTGTTATGCTAATTTTGGAATATTACAAAAGTAGTTCAATCCTGAAAGATCTACCTAATCACAGACTGTTTTGTACATATAAGCATCTATCTATCTATCTATCTATCTATCTATCTATCTATCTATCTATCTATCTATCTATCTATCTATCTATCTATTTATCTATCTACCTATCTATCTGTCTATCTATTTCTATACGCACATACACCTATCCAGTTTAGAGGAACTATGCAAGTCTTTTTTTAATAGAATTCAGAGACATGTGTGTTAAATACATGCAGCTACTTATCTTTCCTTTGTGCAGGCAGGCTTTCAATGACCAAGGTAAACCTATATACCTTAATGCTAAAACTTCCTACTAAAAAACAGTTAAGTCCTTATGGATGGCACAGTGGTGCAGTGATAGCATTGTTGCGGTACAGCAAGAGGTTCTCTGGTTCGATTCTCAGCTGGAGTGCCTTCTGTTTAGAGTCTGTATGTCCTCCCTGTGTTCATGTGGGTTTTCTCAAAGACATACATCTGGAGTGTTTCTCCATGGGCCGCCACTGCACATTGGCTTTGTTCCAAGTTGGACTTTCCTGGTAAACAAATGTTAAATAAATAAACTAAACTTCTAGGGGGCAGAGATGAGCTGTAGCTGTGATCATTCTGGAGGACAACATTCAGTACCTATTGCTTTCATACAGCATTTTAAAACAGACAGGATAGTTTCAATGTAGACTATTACAGCTATCACTGAGTATCACAGACTAATACTGATTATTTTTCGTTCAACTGGAGGTGACATCAAGAGCCATACAAGTAGTGTTAAAAATTAAATAATTTTTAACACCACTGAACTGTGTGTATGTTGAATTGTCCCCCCCCCCCCCCGCACCCCACACTGCAGCTGCTCTGATTAATTCTGGCTTCCCTCATTGCCAGCTCCCTGATGTTCCTTTTTTTCAGTGGTCCCCTATGTGCGATGTCCTCTTAAAACACTAGGAGGGTCTGTTCCATCCATTGTGGCCCCCAGTTCCCAGTGTATAGGTTTTAAGGCATACAAGTTATCACATATCACAAATGGGCTAGAGCCTAGTGAGGAGTTTTCATGCTGCTGCTTGTAGTGGGCTTCTCTCTTACCCTAGCTTACACTTCATTTCTGCTTGACATCACAAGAAAAAAATCATGCTACGGGCTTCATGAAGGAACTGCCCTACATTTGTGGTAATACATTCCTCAAATTGTCTGCCACTCTATGCTATAGCACTGGGTTACTAGCATGGTGGTGATATCATGACCAGTTACTGCCTACACCTTACCTGTGTGCCCCAGGAACAGGTGAGCAGGCTCCACCTCATCATCCCTCTACCCCTATGCCAGTTTATACGGGTGGTCAAGCTGCAAATTGAGTTTGGGTCATCTGGGGGATAGTAAAGGGTTTTTCTTTGTGTGCCAGTGAAGTTGGCTTATGTGATGTTAACTCAATTTGGTCTGATGTAAAATAGATTTATCTGTCAGTCTGAGTCTTCGGCCTTGGGTTAAATGCAAAAAAATTTAGTGAACATTAAGAATGTGAAGATAAATGGATTCAGATCCCTGTAAGAAAATA
The DNA here is from genome assembly GCF_019279795.1 of Protopterus annectens. Taxonomy (NCBI): domain Eukaryota; kingdom Metazoa; phylum Chordata; order Ceratodontiformes; family Protopteridae; genus Protopterus; species Protopterus annectens. The sequence continues at coordinate 1,927,872,879 of NC_056741.1, forward strand.
CAGTGAGATAAGCAAAAAAACTGAAACCTCTTATTTCCTATACCTGAAAGAAATTCACAGAAGTTAGAAACCAAAGTGACATAACTTCATTGGATAAACTAATTTTAATAGGCTTAAGTCTTGGTACCTTCCTCTCCAACTAGAGATGACTAAAAGTCTTAATTATTGCTTGGAGCAGTAGAAGCAGGGAGGGATTTCAATGCAGGTTTAAATAACTATAGAAAGTAATTACATGTTTTTCTTTTTGTTAAATTGAATTTGGTAATGTTATTTTACAAGTGACTACTTTCTTCTGCAACTTCATGGATTTCTCTTGGAAGGTGACCCCTGGCAAATGGGTCTAGGGAAACAGAAGAAAGGTCACGCAGGTTATTTATCATCCAGATGGTGTCCTTTTAGTGAATATAGTGTGAATGCTGGTATGCAGTTACAGTATCTTCAAAAAAACTATTGAAAAATAATTTAAAAACATCAGAACAAGATTATATTGCTAACTTTCACATCAGTTAAGGGATTCTACTTGGCTGAGAGGAGGAGGAACATATAGAATTAAACTTTATTTTAAAATCTTTGTGACTGAAATTTACTTATTTTACAGAAGTACGAAACAGAAAGTTTGTGCTTTCAAATATTTTTCACATTTTATCTTTTCATTTTGCTTCACATAGTTGCACAAAAAAGGATAAATATCTCTATAAGAAGATGCAAGGATCTAGTAACAGTGACATGTAGGGGGTATGTTAGTAAAGATAAATGAGAAACAGGATGTGAGAAATGTGACAAAAGCAGTACCTTTAATGGTGCTCCATGTTAGCTGAAGATTGCATTTGTAAGGAGCAATGTTATTTGATTAGACATTAAGCATGCAGAGAAGAGAAGGTAAGTATCCATTTCATAGTACTGGCTCACTGATTTGTCAGAGAGATATTTTAGCAGGGCATTCTTAAAAGGTGAAAATGTTTAACTAGGCAGCTTTTATGTGCACAAGCATAAAACTATAAATATGATATAAACGACTCTTATTTGAGTGGGAGGCTATGAGGCTACAGAAGTCTTCCATGGACAGATATTAATAAAGGGCCAAAACTATCCCACATTGAGGGAGGATATAGTCTAAGCCTCACTGGTCACATGCCTTCTGGTAGATGGCCAAGTCACAAGTTCAGGCAAATGAATGCTGTAGGCTGATGGGGGAAGGTATATATATATATATATATATATATATATATATATATATATATATATATATATATATATATATATATATATATATATATATATATATATATATATAAACACTGTAGCCAGGAGTGAGGGTAGGTGTGAGTGTTCACCTGATCTTTAGCCCTGCACTGCAGCCATAAACACAAGGTATCCATTCAGTGGAGAGCAAGTAAAATACTAAAAAATTTCAATCCAGTACAGGCGATTGCCTACCTACACCTGAATCATTGCCTGCCACTCTGGCTGGACAAATGTTATGGTTATCAATGAAAGCACAAAGTATGAATGCCTCAGAGAAAACTCAAACGGTTGAGGATTAACATTATGAATTATTAATCAGAAGAGATAACATTTTCTTTTTTATTATTTAGAAGTCCTCTTCTGGTCTTAAGGAAATATTTGTTTAGAAGTATTATCTCCTTGACTGCATACGTTCATAGGTAAGTACTAGACTAGCTGTCCTTGTGGGTCATTTTAAGTCTAGCCAGTTTCCCTTTTTGTGCTTGAATTAATCTATCCAATTTGGTGTTAGACTGGCCTTACCCATCCCATGATCAATAGCTCAGTATTACCTCTACTGAGAATAACTTTGATCATACCATAGATAATTTGAGGGGACCCATGCATGGAATAAAGCTTTTAGGAGATGCCTCTGTCCATTAATAGTACAGGTGGCAGTTCTGGGGTACATTTTCTGTTTCCCATCCATAGATCCAAGTTGTGCTTGAATATGGATAGGGCTGAACTTTCTTTAATGTGGACATGTGGGGGTGGGGGGGGTCTGTTCCAGAGCAGTGTTATCTTCTGCAAGATATAACTGCCCCTCCAAACCATTCTGTTCAAGGTCTAGAGATCTAAACCTTTTCTCCAAGTATTTCTTTTTTTACTCAAATAATTTTTATTTCGTTTATGAAGAAAAACAGTAATTTAAATTACAATTCAACAATAATGAGTAGTATAATAACATTATTTACAAGTAGCCCAATAAGAAAAGAAAAAAGAAAAAAAAGACATTCAGTAGATGAAAAGAGAAAAAACTATTTTCACAATCCAACAAAATTCTATGTCTCTTTGATCTCATATGGTAGAAACTGTATCCATTTGTGCCGTTTCAATAAGTGAAAGTATTTTGTTCCAAGGGTTATTTGTCTAGCTTCTGGGAAAAATTCTTTGTTCCTTGACTTTTATCCCCTTCTGTGCAATCTCTTTTAATAAGGACAAAAAGTCTTCAAAGCAGGGAAATGTAGTGGATTTCCATTTCCTTGTGATACACTTTCTAGCTACAGCCAAAATAGTCCACAAAAGATATTGATCTTTTTTATTCATTGTTACTATTTCATTAACATTCAGAAAAATTGGAGACTTTGTCAAAACAAACGATTCATTAAAAATGGCTTGGAGAAATTTACCAATTTCATCCCAATATTTGTTGATGCAGTCATAAAAAATATGTAACCAATCTGCTTCACAACTTAAAGAACATCTCCAACAAATAACATTTTATTATTTTACTGGGAGTGTAGAAGGCTCTATGCAGAAATTTCCAAGTAAAAATTCTCCAGGTTTGAACATTAGAAGTTAGTTTGATGGAATATAATATGTTATTTTTACAATCATTTGAAATATTTGTTGATAAACCTTTAGTTATAAAATTCCAAAAGTTCTGGTCAGTTTTAATCTTATAGACCATTATAATTTTATATAATTTAGAAATTGAAATTGACCAGTTATAATTGTTATAGATCTATTCATATACATAGTTTATAAATTTTGGTTTAGATTTAAAGGATGAATCATTAATATTTATGCATAGATCTTCAGAGTAAAGTAAAATACTTTGGAGATTTATCCAATCTACATTTGTTATCAAATCCATTTATAACTTGATGACTACTTAATACTTTGTGGCTTTTTATACTTTAGAGCCAGCATATAAAGTTTTTACATACATCAAAGCCTCTATCTTTAAAATAATTTTGAACTGGATAAATCCAAAATTCTCCTCTGCCTGGAAAAATTTGCATATGGTTATTTTCTTAAATGAAAACAAATTAACAAAAAATTTACCACTGAATAATCACAAGAATATGCTTTGGCACATATTATGTGTTAATTTTTAAAATAATGCTTCAAAACCCACCAATCTAAATTACTTAAATTATATCTACAACTTATTTAGATCTTTCATAAACTCCAATGTTGACATAAAACTATGGTTTGAATTGCTAATTCCATTTAATATCTCAAAACAATTTACAAATAAAATTCATAAAAGCACACTTATTAATTGGGAATCTGCAACAAGTATTTCTGATGCCATTTGACTTGCTGGTATGCAGTAAATCCATCAGTACTGGATCAGAGGATGACATGTATTCCAGACACAGGTGACCTCTTAACAGTATAGGATACTGACAACAGTGACAGGGTTTTAAGTCGGTCTATGTAGATCATGTTGTTTAGGCTTTGCATCCTTTTAGTAAGTATCTCTATTGGTGTTCAGCTGTTGCATGTGTCTAGACAAATACATGCCAGTGGGTGTATTATATTCAATGACTGACTTAATGAGAGCTGAGTAAAGGGGGGCAATGACATCCCTAGAACTAGACACAATAGCTTTATTTATAAGCTGTGCAGTATAGAAGGACTTTCTTACAACAGTGGACACATGGTGGTCAAAAGTTAGTTTACTGTCCACATAGGTTCCTAAATCCAAAACATCTGGGTTAACTGTTAGGGGTTTATTGTCAATGTGGTATTTCCCTGAGTAGATGACTTCCCAAAGTATACAATAATGCAATTTTTGGCATTTTATTTTTAGACCAAAATTTTGATAGGCGTCATTTATCTGGGATAAATTTTCCTGCAGGATGACTAAGTAATTTGGGAATTCAGTGACTTGCAGTCATCTGCAAATATAGTCAACTAGAGCCCTCTGATATTGGTCTTTTCTTCAGAAAAGTAGATGCCAAACAGGAGAGGTCTCACCACTGAACACTGGGGGCCTCCACTTGTGACTGATCTCTTTATAGAGGTAACTTCCCTTATTTTGATTTCTTGCATCTTATCTGTGAGCCAGTTGCCAATCTAGAGGGTGGCATGGGGTTTATTCTCAGTTTATTTAGCTTTCCTACTATGCCTGACTCGGGAATTGTGTCAAAAAACTTTGGCCATGTCAAGATATGTGGTGTATACCATTTTGCCTTCATCCATTGCTTAGAGGGGATCCTATCAGCATCTCGAATGTCGACAATATCGAATACGATATTGTCGATGCGAGAATGCTGAAAGTGCAGGTCATCGAACGGGTAAATGGAAATCTCCATAAGGGGAGATTTCCATTACTACAATGTAGTGCGGTCTCGGAGTTGGTATATTTAAGTAGTGGGGGGTGTGGGGGAGTGCAGGGGCCTTGCCCCTTTTTATATCGGCATTCGAAAATTTAATAGTTTGATCATTTCAAGTCCCAATGATATAATTATTAACATATTTTTGCATATGCGTTTACAAGGAATATGCATATGCTCTTCTTTGTTTATTGAATCATGCTTAGTCATTACATTGTCTATGAATATAAATTTGTTATTACAAGTATTTTTTGTACATAGAGCTATTTTTGTATATAGACCTATTTAATATTTAGGATGTGTTACTGAAACAGATCTATAAGTTATATGTATACAAGTTCATTAAAGTTTTTTGTCTTACATGAAAGAATTTTAGAATATGTATTTTGTAACCTATTTACATTTTATATATATGCATATACATATGGAAACCTCCATATATACTTATGCTATCAGTCCAAAAGGACTGTAACTAAGTGTTTTAATTAAGAGCTTTCATCATGTGATTTTTATCAGACATTTTATTGGATTTTGATAGAAGTGAAGATATATTTAAAATGATTTTGTGTGTCTTGTAACTGTTTTCAAGTCTGAAGAAGCGTCCTTGGAGATGCGAAAGCACTTACTTTGTGGAATAAAGAGTACATTTTAATCTATATTCAGTGGTTTGCTTCGATTATTGTGGAGTACCTGCCATCCTTTTCTTTTGATCAGTTCGATATTTAGTGATTCGAACTATTAAATTTTCGAAATGTTGATATCGACCCGCTTAGAGACCTTTACAAAAAAATCTACCAGATTGAGTAACCATGACCTGCCCTTGACAAATTCAAACTGCGATGGGCCCAGTGTTTAGAGGTTTCCTATGTCCTGATGGATTAGTTTCATAAGTCCTTCCATGGCTTTGTATGAGGCTGGTCAGACTTATGGGTCTAGGCATGGGGCGCTCTTCTGATGTTAAGATTCTATAGAACGTACCTCTCAGTTGTACCTTATTTTTCTTGAAAATTGTTTATCCCTTCTAAAACTGGTGATTTTGGAAGAGGCAGATTACATGTCCAGCTGGAGTGAGACTTATTTTACTTTAGAAAATTCATGTTAATTCATATTCTGTTATTCTGTCAAGTTCTCAAGTCCATAGTGCTGAAGAGTCCTTGACATTGATTATTTCTGGATTTGTCCCTGATTCTGGTTGATGGCTATGCTACAGAATTCAGAGGAGGTAACAGAGAAAATACTGAGTCATCAAACTATGAACAGACCTTTGTTTCTTCCCTCTATTAGTACACATTGTCTGCACAGAAGAAAAATAGTAAAGGTCCAGTAATGGCTCTTTGTAGCACACCTTTTTGGACTGCCTTTGGTGAGGGCACTGTTTTTTTTCTTTCAGTCTGTATCAAGTTACTTTAGGTTAATGATGTAGCCAACTTACCTCACATCTGAGATGCCATATGTTTTCATCTACATAGGAGCAATGGGCATTACATGTTATCAAGGCTTTAGGCAAGATAAGAACCCGTGCAGCCTCAGTGCTGCCATTGAGCAAATGAGTTCTCATGTAGCCAGTAACACACGGCAGTGCAGTAGTCATCCAATGTCCTTCTATGTATGTACATGCATACAGAGACATCCTGAGAGAGAGAGGGGGAGAGAGAGAGTGAGAGAGAGGCAAACTGTTGGGGATCTGACAGTAGTGAGGTTTTCCAGTAAGTAGAAAGCAGTCTGCAGATTATTTGATCGATCATGTTAGCCAGTAGGCAGCACTGCTTTTGGCATCACTTACTGACATTATCAGGCCCAGCATGATGTACTGGTCTGAATGATATTCATCCCTGCAGAAATGGGACTGTGCTCCATAGTGCTTCATTTCATAAGTGGGTGTCACAGGAGTGTTTGTGGCGTTAACTGTGAGGTGCAAGAATTTGGGGGGGGGGCACCTGATTGCAACTGCTTTGAAAATTTTCCCATTATAGGTTGCTTATAGTTAGCTGTGGTACTGGTCTGAAAATGAACTGGTCATGAAAAGCACATTCTGTAAGCACTACCATTACTTAGTGCAGCATTACCAGTCACTGGTATGTATGTGCCCAAATAGATGCAGACTTGTTCAGTGTTTTTTTTACTTTAACTGATGAATTATGGAAAGGTATTATGAGATTTTTTTGGAGTGACTGAACAGTACATTATTCTTGGGGTTTTAGTCATTTATTTTATGCTGGGTAGCAAAGCACTAATATTACCTAACCTGAAGTCAGATGTGGAAGATGGAAAAAAAGGATTAATGGATCCATAAAAATATCCATTGCAAAACTTTTCATGTGAAAGAGTGTTAGTAATCTCATGATCATAGCCCTATCTCTTTCTAATATATCTTCAGCCAAAGATGATGATAATTCCAGCTGGAGGTAAACAGTTTCTGAATATTTTATCACCCCCATGATGATATGTGAATCTCTGTACCAAGCATAGGAGATGTTTGTGATTTATCTTTAATGAATGCTGTCAACATTGCATCAATCACGTCCTTCTCTTTGTGTGTGTGTGTGTGTGTGTGTGTGTGTGTGTATATATATATATATATATATATATATATATATATATATAGCTCTTCCTTCCTATATGTTGGGTACCTAGATATTAATTCCTACATTTCTGACAATAGCTTAGGCCAGATCTCACTATCTGTTATGAAACATGCTTTAAGTCAGTCCTTGCCTGAAACTCCTTTATGTCCTTTGTTACTGGCTTTGAGATGGATAAAACATACCTCATTTCATTTTGACATGAAACAGATTATTAGGTAAGGCCAGGAAAGAATTTACTCATCTATGTTTTAATGAATGTTTTAATGAATGTTGACAACTAATAGTAACACATTTTGCTTGAAAAGCTATGAAATGGATTGTCCTCATAGAAATATAAGTTTAGATGTGATTGTGGTGGGGGTAAGTGGTACATAGGTGGATGTACCTAGTGTTAAGTTTTATTGAGTTGAAGAAGATGTGCTGGGGGGTGAAAATTTTGATGACAGCAGTGGGAGAGAAACTGACTCAACATATTTAAACAAACAAAATGAAGTTAACCCACTCATTCCTCCTCCTCCTATCAGACAGGGTTGGCAGTTGTGATACCAAGAAAAAAGAGGATCCAGAACCCTGAAGCGTTAAAACAAGGCTTGAATAAAGAGTACCAATTGATATGTAGAGGAACAGAAGAAAAGTAAAACCTACTGCACTAAACCCATGCATAGGGTATGCAGGGAAGATACATACCAGACAGGTAGCCTTACTAGGTATCAGAGTCTGCTCAAGGAAATCTCTGCTGTAGGAACTAGGAGAGTATGAAAGTAAGGTAGACCAGGGATCCTGCCAGACAGGTGTGTCTTAATAACATTTTAACCCCCAAAGGACTGTACTGCAGTTGGAGTGAAAATAGTCCCTTATTTACCAAAGGGGGATAACCTGGCCTTTTGATTACTCAGTCTTAACAAATTAAATGGGCATATTAAAAACAAGAGATTTTATTTTTCTAGAATGGTTTATGTGATCATTGTAATAATAACATTTAAATACTGGGACTCTAGTTTGGTAGACTGAAATAGAAAAGATGCTATTCATTTACATAAACAGCAAGTTTATGAGGAGGCAAATCACTTAGAAAATGAGTGTAATATACTTTGGCCTATATTTTTGATTCGTTGGGATAATGTGACATCTTAACTGTTGCTCAGCAATAATTTGAATTATATAATACTCTATCTAATTTGGATGGATACTTTATTGGACATAATTTGTCTTTTTTTTTTAGTTTTATATTAATTCTGCATTTTTTGTGGTGTTACCATAGTCTTCATTTCTTCAATAAAGTTTACTGCTTTGTAAAATAAATTAACCCCTAACATGAACAGTACAGAATTTGGAGGAGCTGTACTTGTCATTTAAGACTTCAGTGTTCCTTTATAGTGAAACATATCAGTTTTAGAGTTGTGTTTCTAATACAATTTACTGATCCTCAAAGTAAAACATGCCTGTGGTGCCATGGTGACCTTGGGCAGTTTCAAATGTGACATCAGTAGGTATTACTAGAAGGATGCTTTGAAATAAATGTACAATAAAATAAAATGGGAAGTTTATGATCATTCATAGTTTACACATAAAAAGGGTTTTCAGGATCCAGAAACTCCTAATTTGTGGTCTGGTGGGAGTGCTTAAGTTTGAGTTGTAAAGACAAGGATGTAATAACTGTAGGTGCTCGGTGCAAAGTCTCCTGCACAGGAGGTGTAGAAAACCTTGTCTGACGCAGAGAAGAAAATGCTGAATGCTTACTGTCTATGTCATTCACAGTTTTTTGGACACAAAGAGCCTTTTGAATTTTGATAATTTGTGCCAGTTTTATTTGAAAATGAGTTTAAGATGGCAAAGAAACATCTGTACTACTTAACTATGCTGCCTGCACTGACTGTCCAAACATCATGCTTTGTAAACAATGCCAAACCTGTTCTTCCATAGTTATTTCATGTAGTACTTTGCTTTTAATATCAAAGTCCCGCATATCAATTATAAGCACACATTTAGCTATAATATAGATCATCTAACCTTTCAAACAAAAATATGAACATGTGTTTGTACGTTTCCTGGATAATTGCCAGAGGAGGTATATTGGCTGGTAAATGGCTATCACCACATTTACAACAATATTGTACTAAAAGTGCATATGAAAAGACCAGAGCATGTGTTATGGCTATGCCTTCAGTTAAATCTTTCATTCATGACTCAGGGTAAAAACAAAGACTAATATTACACTGGCATTATATAACATTTATGTTATGGTACCATAATAACCAGGTATGATTTGTACTGAACCACTAGTAACAAAGTAATTCATGTGGTGAAAACTGTAACAATATTATATAGAGCTTAGTATTCTGAGTTAGTTTCATACCATTGCGCTAAATAATACTGCTTTAATCTGAATAGAATTATTTGCATTATTCAATGACTGGCTATTTGGCAGTGTACTTGTTGAGACTGTAACATTTACTAAATGGCTGTTTATGGGCCAGTACCTTGAAGGTTCTTGCCGCTCCTCTAGTGCCTTTTTTAGGCAAGGTTCAAATAACAAATTCACCACTGTAGCAGGAACAGGGAAGCAAAAACTGAGGGTGATGCTACTCAATGCTAGAAGTCTAAATCTCAAAATGCACTCACTGGAGGCACTCCTTAAAATGGAGAACATCGATATCTGTGCAGTGACTGAGACCTGGTTCAAGGCTCCAGAGAGCACCCCTGCACTACCAGGCTATAACTCATACCACACTTTTCGGCCATGTAACCTGGACCGGAACACCAAAGGTGGAGATGTGTCCATATTCATTAAGGATATCCACACCTCCAGGCTAGTTGCTCAGCATAATGCAGCCGAGGTTATCCAAGTGCAACTAACTTTGGGCAAAACTGCAATCCAAACTGTAGCTTGTTACAGATCACCCACCATGCCCCAGGATTCCCACTCCTCTTTTCTTCATGTACTGGAAAATATTAGGGTTCAACCAAACACCCTAATAATGGGTGATTTCAACTGCCCCACCATTAACTGGGAAAACTACTCATGTACCAACTACTTCACTCAACGCTTTCTGGAATTCATAAACTCCAATGCCCTGGATCAACTTATCCACACCCCCACCAGGGGCAACAATATCCTAGTCATTACCAACATGAGTGACCGGTGTTCCACACCTGGAGTCAATGCCTTATTGGTCTGATCCAAATATAAGCTAATTACTCTAGATATCCACATCCTGCCCCCACCCCCCATTAAGGAAACCATGGTAAAAATTTTCTCCAAAGCCAACTTCATGCTTCTTAAGACAGAAGTGGTGAATTTCATGAAACCCATGCAGATGGACAATACAGTTACGACTACTGAATCCTACACAATTGCACTTTATAAGCACTTACATGAGTGCATGGATCGTGCTATCCCAAACAGAACCAAGACGATATCCTCCAAAAAAAGGAAGCCAATCTGGTGGTCCCCTGCCATAAACAAACTGTACAACAGAAGGAAGAAACTGTTGCAAAAGACAGTAAAATCCCATGAGTGGAGGAGCTCCCTGGTTAGCCTCAGTAAGAAGCTGCGATCCCTGATAAAATCCTCCAAAGCTAATTACGAAAACAAAATTGCCACTGATTCTAAAGACAACCACAAAGCATGCTATAGCTATGTCAAGAATCTCAATGGCAACACTCAGATCTGCTCTGAGTTACAGCACAATGGCACTAACTATACAGACCCAACTGATGTTGCCATCATCCTGGCAAATAGGTTAAGTGCTAACTTTATCCCCCTCTCACCCCCTAAAGAGCCCATCTCTATACCGGAAGAATGCAAAGTTCCTGTAATTATGACTGCACAGGTAAAAACCACACTCACCAAAGCCAAGAACACAGCATCCATGGGACCAGACAACATCCCAGGCTGCATTCTACATGAAATACAGAACAAACTGGCACCCCACCTAAGTATTATGTTCAATCATAGCCTCACCTCAGGCTTTGTGCCTGCTGAATGGCGCACAGCGAAGGTTTTCCCACTCCACAAGGGGGGAGCCACCATGGACCCCGGGAACTACCGCTCCATTAGCCTGACAAGCCTGGTCTGCAAGGCCATGGAACATATCATCATGGAACTTATAAACAAAGACATTGGTAATCTCCAAACTCTGGTCCCCACCCAGTTCGGGTTTGTAAAAGGCAGATCATGTCTCCTAAACCTGATAGACTTCTTTGAAGCAGTCACCAAAGCCATAGACCGTCTCAAAAAACTCCAGCTTTACTCCATTGCATATCACCTACTCAGAGGTAACCTCAATAAACAAAACATGCTGTAGGGATAGATTCCTGTCCCAGAGACTTCCCATACTCTGGAATAAACTGCCTATCTATATCAAACAAAGCTCCTCATTAGCACTCTTCAAGAAAAATCTTGATGATTGGATGGGAAATATGAAATTCATCCCAGGGATCATCTCTGTGGCTCTGCTCGACAGTGGCACAGGAAAATAATTTTCTTGGGTGGCAAAAGCCAGGGTACCTTTTTGGCTGGGCTGTACCTACCTATGAACCTATAAAAGTGGTGCTACTAACAAAGGAATTTATGGATCCAGTGCTTAAACCAGCACATTGAGCAATTTATAAAAGCTTAAAAGGACCGCATTCTCCTAAAAAAATGTCCTCTTCCAGAGTATATTTTGTTTCCTACAGAATGATCCTTTCACTGCCATATACAAATGAAACATGGCTTAACAATTTCTCTCCTCAGGACACAGCAATATGGGTTTGCATGAAATATTTTGAGACTGTTTATAAATCTGTTTCTCTGGTTCTTATATTACATCACACATCAGATTCTGAAGTTTTGTTCCAGATAAATCCCACACAACAAGGTGTTTGTAGCCCTTTGGACTTTCTTTCCCACTGGGGTGATAAGCCTATTAATCTTTTGGGATTTCAGACTCCTTTATTTCTTCCCAGGACTCTAACTCTATTGAGTGATTTTGAAATTCCCAGTTCTTTTTTCTGAGAAGTTTTAAAAGTTAAAAACAGAAAGCGAGAGAAAGATAGAGACAGGTGACAGAAAAAATAAACAGGCTGAATGAAAATGATTCCCTTTAACTGACTCCTAGCTTTTTGAAGGAAAAAAATGCAAACACTGTTTATCACCCGAAAAAAAAATGACACATTAGTGTGTTCAAAACATGAAAAATTAATCAGCCCAGAGAGTGCAACAGAAATAATGTTGCAGACATTCTTTTTAGATATTGTCAAAATTAACAATAATTCTGAAAAGCATTTTTCTTGCAGTTAGCACTGAGGATTAAAGCTCTGAGCTGTTAATGCACTGTTTCACGTAGTAGTTCAGGATAAAGGGTACAGAGCTTCAGCCCTTCCACCCCCATTTGTTTGCTGTTTAAGTCTATACGAGTCATTTAACCAGACCCTATTTTCAGGTCATTCCAGAAAACGTACATTTATGTGGGCTCACCTAGTGAGCAAAAGAATAACAAATACATAAAATAAAAACAAATAAAAAAATCTAGCAAAATGCAAGTAATATTTTTCACAAATGAGAAGGGCATTATAATCTCATAATCTAGGAGACAGAAAGAGATATCTTAACCAGAAAAAACAAAATCGTAAAAAAATGTGTTTGTTTCCATCAACTCATTTGGATCAGGACAATATAAAATTTAATAATGGTTAGTAATAAATACTTATAGTAATGCAGGGTGATTAATACATTGTGGAACATCAGTATAAGATACATATGTTTTTGTTTTCTGTTTCTGACTGCAGTATTACTGTATGCTGTCAGTAACTTTGAAGGATGCTGGTAATTTTCTTTGTGAAACCTTATCTATAACCAGACTATGTTCAGCTTACAGACCTTTAAATTTTAAGGGAGGTGGCTAATAGTGGGAGACATGAACAAACCTTTTCAGTTCTTACTGTCATAATAAAAATACTTTCTTCTCTTATTAGAACTGCATAAATATTTAATTTAGTACCTGATTATATTAGACTTTCTGTTAGTCTGGACAAAGTATTTAAATTAGTATTAGAGTAGATTCATTTATTTGCTGCTAATGACAATGGCCATCGTTTTCAATATTTTTGAAAGTATGAAATTGTGCTTCCATTTTTCTTCAAACTGTAGTGAATTCTGACATTATAATTCAAGCTGTGTGTCTGGGATGCATGCAGCCCAAACCTCTGAATGGGTGATTTAGTAAATTGTAGTAAGAGAATTATTATTGTCAGAATTTAAAGCAAGGCAGATGACCATTTTACATCACAAGGCATTGCTCAGCTAATATAAATATTACCCAGCCAATATGGTTCACACTTTTAAGATATTTTGTTAGCCTAGAGATAGATGGCTGAACCTTGCACCACATTGAATATGTGCTGTGGAAAAACATGTATATAATCCAGATAAATAAGTCACATTAAACCTGATGTGTGTACAACACCGTTATTGAACTTGCCAAGAGAAAAAGGTCACATGATATGCTAATCCCAGTATCAGTAACTTCCTTAAAGGCATGGTTACCAATTATCTGTTTACTAATATATACTCAATATGATGATATGAGGTAGTGCCATCTGTGCCAGGGAGAGTGGGGCAGTGCATGTGTAACATATGCTGGCATAGCTAGCTGGAGTTTTGTAAAGAATTTTATGTCATTTGACTATCACACTGATTTGTGCAGTTGTGTGTGTTAAGAATGTATAGAATGTATTTGTAAAGTGTATTGTATTAAAAAGCATCAATTGTGGAGTCCTGGCTATATAGAAAGAATATACATGTATGTCATATACATTATTATAACTAATTAAAATTATTATAACTTAAGAAAAGAATTATCTAGGGGAAGAGAGGCTATAAATGAAAAAGCTAATTGAAAAAATATTGCTAATTGTAATAGGTTTTTTAATTTTATCTTTTTTTTTATCTTTAGGTAAAATTGAAGAAAAAGACAAAAATGTCTGGGGGCTAGAAAACTTACTATATTGTACTTGGGGTGAAATAGGAAATAATTTGAACTGTACTTGTTTTTTGGTAGTTTTGAATAGCTTTCTAGTCTTGCGTGATCGGATAGCATTTTTTAGCAGAGTTATCATTGTATCATGTCAGCTGACCAGATGTGATGTCATTCTATAACCACCACTGAAAGCTGACTTTAATGTGGAACCATGAGTGAGTGATGACTGGTTTGATTCTTCACTTAGTTTTTTCTTGCAGGAACCTGAAGATCTCTCACAGATACCTCATTACACCCTACACAGGAATCACTCTTGCCTTGTGAGGAACTCAACAACTCTCACTTTTGCCTTGCTTGCTTAAGTAAGATAGTAAGGAGTTAGATCAGTTTAGAGATATCAAAGGATTATAATACAAATATATTTAAACTTTTTATTGTGGATGCCTTTAGAGAAGATTTTTTTAACATTTGAGTACTATATATTTTTTGTGACACTGTGGCTGCAGCAGAAAGCTGCTGCTATTTGCAAGACTACCATTGTGTTATTTTTTAAAAAAAAAAAAAAACTACCATTTTTATTAAGTTTTAATTCACTAAGTATAATTGGGTACTGTAGGACTGAGAGCTTAGAGCTGCTGCTGCAGCATAATTACTCTACTCTCTAGTCTGGGCTGAGGGGGGGTAAGCTGGGCCCAGGTGTGTGTGTGTGTGTGTGTGTGTGTGTGTGTGTGTGTGTGTGTGTGTGTGTGTGTGTGTGTGTGTGTAGTGTGTGTCAAATAAATAACAAGGGTGTCAGTGGCTTCTTCAACAGGGACAGTGAGCTAAAGTGGTCAGTGTGTAGTCTTGTTTGGGGCCTGGAGAGAGACAGAGAGAGTGCTCGAGTGTGCTCTGTGTGCTTGCTGCTGTGTGTGCTTATAGCAGAGTGCTTGGTGCAGAGAGCTGCATCTGAAAATACTGTGTGTTGGTGCTTATGCATTTCTCACACCAGTGTCAGATTATGAGATGAGGGAAATAATTTTTATCAGACAGAAATACTTATATATAATTACCTTATAATAATATATTATATATATATATATATATATATATATATATATATATATATATATATATATATATATATATATATATATATATATATATAGTTTTATCCATTTCATTATATTTTTTTATTTCATTCACTTCATTTTAATCTGTTCAGTGGTTCTCATGGGTAAAATGCTTTTAAGCCTTTTCTTGTGGCCTTCTTTTAGAAAGAAGCAAAGTCTCTAAGCTTGTGTCTGTAAGGTAGACACCTTAACCATTATTCCAAACTCATACCCCCATAATAAGAGAACTGTGGATAATCAGATAACAGGGGTGAAGACGTTTCTAATTTTCCTCCTGTGTTGTGCAGTCTTGGACTTAGTATATTTGCAGTAATGGGGGTGTTGGTGAAATGGTCCTTCTTTTGAGATTGTGCATGGTTTGATATTTGTTTTGTAGATTTTGATGTTTTGTATGTTTATTTCTTAATCTAATGAGTGTTGATATTTGGTGGTCTCAATGAAAGTGCAAAGAATCATACATGGACGCACATGCACGCGTGCACACACAAACACACACGTGTGTGTGTGTGTGTGTGTGTGTATGTGTGTGTGTGTGTGTGTGTGTGTGTGTGTGTATGAAGTCTGGCAGTTAGTGTTGAGGATTAAGGGTCTATACTGTTAAGCTGCTTCCTGTAGCCAAGTGTACATAGTTTGATTCCTTCCACATTCCTTTGTCAGCTGTGAAAGTTGACTGCAATGAAGGCACAGGAAGTCAAGAAAATACTTGGTGCCCTAGCAGTTCTGGAAGAACAGGAAATATGTGGAGCTAAAGAATGGTAGTATCTCAAAACAGCATGTGTGAAAACTATAAACAGACATGTGGTTGATCCAGACATTGAAATAAGGTACTTAAGGAAAGCTAGTGATGGAATGCAAAAAACAGTACATTATCAAAACTGTAGTGAAGTAAAACTGGGAGATAGAAAAGATGGGATGTGCTTAGAAGGAATACTATCTGACTAGAAAAGAAGCTAAGAGAGCAGTCACAATGACAAAGAACATGGCATCGGAGAAACTATCAGGTTCTGGAAAGTAACTCAGCGGATAGCACAAATAAATTTTAGCAGGTAACAATGCAAAGATGGAATGATAAAGAAGATGGCCATCAGACAGCAGTCATAAGGGATAACAGCAACAATCTGCTGACTGGTCCATGGGATATTGAAGGCAGATGAAAGGAGTATTTCCAGCAGCATCTGAGTGAAGAAAACCCAGCAGAAGCTGTACTTCCCCATGCACAGCCTAAAATGAAGGGATTCCCAATATGGGGAGTGGGTATGTATCAGGATTTAGCTCTGGGCCCACTGCCATTTATACTGTTGATAGACTACATTAGCAAACAGGTCAGAGGGGAAAGATCAACAAACCTCCTGTATGCAGATGATATCTTAGAACAAGTAGTCCCTGAAAAGGAACACCAGCAGATGATAAGAGACTGGAATGCAAAACTAAAGACACATGGGATGAAATCTGAATACAGACAAGGCAATTATCATAGCAACCAATGGTGGAATCAGAAGTTGGAAACTGAGATAGAATAAAAATTAGTAGAGCAGATTAACAGATTCAAGTATCTGGGAGGAGTGACTGAGGAGATGGGAAGTCTGAATGATGAAGTTAAAGATAGAATCTGAAGTGCTGCAGCCAACAGGCACAGAATGTCGGGTAGTGTATAACAGAAGAATGTCAAAGAAGTTGAAAAGTAAAGTGTATAAAACAGTTGTGTGACCAGAGCTTCTGTATGGCAAAAACCCTGGATAGTGAAGGCAGAGGAAACCTAAGGTAATGGAGATGAAGTGCTTAAAATAGGGTGATAAGATATACATTGGAGGACAAATGAAGACATCAGAACCGAAGCCAAAGTATCCCCAGTTGCAGAGAAGGTAAAGTAGAACAGATTATGGTGGTTCAGTCACATGAACATAAAAACAGAAGATGATGTGATGAAGATGATTGGGAGACAGGAAGAAGACAAGAGGAAATGAGGATGCTCATCCAAGACGAGGATGGATTGCAAGGTAGAAGACCTATGACAGTCAGGCATTATGGTCAAGGAAGGTAGGAGGGTGGTACTGAATTGAGAGAGAAGAAAACTGACTCAGCTCCGGACCCAATGTAGAAAAATGTGAAAAGAGGGTAATGACATAATAGCACTGAGAATGAGGTAGTTATTCATCTATTATGTGTGCTGTTCAGAGACCAACAGACTAAAAAGGTACGATTCTGTAATTTGTGATTGATAAATAACAATCACAAACCTTCGAAATGTCACGCTTTCTAAAGAGATGTTTAACTACATGAACTCTACATTCTACTTGCCCACTGCTTAGTGGTTACCTAAGACTTGAGCTGAAGCACTTCAATTTTCTTTGACTCGCAAAACTAGAAATTGATTGAAAACCGAAGGTCACGGGCTGGCAAAAGATAGATATTACAGCTGAAGCAGCAGTAACTATTACTTACAGTTGCACATACTTGAACAGTTCTCACAATTTATGAGTATTAGTACATGTGCATCTATGTATTAGAACAAGTCAACACCCACCTTCATCCAAGGGAGTGTCATGGGGTATTATTTATCCTTTTGATTTTGATTCCTGAACATATTACAGCTTTCACATTTGTGCACCATTTGCTCAGCCAGCTCAGATGTCTTGGGTCAATAAAGAACATTACATGTTTTTTTCCTTTACAACTGGCCATTACCATTGTCAAGTTGACTTTATACAAGTCAGTAGGTGTAATGGCTCTGACACGACAAAAAAAATCAGCATTCAATATAGGAAAATTGATCTCAATATTGAAAGTAAACACAGATGCTTGAATTCAATGACAGTATGATGAAGATAGTCATTCATTACTACATCTTGTAACAACTGTGATTCTTAGTTTTACCATGTTCAAGCTTTAAGATTTGCCAGCTTGCTAGCAGACAAACTCAGCTGGGAAACAAAACACTGAAGTTCTAGATCTTTCTCTAATAAATCATTACACTCTTGCAGATATATGCTACATGCGCTATTAGCTGTACACTTTGATTTGCCCTGTTTGTATTGAAATTGCAAATTATATGTTTGCAAAGACTGTAACATTCTTGGAAGTCTTACTGGGATCTTGTGCTGAGATTCCTTAAATTTATTTTGAAATGGCTTTTCATCTGAATCTACAGTGACTCTTTTAGCATAGATACAGTCATGTTACTCTTGACAGCAATAAACTATCTGTAGCATCTTTTCTGCTGACCATGGTATGTTCAAGCATCAGTGAAAATGCTCAATTCAAACTTAGTATATTCCTACAATATTGTTCCAAGATGTTGTTGACTAGCATGTATGTGCAGAGTATTATGTTCTGATAAATAACATAACTTCAACTTAGGTGTTTCCGTGTTTCGGTGATTAGACCTATAAGCATTTCATAGTCTTTCTCTTACTTCCTTGACCAATACCATACTATACCATGCTGTAGTAGCTTCATGAGTTGCACTGAACTTGTAAATATAGTGGACCATGCCAAGGAAAGCAAACAAGATGATTTATCACAAGGCTTCTGCATATTCAAAGTTGCTTTGTCTTTGTCAGAATCAGTTTTGATATCTTTTAAAGTCAACTCATGATCCAAGTAGTAGAGAGAGGTTACACAGATATGACGCTTATTTATTCAGTAAGTTTGTTTGGCTTAATCTGTTTATCAGTTGAATAAGGTGCAATTCATGTGCCTGCTTGATCCCTTCCCAGACAAGAACATTGACAGTTATATTGACTATATCAGATAGCCCTTTAAACATTTTCAGTTGAAACTGTCAGGAACACTTCTGAAGCTGAAGGGATTTCGTACGTTGTGGATTTTTTTAATTTACTAGTTAGCAACCTTTGAAATTTGTAACTATTCAAAAAAGTATTGAATGTATAAAACCTGCTTCATCTGGACTAATCTGTCAAACCCATTGGTTACCATGAAGTATGGAGAAGACCTGATAATTATACATTGCTGCAAAAACTTATACAATTGTTTGAAGTGGATATTGCTCCATTTTGATCCATCTATATCCTAAGGATCTATACTTATTCTCATTTTTTCAGTTGTCATGCTATATACTCATTTGTTCAGTTATGTTTGCTTAATTTCAATTCCGATAACTTCTGTATACTTTAAGTCCTGCTCAGTTCTATGCTCAAGCACAGCTGGAATGCTCCTTAGAGCACATGTTAGTACTGTAAAGGAGAGCTCACAATGTGAAATTTTTGCCTATAAACTGGCATAATTCAGAGCAAAATCATAGGATATTATCAGTACCTAGGAACACAGATCCAACATTTTGAGAGTCAATTTTCTGAACTTTAATGAAGTACTCATCACAGAAACATTTTGCATTGAATACAGCAACTGAAAGACCATCACAATCATGTCATAGGGCACTGCATAAATATGCACTATTTCTTGCAATACTTAATAATGAATAGTCACAGAAAAAGAGCATTCTATCATTTACTGCTCTGACCATTGATTACTTTTGATTGCTGTGTATACTTATCAGTGAATCTCTCTATTGGAGCACAGTATGAATCCTTTTAATTATACTAACTATAATGCAATCCAGAATGTTTGGTTGATTTAGGTGTTTATTTCTATGGCACAACTTGGAATACTAGTTTTTGCTACACTTATACTCACATTCAAACCTACTGTCTTACAAGCTTTGGTTTATGCTCTGAATAAATCAAGTGCACAGAGGCAATATACTGCTTTTTGCACCAGTACTAATTTTAATGCAACAGTTTTAATTATTGGCTTTTCTTACCAGAAAATGAAGTTTGGAACAGACCATTTTGTCCAGGGACATCTTCAAGGTGGGGGGTTTGTTAGAGTTGCAGGATTTGGTAGGATAGGGTTAAAATAGGAATGGATGAGGTTTGGGAGGAAGTGAGGTAGGAGTAGGGAGGGGCTTAAAGGATGTTAGGCAAGTGTAACTGGATTAGGAGTCACATTTTGGCGCGAACTTGCTAGAGTGCAGGCTCATGTCCATGACGACCTGTAGTAAGTAGGCCACTGATCAGGTAGACTTTGGCTTAACTGTGTGCATGAAGAGTTTTTTTTTCCCCCTCCCCCTGGCTTTTGTGGACTTAAAGGGGTATGTTGGGGGAAGTGCGATGTGATGCAGGGGGTGGAGGGGTATTGCTGTAGTTGGGTCTCATGAAGGAGCTCCCTTTACTTATGATTAAAAAATATATATATATTTATATATATATATATATATATATATATATATATATATATATATATATATATTTATATATATATAAATCAATAAATAAGGTTACAAATAAAATTCCTTGGTAGTGCTCAGGATGGCCGGTGTTTAGGAAGGGAGCTTGATGCTTAAAAAGGTCGCACTTGTTACTACTTATTGTTTCTCTAAGGTTTGTTACTGTATGAATCTTGATGGGGGCACTTTTCGGGTATGTCTTAATCCCTTGATAGTTTTCAGGATGATCGGTGGTTAGGTAGCTTTTGCTTTGCCCTCATGTTTTTCTCTCAGCAAGTACCCATTGCTGTTTCTTCTGGTGTCACGGCCAGGCACAAATGATTTCCTGGGCTGCTAGCTGAATGTTACCCTGCCACACATGTGTGGTGCAGCTATAACTGGCAAAGGGGATAGGTGGAACGATGACTACAGTTCTTTATAAAAAAAAAAAAAAAAAAGAGTGAAATACACAAACAGTGATGATCTATTAAAGCCACAATTCACACTATCACATTCGCTGATACTCTCACACGTGGCCAATGGAGAGTGTAATTGTTCATGTCATACGGTTTAAGCCTGCCTTGTGTGTGGTTGGCTCGTCATACCTCTCTACTGTCCAGATTTTCACAGAATGTCCAGATGTTGCTTCATATTTTAGTCTATTCCTCATAAAATGTGTAGCTTTCAGGCAAATCACTGAGAATTAAAGTCACTAAACAGTGACATACATTTGAGTTTCAGAATTCATTTTCTTTAGAAGGTGCACGCTAACACGGATCCTGTTCCATCGACTTTCTAAGTTTCTAATAGCAAGGTTTAAGATCTGTCCCTGTTTTTGGGTCATTGCCCCCCATTGTTTTGGGCTTTGTCCGATTTCTTGTGTTAAGAGGTTGAGATGTATGCTCCTTTCCTGTGTACTGTAGTGGTTGCTTGGGCTTTTAGTTAATTGATTTGCTTTACGAGTGGTAAAGTTTTTGAGCTATTTTGGCTCTTCAGTAACACACACACTCTCATGTGTCCGCTGTATGGGACACAGATTGCGCCCCGGGGGCAGGAAGCCTCCATTGTTATTATAGTAGGTAAAGAGCACAGGGCTTTATTTATTAGTTTTTTTTGACAGCAAACCTTTGTAACTCTAGCAAGTATGAGTAGTGTAACTTGCTTCAGTCACTGGGTTATGTCTTCTGAGGTGGATCCTGCAGGTTTACAAGGCCTGTTGACCGTTGATGTTGTGGTTTGCATGGTCGTTGGTGTTGGGGTGTTTGCTTTTGGTTGGAGGAGTTACATCATGGATTGCGGTTGTGGCTTCAGCAGGGCTTTTGTAAAGGTAGTGTGTCTTTTTTTTTTTTTCCTTCTCAGAGCCTCTCAATCCTGCAGGATGATCTCTGTATGTACTGAGGTCACGTAGTAATATGTTTCCTGGGTGATGCAGTGAGCCAAGCATGTTATTCTAGACACTTTCTAAGTTTATAAGGGCAGGATTTAAGGTATGTCAGTAATTTCTGTGCCTTTGTCCTCTCTGTTATATCGGGCTTTTGTTCAGATTGAGCTTCTGCTAAGAGATTCAGAGGGGGGTTTATTTGGTTACAGATTGGCAGATTATCCCATGACTGTTGCTGTGGTGATTGCCATTCCAATGTACATTGTTGTAACCGATGTGCTGTTGCCATTCCTTGTAACCGATGTGCTGTTGCCATTCCAATGTACATTGCTGTAACTGATGTGCTGTTGCCATTCCAATGTACATTGTTGTAACTGATGTGCTGTTGCCATTCCAATGTACATTGTTGTAACTGATGTGCTGTTGCCATTCCAATGTACATTGTTGTAATTGGCATGCTGTTGCTATTTTAGAAAAGTCTTCCTTTCATCTGTATTAATTAATTATTATTATTCCATCGTTTCATAAGGGTAGGGAGAGAAAATTCATGGAAGTACAGGCCTTGCTATTTCATTAGCTGTCTAAGTTTGTATGAACAATATTTAACATTGCCTTATTTTGTCGGTGGGTATGAAAGAGCATTGGGGAGGATCAATGTTTAAAATGTGTCCCTATTTTGGCCCTTTGGCCTAGCATGATGGGGTACCAGAAATGCATTTTATATTATACTTTTAAGATCGCTTTTAGCAAAGACATTGTAAACATGTTAAAGAAAATACAACAGTTATATTCATGAAAGGGTTGAAAGGGCTTAGATTACATTATACAACAACAGCAATGATAACAATTTTGACTTCATGTTGGTGGGTGGCTGCATACCTCTCAGTGGTACAGATGTTGTTGAACTCACAAATCTGCTTCATATTTTAAATTATTAGCCTTCTGGGCTGCTGGTATGACTAACAGTTGTGGTGGTGCCTGTGGCACACCTGGTTGCAGTGTGGAGCCTTTACATTTAATTCTTGGCATACCCTAATCCGGAATACACATTAGGTGATCTGTTGGGACAGTAGCTAGAGGTGGTACGAATGGCTGGATTTCAGTGCATGGTCAGACATGAAGAGGTGGGACCCAGACTTGAGTTTGGAATAGCAATATGGAAACCCTATAACAAAACAAGCATGAATAGATGACGTAGTTAAATTTATCTTGGGTATTTGCTAGGGTAATTGGAAGCATAGCTTCAGTTATGGGTGCTTTGTCATAGATGTGAGTGGCAGTGGTACATTCCTTCCTGTGTTGGTGCGATAGGTTGTCCTTGAAGATGTCTTGGAATGGGGGTTATGTATTTTGGATGATTTACATGTCTTATAATGCTGCAGCTGTGATTTGGAATATGTGGGTATAAGATGGAGCCTTTTCCTTACATTTTAGAGGGTTTACTCTTCTCCTTCTCTTTGTAGATGGTGGTGTGCTGAGTACCAGGGGTGGCGATACATAGTGAATTTGCAGATGATGGAAGTAGTGGCATGTGAGGAGATTACACATGGGGAGCACAAGTGGGCAACAGTTACTGATGGAAGTAAGTGGATTTCAAAGTTGTTGAGTTTTGGTAGAGGATTTACACTGCTAGTCAGAGAAGGATAAGCATTTGAATTTTTGATCTCAGAGTTAATTGGTTGTACAATTTGTTTTATCACCCATTCAGTACGTTAGATTAACATTGGAAGTTGTCCCTGTTTTGAGCATTTGCATTCAATAGTAAAAGGAAGCATTGGCCATAGGTAAGAGTTGGGTGGTGCACAGGAAGGCCGGAGATGGGCATGTGTTGAGTGATCAGTGGTCAGCACTCTGATTAAATACCTTTGAAAGGTAATGGATGCTTTATGTGGATTTTGATGGTTAGGCTAGTGTATAATGGAACTGGGGATTTTGGTACTTGAGTGGTGCATAAGGGGTTATGTAAGGAAGTATGTTTGGGTCAAGGTAAGGTCAAACTAGGGGTGTGACGGTGCAGGTACCAGCGGTTGTTGTCGTTGATGGAATGGTGCATAAATGTGCTTGATTGGGGGAGTGCAATATAAACAGTCACTGTTCTGCAGGAAATAGGTAAAGGTAGATGATGTTGAGCGGCTGGACGTTCAGTTTGTTGGAGTTGTGTACAAAGGGATCACATTTTATTTTATTCGCTGTTTAGTAAGATTTGTCAAACTTGGTGTGATTTGGGTAGTGTATCGACAAGTAAAGGAGTAGGTTGGGGGCTGGGTAAGGCAGGGTTGTGGATCTGTTATGGAGGGTCTGGGGGTTTTCTGCAGTTGGGGTGGATGCGCAGTAATTAAAGGCATAGGAAGTCACTAGGTTACTGGTGCTAGAGCCCTTAAAGTCAGTTTATGTATATTCGTTTTATTTATGGTTATTATGCACTTGTATTTGAAGGTAAGGTATTCTGCTGGGGAAGGATGGGTTGATGTCTGGTAGATGGTATGTTAATAAGTGTTTGTTTTGTACTCATTAAGCCATTTCAAGGTTGGTGCAGCTGGGTAGTGTAAGGTCAAGGGAGGATAAGGTATGTTGAGGGCAAGTTATAGCAGGGTTTGATATTTGCTTAGGGGTAGTTTTGGGTTCTTACTGGTGTGAGGAGCGGTACCAATTTCAGGAGTTGGAGTAGTTACTAGGTTAATGGCTCTAAGGTTTTGATGAATTAGACAGCCTCAGGTAAGTAAGATTCCTTAATCCAGAGTGCATTCCATGTTGCTCTTAGTCAAGAGGGACATGAGTGATTGTTGCACTTGTCCAAAAGGAATATAAATAGACCTGTGGGGGGGAATTTACACTTCGGGTCTGGTAATAGGATATAGCAGCATGGCTATGGTAGTTTTTTTTTCTTTGCCCTAATTATGGTTAACAACGCTGTTGGGAACTAATTGGTTGGGAAAAGAGTGGTATATTATTTATGGAATAGGCCCCTTTGTAATGCAATCATTTCTTTATTTTGCATGGGTATTAGTTGTATTGTGAATCTGTCAGGTGTGGAGGAAATCTTAAGTTTCATTGGCATTTTGTATGCGATAGTAAATGCATTTTAAGCAGTTGATGAAGGGGATATGCTGGTGGTGGTGCATACTGTCATTAAGAAGTTGTGATTATGTGTGCATCAAGTATTTACACTTTTTTCTTTTACAGGTAGGTGGAAGGAAGGTGGCTTTGACAGGCGAGAGAGGGTGTCGAGGTTGATGTTGGTTGATGGAGTGGTGTGAAAAGAGGTCATGGTCTTCCAGCAAGGCAGTCACATATGAAACTGTTATATTTTCTTCCCAATAGTTGCAACATAATGGTTTGTTTGCTTGTTTGGGTGGGGAGCATCAGGAGTGGGGGAAAAAAAAAAGAGGATAGTGTACCTACTTTAAAGAGATCTCATTGGTATGATGATATGCAATGGGGTTTAATAACCAAATAGTATGGCTTGTTTGTTGAGTTGCTAGAATGCCATGATGGCTGTTGAGCTGTTTTATTGCTTATAAGGGATAGTCAGTGTGATGGCAGGATTGCTAGACAACGGGATGTTATGATACTATTGTGGTTATTTTAAGCAGTGAAATGGGGCTGGGATTAGGCATCATGGTTTGTTCTTATTTATGTGTGGTTTCAGGCAATGGTGGGCTTTGTGTTGGTTGTCCAGTTGAAAGGTAATGATGGTGAAGTCATTAGAATGGTTATTGCTCTGGCATTAAGGAGAGCTCCTTTGGTTATTACTGGATTGGGTGGTAAATGGGGTTGCAATTTGGTATGATGGCATGTAGTTGACTCTGTGTGGTATTTAGAATGCCCTTGAAGTCTTTGTGGAGCTGCCATTGGTCATGAAGTGAGGATTATTTAGCTCATGTGCAGTGGGTATGCTAGGTTATCTTAGCATAGGTGAAGGGTCAGTGTTTTGTTTTCAGCGGTTTTGGTAACTGGTTATTTTTGTGATGTGATATAGTTTTAGGAGTTAACTATATCCACCTTGGTTAGTGGGGACAGGGTACACCAAATGATGTTTGACCGGATGCCTTAATGGTTTTTGGATTGCTGGAAGTGAGCTGCATAGAGGGGGGAACATCCTGGTCAGGCTGGTGGGCAGAGAAGAGGGGCAGGCTTGCCCTCTTCTGTTCCCCTCTGGTGTTGGATGGTCAATTCAATAAGTTGGAAATGGAAACTGAGCGGTTACGCTGCTTGACAAGTACATAGGTAAGCAGAGGAAGCTGCTTATTTGGTTGATGGTATAATGCAATAAATGGTAATGAAAGTGAGCGGTTACGCTGCTTGATAAGTACCGATAAATGGTAATGGAAGTGAGCGGGTACGCTGCTTGATAAGTATATAAGCAAGTGGGTGAAGCTGCTTATTGGATTGATGGTATAATGCAATAAATGGTAATGAAAGTGTGCAGTTACACTGCTTGATAAGTACCGGTAAATGGTAATGGAAGTGAGCAGGTATGCTGCTTCATAAGTAGGTGAGTGGAGTTATGGACGCTGCTTACTGATCAAGATGAGCAGGTTTATGCTGTCCTGTCCTAAGATAATGTTACATGGATATTATTTCATCTGTATCATGTTTGGTTGAAATGAATGAATATTGAGTAACATTTTTGTTTGTGGAAATTTAATAAAGGTTGTCAAATGTCATTCGGTGTAATGTGTTTCTTGAAGGGGACCGGGACAAATGAGGTTTGGAACAGACCATTTTGTCCAGGGACATCTTCAAGATGGGGGGTTAGTTAGAGTTGCAGGATTTGGGAGGATAGGGGTAGGACAGGGTTAAATAGGAATGGATGAGGTTTGGGGTCATAGGTTTGTACTAAGCTAACTGCCCTTGTGGGCCTTTTTAAGCCTAGCCAATTACCCCATGTGAGAATTGAACCCTGTACCTTGTGTTTGTAAAGTAAACAGCATAACCATTATGCCAACCTCCCACGGGAGGAAGTGATGTAGGGGTAGGGAGGGGCTTAAAGGATGTTAGGCAAGAGTAAATGGATTAGGAGTCACATTTTGGCATGAACTTGCTACCTGCCCTCCCTCCCTCTTTTTATTAGTTGGGATGTGGTTATGTTTAGTTTGGACAGGGCAGAGAAGAGGGGCAGGCTTGCCCTCTTTTGTTCCCCCTCTGGTGCTGGATGGTCAATTCAATAAGTTGGAAAAGGAAAGTGAGTGGTTACACTGCTTGACAAGTATGTAAGTAAGCGGAAGAAGCTGCTTATTTGGTTGATGGCATAATGCAATAAATGGTAATGAAAGTGAGCGGTTATGCTGCTTGATAAGTATATAAGCAAGCGGGTGAAGCTGCTTATTGGATTGATGGTATAATACAATAAATGGTAATGAAAGTGAGTGGTTACATTGCTTGATAAGTACCGATAAATGGTAACGGAAGTGACCAGGTATGCTGCTTCATAAGTACGTGAGTGGAGGTACGGACGCTGCTTACTGATCAGGATGAGCAAGTTTATGCTGTCCTGTCTTAAGATAATGTTACATGGATGTTATTTCATCTGTATCATGGTTGAAATGAATGAATATTGAATAACATTTATGTTTATGGAAATTTAATAATGGTCATCAAATGTCATTCGGTGTAATGTGTTTCTTGAAGGGGATCGGGACAATTATCATTATTTATTTAGCAGATCCAAGCATTGTTCTGCTCTCATTTTCATTTCACCTTTATGTAACATTCCTCCAGTTCCTTGGTAATGTTTTAATCTGTATGCCTCAAAGATCTCTCATTATACAAGTATCAAGCTCTTTAACAAGTGTCAGGTCAATTGACCTTAATAATTTGCCTATGACTTTATTTTTGATTCTGTACACAGTTCTATGTTTTACCAATGAATCATGTAAGTTGCCAAACTCAGTGATTCGTTTTGTCTCAGTCCCATCACATAAGCATCTATTGACCGCTGGACTTCTTGATTTCTTAGGAAAATAAGTGCCATTCAGATGGCAGAGTCTTTCTTGGATCACAATACTCCTGAAAATTGTCTTTCAAGCCACAAATCTTGCCTCTGTCTTTCTTCTTAAGTTTAGAAATGTTAACTGCCTCACTTATCGCCCCATCATTAAGTATCTTGTTTTCTTTCTTACATCATGAAGGGTTTTTGCAAGTCAGTTTGCAGTAAGATACAGCTCAAATCTTTGCGTCAAAGCATTTTCAATTTATTGCGAGTTTCTATGAAGCTTTAGTACTGATAGTTGTGGTTTAGTTAAAGAAATGCAGCTGAACAGTGGTTGGCTATGTGAAAAAAAAATAGTAATACTTAGTGAAGACAACCTGAATGCGAATCATTGACATGTTCTTTTGATAGAGATGATGCTTATATCAGTCAATATATTTTCTATTTCTGCTGGCTGAAGGGTCATAGGTAGGTATTAGGCTATCGGCCCAAGGGCCTACGTAAACCTAGCCAGCAAGGTTCCATAGCTTACACCACCCAAGAAAGTTATTTTCCTGTGCCACTGTCCAGCAGAGACACAGAAGTGATCCCCGGGGTGTATTTCCTATTTCCCATCCACTCATCAAGATTTTTCTTGAAGAGTGCTAATGAAGAACTTTGCTTGACATAGATGGGTAGCTTTTCCAAAGTGTAGGAAGTCTCTGGGACAGGAATCTATCCCTCCAGCATGTCCTGTTTATTGTGGTGACAAGGTTTAGGTCCCTAGAGCATGTAGCTCGGAGGGATTGGGATTTCTTTAGGTGTAGCATGTCCAACAGCTCTGGGTTTGACATAGCTTTATATGTTAGGCAGAGATCACCTCGGAGTAGGCGATATGCTACGGAGTAAAGCTGGAGTTTTCTTGAGGCAGTCAGTGTAGGGCATTTGTTTGAGGTCAGTAATCCTCTTTGTGAGGTACTTCTGTGGCCTTTCCAGCTGCTGCAGATGTCTTGTGAGGTACATTCCAAAAGGGGTGCTGTACTCTATAATGGGTCTAATGAGTGACAAGTAGAGGGGAATGTGAATTATGATTTTTTTTTTTGTAAAAAAATTGTATGTATGCAATTAGTTTTTTAAACTAAAGCATTTCTTATTAAGCAAGCTACAGGTAAATTATTAATCAAGTTGTGTAGTTGTAAAAATGTTTGTCATATTATAGGAAAATCAGCAGAAATGTCAACTACTACAATGAAAAATGCTTTTGTAATTATTCACTGATGATTCATTTTAAGGTACTAATACCTTAAAATGTATTATAAACACAGAAAAAAGAAAACTTGTTAGACTTTAACCAACAGGAATATTATTTACAACAAATATATGTAAACAGTTCCTTAATGAAAGTTTTAGAGACATTAAAATATACAATTTCTGAGTCCAGGAAAAAACAGAAGCAACCAGTATGCCAGTATACAGGAAAAACAAGGTCTTATCTTGGAATTTATGTTAGTTTTTTTTTTTGTCAAGCTATATTCAGAGGAGAAAGGAAGCAGGTCAGAGTAAAGGACTGGAAATTTAGGGCAGTGTATGCGTCTTCTCCATGTGCAATATCATTAAAACGTTTTTCCCTTTCAAATCATGATTTTCATACAGACGCTCACACACAAACATGGTCATAACTGTAAATGACAGAGAGAGTGGAGGTTGTAAAAAAAAGTATATTTAAAAAGGTCAGCTGGGGAACTGAATAAGGAAAACAGCAGGAAATGATCTGCTGGCCAGGACATAATTTATGTCAGTTGTGAAGGCCGTGCAGACTATGAAAAGTGAGAAGAGGTAAACACCAGGAAGAAAACCGCAAAGACAGACAGACAAAACCCTGACATAGTCACAGTAATATATTGCATCCTATTCTATTGTATTATATATATAATACTTCTGAAATTTATCTGCATTCTGGGATGCAGTTGTTGTGTCTTTCGGCTTTTCCCAGTTAGGGGTCGCCACAGCGGAACTCCGGTCCGCTAAGGATTGGCAGTAGATTTTTACATGGCGAGTTGCTGGCCCTGATGCACAACCTTCAACGAAGGTACACCCATTCACGCATGTCTCCACACAGAAGACGCTCTAGCTGAGAATCGAACAGGACAACGCCTTACTGTGAGGCGACAACGCTACCGCAGCACCACCACCGCAGTACATCTGCATTCTGGGATGCTAACTAAAAAAAAAAAAAAAAACATAGAAAGTAAATGCATTATTCACCTTGTTTTTTTAAAAAAAAACATTTGATTTGAATGAAAGATCAATTAAAACTATGCATCCACATTCACATTGTTTTTACTGTGTCTAATTTAGTACACATTCATATTAATTTGCTGCTCTTGTCCATCTTACTTGTTGCCCAGGTATGCTATTTCTCTCATGTGTCCTTGTTGTCTATTTCGTTCTGAATCTGACTTAGAGTACAATGATACTCATTAAATGTTTTAATGAGGTGATTTAGAAATTGTATGCATGTTGGAAAATCTCACCCAGGGGCATCTGGAGATACACAAGTATACTCTGTTATTCACCCATGCTTGAAGAACTGCTGTGCAGCATGGATGATTCCTTAACTTGTACTCTGGTACAAAATAACACTTAAAAAAAAATTTAAATCAGTTGCTGGATCTTTTCAATTGGAGGATCTCTTCATTTTATTTATTTATTTATTTATTTATTTATTTCACATTTGTTAAACAGATTAGTCCAACTGAGTCAAACCCATTTTTAGTGGAGACCCAATGGGGAAAAGCCCCAGCAAAGATAAAGTGACAATATGCAAATATTAAATAACAATCACAATACAACTAAACTGTCTTTCGGCTTTTCCCGGTTGGGGGTCGCCACAGCGGAACTCCGGTCCGCTAATGATTGGCAGTAGATCTTTACGTGCTGGCTTGCCGGGCCTAACGCACAACCTTCAACGAAGGAAGGCCTATTCACACATGTCGACACACAGAAGACGCTCTAACTGAGAATCGAACGTGCAACGTCTAACACAATCACAATACAAAATAACTATAAAAAGAAAAGGTTATTAGCTATTTGCATTGCATTGATAGTAAGCAACCCAATAGGCAAAGGTAAACTTACAGGACAAAACTATTAAAAACCACAATGCAAATATGAAATTGATTGTAAAGAGAAAAACAAAAAAAAAAAAAGAAAGAAAAAAATTATGAACATTAAGGGTTGCACTGATAGCAGTGGTTAAAATGTACTACATATGAGAGTGAAAACAAAAGATAATCGTTGTTCAAAAGAAGGACAATGTATAGACTGATAGGAAGTGGGGCTAAACAAGATAAATAGTGTGGAGAATGGGAGGGGGAGAGAAAGGAGGGGCTACAGTAGCGCTATAGTAGTAGAGCTGAGGGTTTAGGAGGTTAGTTTAAGCAGAAGTTACTAACAGAGAAAAAGTTAGGAGATGCAACAGGTTATACAGTATGTCAGACTAAGACTATGTGTGGTCATGGCAACAGCATAATTTCAAGTTTAGTAGGTGGGATTTAAGCTCCGTTTTAAGACCAGGAAAGGAAAGGAAGGTCATTCTCTGTTTCTGTTGTTTGTATGAGGTTTCTTAGCTCTGAGGTCATGAGTAAAAGAGCTGTGAGTCCCCAAAGCCTCAATAGGTTTATGGCACCAGTGAGCGGGAGAGGGTAGCTATAATTGAAAACATACAGGAAAAGAGTTGTGAATCCTGTTGGACTCATAGTCTTTGTGATCTCATTGGCAGGAAAAGAGCAGAATGACAAATGTGCCTTGCTGTAATGTGCTCCTCATTGGCCAGAACATGTTAATGTGGTGGACAGAATGATAGAAGAGCCAGGAAGATAAAGATACATTCTTAATGAACATATCACAATGCTTCACGCAAATCCAACATGTTCTGCTGAATACTACAGCAATTCTATAGAAACGAAAAAGCTAGGTCATGCTTTCTGTTATATCTGCCAGTTTATAGATCATTTTGTAGGAAGGAAATACATTCTTGGAAAAGGAAATACTGTTTTGGGTGTTGTCATCCTTTAAATAAAATATGTTAAAAATTGGAAAACGTTCAGGCAGATGTTCATGCATGTGATTGAATGCTAATATTTCAGAGTTTTCCAGAGATTTTTAAGTCAATTTATGTTTTTGTTAACTAGTTAAGTGGTAGGTTATCTATCATGCTTGTCTTTGAAGGTCACGTGTATGGTAATCCTATAAGAGGTCATGTGTAGCCTTAATTTAGGAAAGGTTGTTTGAAGTGTGCTCCCAATGCTGTAATGGCTTGGCTAATGCTAGGAATTATAAGGGCAGACACCGAGAGAGAGAATGTGTCATAAGATTGGCCAGTAGATAGGGTAAAAAGCTACATCATGCCGTGCTATGCATTCTTAAAGTGAGGCTCTTTAAGACATCTTTGAAAAAAATTCTACAAAGCATAATAGAATTTTCAGTGTGCTGTGACTTAGTATCGTATCACTTGTAACAGAAACTTTTCATGTACTAACTTATATGTTGCTTGAAATACCTTTTTTGGTGATGCATATTTGTAGTTCTTATGTATTAGTAGTTTTTTTAGACTTTTTGTAACCTATAAAGCATAATTAGTAGTTCTACCAGTCATGCACAGTTCGTATTTTCTCTCTGAATAATTATTCATATATTTGTGTATTTTTAGAGCATATGGGCTGAATGTATGTGCCATGCATATAGTCATTAATTGTCAGAAAGTCAGTGGCACATCACACAATTTGTATGTAGTTTACTAAGATATTTCATCTATTAGCCATAATTACTTTTAGTGCAGTGTATCCTAATCTGATGTAATCTGATACCTGTGCATAAATCTCACCTTGATGTTCTCAAATAACATTGAAAATCAATACTGTATAAATACTGTATTTACCAAGTATATATAATGTAAAGTATTAGCTGGTATTCATAGGCATGTTTAAGGTCAGCAGATGGTTTGTAGAACAACATGTATGAATAACCAAGCAGGACCATACTGAGGAAGCAGGTAGAACGTTGCATTTGAATGAGATAGATGAGGTGTAAAGGAAATATCATAAGTCAAGCAGAGTGATGCAGCCAAGAGTATATGAAAAAGGGGAAGGGGCAGCTTAGGAGAGTAGGTATACGAACTACAGCAGGTAGCACAGTATGCCACTGGATCTATATTAAATACAGGAATGCTTAACTTGTCGAATACATCATCGACCAGTATTAAGAGAATGCTGACATTACTGATACCTGAAAACATGGAAAATCACGTCATCGATTTATGTTGTTTGGCCATCACCATTCCACCCAATACCTGAAAGAATACATTTACAAACTCACTAACGTTGTGACACCCTTAGTACCTGAAATATAATAAACACACAGTGCATCTCTACACACTTCCCCACTGAAGATAAGTAACTTAAATATGAATAATGTTATGTGAATTAAACGTAAACAGAATCCACCCTACTAAATCCCATTTTTAAACACACATGTTCTGCACTACACCTTTAATAGCATTGCAACAGCCCACAGACAGTCGTCTTCACTATAACTTGATTTGTTTTTCAACACAGTTTCCAATCTGTCATACTGCTCCATAGTTTTCCTTTTTTTCGGTGAGGGTGGCAGTCCAGATATCAATTGCAATCTTGTCTCATTCACTTTGTTTTGCTTCCTAATCAAAACCAATAGCACAGAGGGTATATCACAAATGCGTCTTCCTAACAGACAGCGAATCCTCCTGTGCCACCCCTTCCACATGGTTTTGTATGCGAGGCAAAGACAATTTATTTAATACAGAAACATTCCAGAAATCAACTGGAAACAGGTGGAAATCTTGCAATAACACATGGCCTTATTTGCTGTTTCCAACTACGTCCTAAGACATGCATATCATAAAAATAACTCACTAAATCCTTCCCTGAAGTAGAAAAAGCCTTTGGCAACTTCTGAAATGCTGGTATACCTCCTCCACATTTAAAAATGAGAGAGCAATAACTTTTTTGATACATAGTCGGAAAGATACTGATTTCCCATATAAAGTTGCTAACCCTAATGATTGCACCTTGCCAGATAGCCTGTGCAAAATAAAACAAACATCCTTTACATGTCACATTAGAAAAGTTGTATTTTACACTTTTAATTGCTGACATTTCAAAGTCAGATAATATAAATTTGACACTTACATGCAAATCAGCCTCATTTAACAGATCAAAGAAACACTCCCACATGAAGTTATAGCATTTGTAGGATTTCTTTGACATAAGGCAAAATATCAATGGAAGACATTTTGTATTGTCTGCAATTGAAACTAAAGCATGTATGCTATATAGTTGTCTGCCCAAACATCCCTTAGTCAAAAACATTCCATCCATTAGCCACATTTGTGCATCACTCAAGTTATGTATATTTTCAAGAGTTGAGAAAACCGACACATGTATATTGTTATGTGTATCAACCTTACACTTTTGTACAAAAGTACCTTCTTTCAAATTACAACTACTAGGATCTACACTATCTAAGGTTGTAGGAACTGTACTGTAATTTAACATTTCTTTGCATCTCACTCTGTTAATTTGCTGAACCATTGATCTTCTGGAAGGTAAAGAAAGTGTAGCTTCTGTCAATGTACTTGCAATGATGTCATCGACAACTAAAGCAGGTGAATCTCTACATACACATGCACTCGGCTTTAAACTGTCACATGCTACATATTTCTCTACCTCTGTAGCAGCTGGCCATTAAAAG
The DNA here is from genome assembly GCF_019279795.1 of Protopterus annectens. Taxonomy (NCBI): domain Eukaryota; kingdom Metazoa; phylum Chordata; order Ceratodontiformes; family Protopteridae; genus Protopterus; species Protopterus annectens. The sequence continues at coordinate 1,927,907,411 of NC_056741.1, forward strand.
CTTTCAATAATGTGAGTGTTCACTTAATACATGTTGACGATGTCGTATTCGACAAGTTAAGCATTAGTGTATTTAATATAGATTTGATGCCACTAGCAGTGACAGACAGCTGCTGCAAAGGAAAAATCCATAGAAGGTGTGAATGAGCAATTAAGGGATACCCAGCAAACTGGATGTATTATTGATTCCATAAAAGGATGGATAGGGCTTAGCAAATAGGTATACAATAGGAACACAATAAGGTAAAACAGGCTTGGAGGGACAGTACGGTACATTTTTTGTGGGGACAAGTCTCTATTTTTCATATATAAAGAGTGAAAAGAAGAGAGGAGGAGGGTGAAAGATATGAAGGGTAAGGAAAGGAGTGAAGGCTATGCACAAAGGATACAGAAACATACATGTGCAATACAGATGAGCAGGGTGGGATGATAAACACAACGGGTGGATACAAGAGATACACAGACAAATTAAGGACTGACAAATGGCTGAGGACAGGGTGGGAATCAAACAATGTTTTAGCTGCCATCTGACCCAAAGGGACATTACTGCAGCCAAGCTGGTGGTGGGCGTGGTTTCAAGTGGTTTGTGGCATTGGCCATATCTACCTCTGGTGACCTGATGATGTTGGCCAGCAAGATTAGTGAGCCCAATACCCACTGCATGAGAGGTTCATTTTTAGTAATTTAGTATGCCATCACATAGTGGGCTGACATGTACACCCCATGCTCCAGCTCAGGCTAAACTAGGGGCAAGTGAGTGGGGCTGGCTACCTGCCTGGGATGGATCAGAAGTCTCCCCAAGTGAGGCATTCTCACCCCGCTCTGCCACCTCAGACACAGCATTGACTGTGATGGCAGTCGGCTGTGGCTGATGTGTCTCCTGCTCAGATGAAACAATGCAACATGCAGTAAGAAGACAAAAATGCAAGGGTGTCACTAGTGATGAGGTACTGTATCTAGAGCAGCAAACGGAGGACAGGTCTGGATATAGGATGTGTTTTACCCTGCTCTGCGAGTAGTCAGTGATATCTCCTGCAGCAACAGTAGGCAGCATTTTATCTTTTTCTGTCCATGCTGAAAGATAAAAGGAATATGCAAGCAATTACATATCACATACAGGTATGAGTATTTTGTGGATTATAGTGCAAAACTGCAGCTCTAGATGCATGTGCAAGCAAGCAGAAGGCAGAGATAGTGCCCATAGTCCCAGCTGGACACTACAGCACAATGTGAATATGCACTGAAGCAGAAACAGGATAGGGTGGACCTAGATACAGAAGCAATCTATACTACCAAATGTCAGTGCAATGGAGGAGAAACAGAACAGGGTGCCCACAGTTGGAACAGTACTGTACACCATCACATGTTATAATAATGAAGCAGAAACAGGACAGGGTACTCAAAGCTAAGACAGCAGTGTACACCACCACATGTAGTTATAATGGAGCAGAATCAGGAGAGGGTACCCATACCTAGGACAGCATTGTGCACCACCACATGTAGTTAGAATGAAACAGAAGCAGTACAGGGTGCCCACAGCTAGGACAGCATTGTGCACCACCACATGTAGTTAGAATGTAGCAGAAGCAGGAAAGGCTACCCACAGCTAGGACAGCATTGTGCACTGCCACATGTAGTTAGAATGAAACAGAAGCAGTACAGGGTATCCACACCTAGGACAGCATTGTGCATCACCACATATAGTTAGAATGAGGCAGAAGCAGTACAGGGTGTCCACAGCTAGGACAGCATTGTACACTACCACATGTAGTTATAATGGAGGAAAAACAGAAAAGGGTACCCATAGCTAGGACAGCATTGTGCACCACCACATGTAGTTAGAATGAAACAGAAGCAGTATAGGGTGTCCACAACTAGGACAGCATTATACACCACCAGATGTAGTTAGAATGGAGCAGAAGCAGGAAAGGGTACCCACAGCTAGGACAGCATTGTGCACTGCCACATGTAGTTATAATGGAGCAGAAGCACTGCAGGTTGCCCACAGCTAGGACAGCATTGTACACTACCACATGTAGTTATAATGAAGCAGAAACAGTACAGGGTGCCCACAGCTAGGACAGCATTGTGCACCACCACATGTAGTTAGAATGAGGCAGAAGCAGTACAGTGTGTCCACAGCTAGGACAGCATTGTACACCACCACATGTAGTTATAATGGAGGAACAGGAAAGGGTATTCATAGCTAGGACAGCAATGTGCACCACCACATGTAGTTATACTGGAGCAGAAACAGGAAAGGGTATTCATAGCTAGGACAGCATTGTGCACCACCACATGTAGTTATAATGGAGCAGAAGCAGTATTATCTTGCAGGCATATGTAAAGAAGCGGTAGCATGAAATGCTGGACACAATCTCCAAGGGATACTGCCATGTGTACTACCCAAAAAAACAACACATTGTGCAATACATACAGCTGCGAACAGCAGCAACAACAACATACAGACAGCAGCCAATCTCATATATCCTGTAATCTGTCATAGGAAAGAAACTTGTATTAAGAACAGTATAGTGAAATCCACAATAAAAAGTGGCAGGACCCAGAAGCGGCAACTAGTCCAACTTTATTCACTAAAAGAACCACAATTAGAGCTTTCATCTGTAATAAACAAATTTCATCAGAAGAGATTCACTTGAATAGTCCACCATATTTAAAACACATCCCATCATCATGTGACTTCCAATGTATCATATTTAAAGAGCTCACACACAATTATAAGCATTGTAAAATACATCACATAATACTAACAGGGCCACTTAAAAACACAACTTAAAAAAGATGAAAAAATGAAAAAAGACTAAACAGCCATTAAAATAATTATTAAAAAAAAAAATATATATATATATATATATATATATATATATATATATATATATATGGGTCTAGGTTAGAAGATCGACAGCCGATATAACCGACAGCAGTTAGCGAAGGCCAGATGATATGCCGCGCCAGGGGATAGTGAGTTGGAAAGAAGGCTGTGTGAGTATGCGGGTGTGATAAGGTAAGTGTGGATAGTGACAGTCTGTGGGGATAGGGGTGGGTTAAAGTGAGTTTTAGGGTTAGAGTGTAGAGGTAGGGTAAGTGTGATGAGTGGTTTTTTTTTTTTAGTTAAGTTAGGTTAGGAGTGAGGTTAGGGTTAGGGGTAAGGTTTAGGTAAGTGGGTGTAGGTGAGTTTTTTGTTGTTGGGGCGGGTTAAGTGAGTTTAAGTTTTTTAGGTGTTATGTAGTGGGTTGTCTTGTGTGTGGGTGTTTTTTGTTAGGGTGGAGTAAGTTAAGTTAGTGTTAGCTAGGTTGTAAGATAGTGACCTGTGGGAGGAAGTATATAGGGTTGTACATAGTTGTGTATTGTGGTGTGTGTGTGTATAAAGTGGCTGTCGATCTTATGACCTAGAACCATATATATATATATATATATATATATATAGATGATTGTGTGTGTGTGTGTGTGTGTAGATATATATATATATATATATATATATATATATATATATATACACACACACATATATATATATATATATATATATATATATATATATATATATATATATATATATATATATATATATATATATATATATATATACACTCATCTCTGAAAAGCTTTGAGCTTTAAAACTGGCTGAACAGATATAAACTCATTGATATTTGTTCAGCCAGTATCAAATGCAAGGTAATTATAATTGTAATACAAAAAGAGTGGTGTATGCAACCCTATGTGAGTCTTGCACCACTTTTTATGTGGGCAGGACAGAAAGGACATTAAAAGATAGGATAAGGGAACTTGTGTATGCCATTTCCAAAGCGCAAGAAACAAATTATTTGACTATGCACATTAAATTGCATCCTGCACATTGTTTTAAATTCATTGTTTTGGAGAAGTTGATTGAAAATTCAAGGGGTGGTCGTTTGGGGTTGCATTTGGACAAAAAGGAACTGCTTTGGTAATTGAAATGTAATACGAGTGCGAGTCCAGGCTTAAATGAGTTGATATCTATTCAGCCAGTTTTAAAGCTTAAAACTTTTCAGAGATGAGTGCTTTACATGTATATATTTTTGTTAATAATTATTTTAATGGCTGATTAATCATTTTTTCATCTTTTTTAAGTATGATTTAAGTGGTTCTTTTAGTATTATTTGATGTATTTTACAATGCTTATAATTGTGTGTGGGCTCTTTAAATGTGAAGCATTGGAAGTCACATGAAGATGGGATGTGTTTTAAATATGGTGGACTATTCAAGTGATTCTCATCTGATGACGTTTGTTTATTACAGACGAAAACACTAACCGTGGTTGTTTTAGTGAATAAAGTTGGACTAGTTGCCATTTCTGGGTCCTGCCACTTTTTATTGTGGATTTTACAGTTTGTGGTTGGTGTTAGTGAATTTCAACCAGTGTTGCGAAATACACAAAAATAGGTTTATTAATGGCAGTATGACAAAAGGAAATGGGAAGCATTTACTATACTATTTAGGCAATCCCATCTTGACCCTGCTTCCATCTTCCAGAGATTCTGAGTGTGACAGCAGTGCGGGCCATCCTACCACTACTGCACACTGGTAAGGGGATGAAAGTCATCTAGGACAACTAATCCTATTAGGTTGTACTGGACATCCACTTTATGAAACAGAAATGCATAAGATCCCTACAGCTAATCTCTAAACTGACTGTATTGCAGAAATAGCATGATTTTATTTTTCTTAATATAGTAGACAGGCACTCTCCATGGGACACTTGCATCAGGAGCCTTTGCCATGAATTTGTAGCACTAGAGAGCCCAAGAATCATGCCCTACAAGGGACTTTATATTACTGCTTGGCACCTTATTACCATGATGTTGCATGATGCCTATACATACACAGCCAGCATGCATATTTGGATACCCGTAGCATGTTAGTGATGAATGACAAAACATTCTAATTGTGAATGCCACTGCTGTGCTTCCATGAAATATAGTGATTCACAGACACCAATCTAGCCCGATTATCATATACAAGGTACAAATTTCTATACGTTTACATTGTTTACTGCTAATCTGCCATATTAAATACCAAACTGTCCAGCAAAGAAGTAACATCAGATGTATTTGAGCACCTTAAAGTGCTATCTCATAGTATTCCTCAGGGAAGCCTGTATGATGTACACAGTGCTAAGAGGTATTGCAGCAAGGTCATATACAGGTGAATATCAGGCTGTAAATATTGTATTGGAGCTGGGAGGTAAGTACAGAGTAACATTAGTGTTCAATACTGTCCGTGCCTGTAACATACACCTGCATTTACAGAGGTGAAGGTTTTACACCTGCCAAACCCTCCCCACCAAGTCTATCTCACAATCTCTAAGGAATGTCCTTGCTGACCAACACCTGCATGCAAGGTATTGTAGCCCGCTGCAACAGGAATGCTACACCCTCCCCATCCAGTGTGCCGTAGTCTATATAACGTCACTTTCATAAACATGTGTGACCTTGCTTGCAGATTAGCAATGGTAACCCAGCCATATGTATGGCTGCATTACTAGTCTGGACTTTTGTGGACAGCTGCAAACAACCAAAAGGACTGTTCTTCCTCCTTCATGCATTTGACGTGGTATGCTCATCTACCATGAGTACAACTACAGAGGACATCCATCCATAGCACCCTTGGCATGCAGTCCATGACCCTGTGCCATCAATGTGCCCCCTGTGACCTATCATGCCCACTGATAGGGAAGTTCCTATTTCCTATATCTCACAGCAGACTCCTGTGTGTAATTTGCCACAGCCATATCCCTGCTTTGGTCTGCCCACACCACTACACAATTTGCTCATCACTGGAATACCCCACTGTTCAACATATTTCTGTTCCTCACTGTCTACTCATTTCATTCCAACCATATATCATGCTGAATATGCGTTTTTCCTTGGTATATAAATGTCCTTTAAAGGCATCATATAGGCAGAGATTAGACAAACTCAGTCCTTCTGAGAACAATGTTCTGCTACAAACTCTCAGCACCTATGTGCAATAACTGCCTGAGAGATGGGTACCAACCAGTCTATGCGGGACTGCATGTGGGACACAGTAGTCCACATTGTAAATGATCTCACACCTCTCAATTGTTTCTATTTTTGAAGAATATTCCTATTTTCAGGCCTGATTTACCACTGCACAGGATGTACCTATTCTTTTTAGATATGTCGCTTTTTTCAGTTTGATTTGCCCCTTCACACAATTTTCTGAATCCCTATTATCATATGTGATTTTTGAAGCTGTCTAGTACATAGAAAACTACATGGCAACAGTTATTTAATGAAAGAGGACACACATTTTACATCTCCCTTATGTGATACAAAAATAAATTACCTTGTATGGAAGAATTTTGAAATACAGTTCATTAAAGTCAACTGTTTTTATCTTTGATAATGAGCTTGCATTTTCCATCATTTTTGTCACTTTGTTTTTTTAGGAGTCCTTCATGACAGAAGTGGAAAGAGTTATTTGCTGTTTGGTATTCAAATTTTGTTGATTACATGTCTGGATTTGTAGCTGGATGTTCCTACTTTTGAAGGGCCTTTATTCCTATTTCAATGTCTCAGGCTGAGCGGTATGGTGCAGTGGGTGGGAGAAATTGCAAAACTTGACAATGTTAAAAATATTTTAAAATATGTTAAAGAGACAGTAAGGCAGGTCTCACAGAAGGTATGCAACATAGTAGCAGAAAGAGCTGAAACTTCAGGCATCCCAGCCCCCACATCTGATGAGCCATTTTGACATCCCTACATGGAGACAATCCAGGAATGGGTATCATATAGCGAGGCATGTACACAGGTTCTGGGAGTTTCCTGACACCACTCACCTCACATTGAAACTAGCCAGGTTAGTAGCCATACCACATATGCCATACAGTGAATATATCCTGACTGACATCAGTGAGCTGCTGACCACTGCTTGTGTGCTGGGTGGGTACGTCTGGTGTTCAGAGAGGTCTGCAAGCAAAAAAATATCTAATTATTGTCGCTCTGTTATTTTATATACTGCATATTCACAGGACAGACTACTGTGAAAATGTCTGTAAAGGTTGGTTAAGTACATCAGGCTGAGGTTAGCTCTTTCCCAATGTATGATGATTTTACAGCTACACAGATTGACCCACTGACCCAGGACACATTAACTCTGCTTCCATCCTATATCATCCTATGCCCATTGCCCAGGTTGACTTACACCTGCTACCCAAAATGATGCACAACATAGGGGGACATTATCCCTGTCAAGATAGGCTACCCTATGACTGACAGCACTACCTCTGCTATCATGAACCTGCAGTGGCAGGTCAGCGCAGTGCATCTGACATGCAAATACCCATGGTAGACTGTTTCAAAGTGGTAGTCACTATCACAGCATACTCCAGACACTTGGTTGGCTCAAAGCATCGATCAGTAGATGCACAGGGCTTTAATCTAGGCACAGTCTGCAGTGACTCATGTCTATCTGAGGATGACTGGTGTGGTGTGAGGCCTCCAAGATGATATTATCCAACATTGCCAAAGCCTGATGTTCAGGGACAAGTCCATTCAGAACATTGTCCCTGAACACTATTGTGCTGCCTCTGGTGTTCAGGGACAATACCATGAATGGATTTGTATAGTCTGTGTTTACACACAGGGCATCCATTGCCATCTCCATGCAAAGGTTAACTAATGCCACCATTACCAGCCAGCCTGTACCTGAGTGCTGCTCTTGGTCAGGAGTGTGTGCTTACCTGTGGTGGCTGCATAGGATGGCCATCACTGTGAAAAAAGCTGACACCTGTTGCAGCAGGCATATCAGAGTGTATCTCTCCCTATGCAAAGGACAGCCCCAATACAGAACTACTTGGAGCAGGGCACTCCATATGTACATCCCATACAGGTCCTAATCCATGAGTTTTGCCACATCTGTGTTCCAGGGGTCATCTAGACCACCTGTGTTCACCCATCACAAGGGGTCCACTGTATAGGCATAAAGTGTCTCCTCCACTAGTCACATGGCAGACTCCTATAATATTTCTTCCTCCTGGTCAACTGAGGAAATGATCTATGTCACTAATGACCCCCCCCCCTCCTTATGACTTGTATTTCCACCTCCATTGACTGGTAGCCCTCCCCAGATGTTTAGACAGCCAGCTGTCCATGCATTGCTAGGCAGATGTGCAAATGGCAACAGTTGTGATCCTCACCAGCCCCCATCTTTTATAATGAAAGTGGAGATGTCTAAAGCTATGCTCCTAATGTATATATGTATATATATATATATATATATATATATATATATATATATATATATATATATATTCAGCTTTTGTTTATGACAGGTGAAACTTGCATTGAAGGTTTAGCTGTCTTATTTACATATTTTTTTAAATGTGCACATGGCTACTTAGTGATACTTTTGTCATATATTGGAATATTGTGGACTGAAGTCTGAGCTTCAGCTTTGCAGAAATGATAACTCTGAGGTTGCTGAACCTCTGGGGACAAGGAAGCATTCCCTTTTCTTGGATTTTACTAGTGATTTGCTGATAAAAGTGAGCATAATGTTTTTGCTCTTGCTGTGTGGACATAAATCCATTTTATACTGTTTTGTTGTCGCTTAAATGCTGCTAGATGGACTAACTGACACCGAGTTTCAAACTGAGTCAGTATAGTTACATTGCACATTTGTATATCTTTGCTGTGCTGCTCGGGGCTAAAGCCGATAATGTTTAGACATTTAATGACTATGATGTGTCTGCTTTTCATGTTGGCAACTTATAGTGGCGGACTAAAGCAGCAATGCCCTATCATACAATTTATTTATTTCTCTGGAGCCAGCAACTGGCAGGCAAGTCCAATGTTTTATCACAAAGGTGACAAATGATAATGATACAACTGTAAAAGAATTGCAACATGATTTAAGTGTCCTTGCAAAAGAAAATAAAAATAACTCCTTTAATTCCAGGAAAGATAATTAATATATTTCTTCATTACAGTTAAAAATAGCCTTATTCCAATGATAGAAGGGGATTTCTGTACAAAACTACCACATTCTTGACATGCTTTTTCAGAGTAATAACTTACACATTCTTATCTGAACACTGGCCTCAGAAATAAGACTGGGATGACTGGCTTTTTTTGTCATTTAAAAGATACAGATCGGAGTGGTTCACACAGACTTATCCATATTTTAAAAGGGATTAAAAACAATCAGTCAGACCCGGTTCATGGATCATATTTATTGCAGTATTTGTTTTCTTCGTTAATACTGCTAAACATTCCTGTAGTTTGAAACAATAAACTGTTCATGTAAACATACTGGGAACTTGTGGAACCAACTCATATGCCCACTTTGGATTACTTGAAGCCCATTTCAGGTTTATGGGAGTATACAAAATCCCTAGGGCACTAACTAGAATTTAGCATGAGGGATAATGCAGCTTGCAGAATGTCAGATGCTAAACTAACTACCTGTGATTTTTGTCTTTTCTAAGTTCATCATGATGATTACTATGACTTATCTGGGCCTTACCCTACAAAAAAAAAGAACACGTTATAAAAACATGTATTTTCTAAACATAATTTGAGCCTATGTGGCTTTTAGATTCTGTGCCTGCAATGAAAAGAGGTGTCAGTTTTTCTCATAATTTGTCACCGGGACCTTTTAAGGGCAACACTAGTTTTACCAAAATTTGCATGCCTCTTTACTAAAGAATGGTATTACACCAGTCTACACCCACTGAAGGTTTACTGCTTCAACTGTAATTTATATATATTTGAGCAGAGTAATGTTATTAACAGCAGAAGAGGTATGTGTATGTGGTGTCCAGCACAACACACTGTAGCTTTACACCCCACATCATTCTAACAATATGCCCTTTGTGGTATGCAGAACAAGGCTAAAGGTCATGTGTGCCATTTCATATTCCTTCTGTATGAAGGGAAACAAAGTTACACATAGTATATCAAAGACTCTGTCTCACTGTATTATCCAAAATGGGGACATGCAGGCAGTGCAAAAAATTCATTTGTGCCTCAAAACTGTTTATTTTTAACTGCTTTTGAACATAAATGCTGATTTCCAGGTTTGCTGGTCATCTTTCCTCTTGAATTATTTGTTTATTTGTCTGGTAGGCACAGTCTTCAGTGTGACATTTTTGGGAGGGTGTCCCTCTCTTTTTTTCAGTAGAGATTAAGGGTTTTATTTAATTATTTAGATGTTGCCACCTGTGGTCAGAGCTGGATAGGATGGGTTAATTAGTGATTCAATCACATCATACACTGATGTTACTCCATTTTTGGAAGCTAAGCATGTGTAAGAGTTCTAACTAGATGCTATGAATGCCTTTATGTGCAGTTTCCAGTATGCTGCTATTTGTCCATAGTAAGTAGGAAGACTGAGTGGCATTTCTGTTGGCCATATCAGTGTCTTTAGCAAACACCTTTCCTGATAGCCTGCCTTAGGCATAGGCCAACTAGGCGGCCGCCTAGGGCGCCACTCTAGTAGGGGCACTTTTCCAGTATTTATTTGTTGTAGGTAGACCAGGATGGGGGCACCGGGGAGTGTGGTGGGGGGCGCCGTGGAGTTCTTTTGCCTAGGGCACCAGTTGACCTAAGGCCGCTCCTGCCTTTCCTCCCTCCACAAGCTGGAAGTAGGTCCACAGCTGCACCTCCATACAACTAAACATGTGATGTCCAAGCTGCTAATCAGTCCCTGGTTACTGTTGACATAAACTGACTGGTACAGAGGGGTATTTCACAACATCAAAACCATATACTAAACTGTTGGAATTTAAAATCCTATCACCATTTCCCACCAGTCCCTCCTGCCCCCCCAGACCCCACCCCAAATGTTTCCCATCAGCAGTCCCATGCTTCCTTTTCAGGCTCTAGACACAAATGTTTAGGTATAGCTTTCAAGTTTTGTATATTATGAGGTATGCTGCTATTTCTTTCTCTTTCTCTCTCATAAGGCCTTTGTACTACAAATATATGACTGCCTTGACACGCTGCTCAGTGAAAGTTAGAAGCAGAAATCTGAAATAATTTATAATGCATTGTGATCTGCAGACATTAGGAGCACTACTGCATTACATTTCACTTATGTTTTCTGCATGCGTCTTTGCAACTAATTGTGTGTCACTCTTTTGCTCACTTGTCATGCATTTTGGTGAAGAAAGGATGAAACATATAGCTGGGGGATCACAGATGACCCCCACACCATTTTACCCAAGACCTGTATAATGAAGACCTTTTGTGGCATTCAGGGTGACTGGAGGATGCCATTTTTTGTAATAGTCTGGCTTCGCAGTTAATGGCGTTCAACTGCAAAAGCTTACTCCCCTGATTCTGAGTCACAACATCAGTTTGGCTCTTTAGAGAAAATAGAGTGGAAGGGGAGCCAGGACATGGAGTATGGAATAGTGTGTCAGCATTTAATATCTTTGCTATGCTCATGAGAGATCATCAGAACAAAAGAGTTCACAGCAGTTCATGACTAAGCATGAAGTCCCCCCTCCCCCCAAGCACAGGAAATTTCAAGGGAAAATATTTCCCTTTCAAGTTTTAATAATCAGACATTTTTCGAGATGCTATCAAATTGCTATATCACCAGGCAAACTACTGAGAAGCTTAATTTAAAAAATGGGGGAAGAGTATACAAGAAAAATCACAAACACTTGTTTACTCTTAACTTTTTTACCATAAAAGCTGAATAATTCATTTCGTCTGTTATTCTCCTTCAAGAGTTAAACACTTACTGATGCTTTAGCATGTTTGATATGTTAATTTCCCAGGTGAATCAATGATTTTTAGAATGTGCAGTCTACATTTGCAGGAATTTTATTTATTAGATTCTGGAAGCAGAATCTTCTGATGTGTGGATGAGTAAATAAATATTTTGTCAGGGTTACTTTAATAGCTTTTCATGTGATGAAAAGCTGAAAAGAACACTTCAAAACCTCATACTGAAAAGAATAATATTTATTTCAAAAGACAGTCATAGCTCCTTCCATAACATTTATTTTGTCTGATATTTCACTTATCTTCATTTCTACCTGATGGATAAGTTGTAAATAAGGGAAAAAAACACACACGCAGTCTAGGCTGTTCCATGGTACTGACACAGTTGAGACACACTGAAGTACTGTGCAAATGCCAGACTGCTTTTTATCATTCAAGAATTACTGATGTTTTTCGTGTTTCACTGTTGCAGTCATTACATTTGGGTTATCCTGCTGGCAGGTTGCCCTCAGCCGGCCTGAATTCCAAAGTCTTGGGTCCTGCGTCAGCTGCTGTCGCCCCTTCCCTGACGTCAGGTCGTCAGTGGTATAAAAGAAGCATCCAACGCCATTTTCTTCAGTCTTTCTTGCCGCGCGGTGCCTGAAGCAGAAGCAGTACGCAAGTGCCGGCCGGCCAACTCCTGAGATTTTCGTGTTCGAGTTTCAGATCCGAAGTCTTCATTAAAGCTAAGTACCCCATTGGGGAAACTTTTTTCTTGCTCCATACCGATGTCAGAAAAAGTTAATAGTTGTATTTCTTGTGGAAAGCAAATACCTCATAAGGACTTTCATTCTTACTGTATTTCTTGCCTAGGCCCTGATCACAACGTTACTGGCTGTCGGTTTTGTGCTAGATTTAACCAACACACTATTAAGCGTCGATATGATTTTGCTTTAAACTTTTTTGGACACAGGTTTAATTATCCTGAAATGTCGTCGGATAGCCATCCGACAACCGGAGTTCACAAAAAACACAAAGAAAAAGATAGTGATAAACAACCGAGGTCCAAAACCGATGACGAAGCTTCTCCTAAGCCAGTCGCCGGTTCGCTGGTTCTCAGTGAGGTGCTTTTGCAGCCCCTGACGCCCAATACTTTAGAGTCGCAGGCCGCTACCGACTCCCACGTGGAGTCGGCTATGCCGCTGGATACTCAAGGTATTGGAGCCTCGGACGCTAATCCCTGGGTCTGGAGCTGCTGAGCAGGCACCGGCTTCTGAGGGTGTATTCAGACCTAAACATCTTTACATTAAAACGACTTCAGCTTCAAAGGCAAAGACTAAAGCACCTTCTAAAGCAAAGAAACAAACTCAAGAGCCACGTGGACAGGCCTATATGCCCAAAAAACAGATGCTCAAAATGGCCGAAGACTTGATTACCTTGATCAGGGATTCCCATCCCCCTCCTGATAAGAGGCCTAGGCAAGAGACTGACTATGAATATTCAGATCAGGTTTCTATTTCTTCTGATTCCTCTTCTGATCAGGAATATTCTCTCCCCCCCATGAGGATTCTGATGCTGAAGAATCTATACCTTCAGCTTCTCCTCCAAAGGACTATTCTTTTGGGGAAACCTTGCATACCATGAGGGAGCATTTCCACTAGGAGAGCCAAGATTTTTCAGAATCTAAAAAGAGGCTCAGGGATTTTCTTTTACTACCTCAGCACAGGTCCCTAGCCATTCCACCTGTGTTAAACATTGTAGATGATGTGTTTTCGGAGTCTAGTCTGACCCCTGACTCCTTACCCCCAGCTCCTGTTAAGCCTGACAGATATTACAGGGTTCCTGACTCTCACAAATTTCTTTTTAAAAACCCTGCTGCAGACCCAGAAACTATTTCACAGGGTCCAAAAGGAGTTAAGGCTTCCACTGCAAAAAACCCTACCCCCTCTGACAGAGATTCAAGGGCACTGGATAGATGGGGATAAAAGGTCTACACATCTGCAACCTTGGCTATAAGGGCCTTAAACTGTCAGTTTCATATGCTCAAATATCAGCAACATGTCATGGGATTGCTTAAACAGAAAATGTTGTTAAACTCTGAATGTGCAGAAAATAAGGAAATGCAGGATTTATTGCATGCAGCTGAACAAGTTGGAAAGCATACTTTGCAATGTGGTTTTGATTCTTTGGAGGCCTCCTGCAGGGCTGCAGTTACGGGTTCTGTAATTAGGAGGCATGCTTGGTTAAAGGAACAAAATCTGCTTGATCATGTTAAAGTTAAATTACTAGATGCACCTTTACAGCACAATACTTTGTTTGGTGTTAAGGCAGAAGGGGTGTTAAAGAAAATGGAGGACAAAGCTAAATCTATGCAAACTGCTAAAGATTTTTTACAAGTACAGCCACCTAGGTTTAGTAGACACTGGCCTACAAAAAATTGGTCCTTTCCTGTGTCAGACAGACCTCAAAGGGTCAGATCCAGACACCCTAGGGGCAGATTACAGGCGCAAGGTTCATACAGGTCAAAGCAATGGGGTGCTTCTACCTCCAAAGTTGGAGAAGACAAATCACAAACATACAGGAAACAGTCCCAATGACTTCCCCCTGCCTGCACCAAGCACTTATCTCCTGGCAGCACCCTTAGGGGGAAAAGTAGCACTTTTTTCTCAAAATTGGCAGATTATAACCCAGGACAAGTGGGTTCTAAATATAGTGTCACAAGGCTACAAGTTCCATTTCCATACTCTGCCAAAGGCAAACGGCTGGCCAGATCTGCCAAAAAATTAATGGGCAGAGGCACAAAAACAAGTTTCATCCCTCATGGACATGGGGGCCATTCAACAAGTACTAAAGCAAGAGCAGGGACAAGGATTTTACTCAAGACTGTTCTTGGTACCCAGAAAGGACAAGGCCTGGAGGCCGATACTGGACCTATCTATTCTGAACACATTCCTGGATATTCCAAAATTCAAAATGTTGACTTTGCAGCAGCTTCTGCCCATGCTGGGCAAGAATGCTTGCCTGATGACTTTAGACCTAAAAGAGGCATACCTGCATGTTCCAATCAGATAATCATGCAGAAGATACCTCAGAGGCTGGTTCAATACATTACCAATTCTCTGCACTGCTCTTTGGCTTATCTACTGTGCCCTGGGTGTTTACAAAGTGCCTGGCACCAGTAATTGCATTCTGCAGACAAAGAGGAATACAAATATATCCTTACTTGGACGACTGTCTCATTCAAGCAGAGAACAAGGACATTCTTCTACAACATCTGGCGTTTGTGAAAAGACTTCTAACATGCCTAGGGTACACAGTCAACAAAAATAAATCAAAACTAGTACCCTTTCAAGAGATAATATTCCTAGGTGCAAGCTTAAATACAACTGCCCAGATGGCTTATCTCACGCCAGACAAACAAAGACAACTGACTACCATTTTCAAAATGTTGGCAACAAAGGCCCAGTTATCTGCAAGAAAAATTCTGCAGGCTTTGAGCTTCATGGCATCCTGCATCCTACTAATTCCATACGCAAGAATGCATATGAGGAAACTTCAATGGTACCTAAAAAGTGTTTGGATTCAACATTGCCACAGCCTGGAAACAATCATTACTCTCATCCGCTGCCTGCAACTGGAGTTTTGATGGTGGGCAAAGGCTTGTCACCAGAACAAGGGACAGCCATTCACATTACCCCCAGCCAGGCAGACACTGACAATAGATGCATCAGATTATGCCTGGGGGGCCCACATGGCAGGAAGATGCATTCAGGGAACATGGTCCTCAAACCAAATGCATCTACATATCAATCAAAAAGAGATGCTAGCTGTTCAAAATGCCCTGACAGCCTTCAAGGACCTACTTCATCCAGGACAACTACTGATAAAGACAGACAACACCATGGTCATGTGGTATATAAACAAGCGGGGGGGGCACACATTCTTACCCCCTTTGCAGACTAGCCATGGCCTTGTGGGACACAGCTTTGACTTACCAAATACATCTGCAGGCACAATTCCTGCCAGGAAAGGAAAACACTCTGGCAGACGAACTAAGCAGAAACCTCATGGATCCCCATGAGTAGAAGCTGGATCCATAAATCTTCAGCATGATAACAAGGAAATGGGGATGCCCGGACATAGATCTTTTTGCCTCCCCCCACAAAAAGATTCTGCACAAAGACTTATCACAGACAAGTTTGGAAAGTGGATGCCCTATCTTTCAGCTGGGAAAACCTATCAGTATATGCCTTTCCCCCACTGCCTCTCCTCCCTAAGGTTCTCCTAAAGGTCAGACAGGAGAAGCCAAAGATGATACTGATTGCCCCAGACTGGTCAACATCAATTAAAATTCATGCCTCTGCCATTTCGGCTCATTACAATACAGAGCCACCACTTTTTTCTCACCCTTTATTAAAGCAGTACCTCAGAGGGGCCAAAAATTTAAGGCCTCCAAGGAGATTACCAATACCTGCATGGGACCTCAACTATGTCTTGGAAAAGCTCACCCTGCCTTTTTTTGAGCCAGCTGCTACTGCTGATATAAGGTTTTTATCTTGGAAAACAGCTCTGCTCCTAGCAATTACTTCAGCAAGACGAGTTTCAGAGCTACAGGCACTCATGGTTGTGGAATCTTTTATCATTTTTCATCCAGACAGGGTCTCCCTGAGGACAAATCCAACATTTATGCCTAAAGTGGTGTCCAGTGTGGCTCTAAACCAAACTATTCATCTGTCAACTTTTTACCCAAAACCACAGAACAAGGGGGAGAGAATTCTGCATTCTTTGGATGTAGACAGACAGCTTAGATTCTACTTGGACAGAACCAAAGTTTTCAGGAAGACAGAGCAATTACTAGTGGCATATGCTGCAGGATCACAAGGAAAGGCTGTCTCAAAGCAAACTATTTCTAAGTGGTTAGGCCACTGCATTCGTTTCTGCTACTTACACCATGGCAAGCTAGTGCCTAAGGGCATTAGGCCACATTCCACCAGAGCTGCAGCCACTTCAGCAGCCTTTCACAGGGGAGTACCAAGAAGGGACATTTTAGAGGCAGTTACTTGGAGTTCAGTGCACACCTTTA
Organism: Protopterus annectens; assembly: GCF_019279795.1. Taxonomy (NCBI): domain Eukaryota; kingdom Metazoa; phylum Chordata; order Ceratodontiformes; family Protopteridae; genus Protopterus; species Protopterus annectens. The sequence continues at coordinate 1,927,924,231 of NC_056741.1, forward strand.
CAAAGCATTATCATCTGTCACTTTACTCTAAATCCAGGGCAGGCTTTGCCACTGCAGTTCTGCAGGGCCTCATAGCTGCTCCTACTGCTGTCTAGCTCCAGCCTCCCAACCAAAGCTTTGGGACTCAACCCAAATGTAATGACTGCAACAGTGAAACGCGAAGAACATGTACAGTTGTGTACACTTACCATAAATGTAGATGTTTGAGTGTATTCACTGTTGCAGTCCAGGTTACCCACCCGCCATCCCCCTTTTTTCTCTGGATCTTATCTTTCCTTCTCTGATTTATACAACCTATATGGTGTATTTGCTTATAGATGAAGGTAAAATTTATATTGCTGTATTTATTGAGATATATATATATATATATATATATATATATATATATATATATATATATATATAAAGTTTGGCTACCTTTTTAGGGAGCACCTGACATCTGGGGCAAGAAAAACTGAAGAAAATGGCATCGGCTGCTTCTTTTATACCCCTGATGACCTGATGTCAGGGAAGGGGCAACAGCAGCCGATGCAGGACCCAAGACTTTGGAATTCAGGCCAGCTGAGGGCAACCTGCCAGCAGGATAACCCAAATGCAATGACTGCAACAGTGAATACACTCGGACATCTACATTTATGGTAGGTGTACACAACTGTACTTTTTGTAAGTACAGAACATCTTGCAGTAAATGCAGGCTGGCCTCATACAAGATGTAGTGTTTCACTGTTTAGTCCTTAGGTGGCACTATTCACATAGGGGCATCACTTTTTTTTTTGTTATGCTTGTGTGGCATAACGCCCACTGGCCAACAGCAAAACATCTTTAAGAAACTTCTGTCCAACTCATCCAACCACCATAGTTCTGTGGCAATGTGGTGTTACTTGATCATATGCTAGTACAGTGACACTTTTTTTGTGTCCTTTTCCTCACCTTTGATTAAAAATGCTTGGCCACTGACACTGAGTATGGTACACACACAGCTGGGGTGTTTATGAAGATTTAACAGCCATGATATAATACCATTTGTAAGAGAAAGGTAGGCACCCTTCTCTTAATTCCTTACTAATTCGTCAGGGCCTCACACTGTATTTTCCATAATACCTTCTGTAACAGACGGGTAGGCACCCTTCAATTAGTTCCCTGTTCCAACATGGCTTTAGGCTCCACCCAGCACAGCATCACTACTGCTCTACTATATATTACCAGTATAAAATAAACCAACATAGAAACAATGGTCTGCTCGTGTCCACCATGTTCTTACACTTGTGAAAGGCATTTGATACTGCCTCACACCAGCAACTGCTCATTCAGCTCAACTCAATAGGGCTTTCACAATACTCCTTGTTGTGATTTCTAGTTACCTATCTGGAAGGCAACAAGGCATTAAATGGCAACAAAGCTACTCATCCTTTCAACCAGTTACTCAGGGCTCTATCCTGAGTCCTCTCCTATTTAATATATTTACGTATTAATGGCCTCCATGCTAGTTTAACTTAGGATGCAGATGACTCAGCATTAATATGTGCAGCCTCAACAATAAATAAGCTCCAAGACATTAGACTCCCTTTATAGTGTCAATGGATTCCTTACAGATACTGCAAGGAAACACTCTAGCCACCACCTTCTTATTGCTGGCTCTCTTATATGCCTCTTCCATCCTAAGAAACTTAAATGGTACTCAAAGAAAGAAAGTTGACTCCTGCTACAATAAAATAGCTAAATTTGCCACCGGTCTCCCTCATAGGACCCACCATTGTCATAGCTTAAAGCAATTAAACTGGCTTGAACTACACAACTACCTAACATATTCACAACTAACTGCAGCACACAAACTCATTCATCATCCAGAAAAATGCCCTGCACTAAATAACTTGCTGCTGACTGTTTGTCCAGCAAGGGACCTCCATTCTACTAACAAACTCTTATTACTTACAAATAAGTCAAATAATGTTGCAGGAGACTCGCTGTACTCCCGATATGTTGCTAAATTCTGGACTAGTATCCCCACACAAATAAAACTTTTTGACAAACTCAGTAGTTTTAAACCACTTCTTAAACAGCATCTTAACCAGTCCTGGTCCTGCACATGTTCAGCACAAGGTTGAGACGCTGTGTTCACAGTACAATACTCTCCAAATACTCTCCTTAAACAGAATGCACTCAACCTCTCACTAAAACGACAGAACAATTTTTATACATAATTTCTACCTGTACAACCCACTAAATTGCACATGGGCTTTCTCTTTAGTAACTTTCACCTCTGTAAAATCTTAGAATGTATAATCATAACTACTGTTTGTGTATAAATGTAAATAGAAATGTAACTACTCTGTGTTTAACTGGAACTTAGTATAATGCAATGTATGCAAATGGAGCTTTTCTCCCCAGGCCTTCGATGAAAATGGGTATTACTCAGTTGTACTTTCCTGGTAAACAAAGACAAATAAATAAATAAATTTCCATAATACCTTTTATAAGAGAGGGGCGGACACCCTTCACTTTATACCCTGCGAATTCTTCAGGGATCTTGCAGTCTATACAAACAATACAAGGGAGAATGCAATTTAAAAGAAAAGTAAGATGGCGTTATGAAAAACATAGCATGTTTGCATTTGATCTTTTGTAAGATCACTTTTGGGTATGGATTGAGGTCAAGCACAAACCCTTCTTACTGCAAGACTTGATACATGACAGTAAACTAGACATTCAAATAGACTCAAGTTGCATTGCAACTTGTGTAAAATAAATAGATGTGGTTGCTATCATTCTACATTTGTTTGCCAGACTACCATGTGGGTAAAGTGCAATTATGCAGTTTGCATATTTATATTATGACAAACTTATATTCCAGCATTCTTAACAGCATCCATTTTCCCTACATTTGCTATCAGACCTGTCACCTTTAGAAGTAACTGTGTCATCTTTCTGTTCACTGTGCAGCTTCTAGACAAACCTTACAACAAACTGTTTCTCAGCCCTTTGGTATGAGCCTTAATGAGATGTATTATAGGTTCATAGGTTCATAGGCTGGTACTAGGCTATCAGCCCTAGGGCCTATACAAGCCTAGCCATAACAATTCCCTGGCTATTTCTTCCCACACTATTTACTTCCCTGGACCCCTGTCTAGCAGGGCGAATGACGTGATCCCCGGGGTGAATTTCCTTTCTCCCATCCAATCGTCAAGGTTCCTTTTTAAGAGGGCCAAAGAGGCATGTTGAAAGGCATATACCTTAACCACTGTACCACTCTGCCTTTCCTGTAAAGGAAATATCAGATGAAATGCTACAAAATCTAAAACAGCAGCAAACTGGAGCAGAGAAAGGATCCAAATCTCTCCACTGAGCCCATAAGGAAAATCTCTTCCATTTACTTTTATAAATCTTTCTAGAGAGTTTGTGAGATGAAAACAAAATTCTTTGAATGGGAGAGGAATGTACAGCCATCACTGGAATTGGAGAAACCATGCGGTCAGCAAGAGATCTGGACTGGGGTCCAGTGTCCATGGAGAACATATTAGATGAGACCACAGGAAGGAAAACCAAATCTGCCTAGGCCAAAAGGGGGTAATGAGGATTACTTTGCTCTTCATCCTGAGAGTTTCCTCAAGAAACTTGGGAATTAGGAGTAGGGAAGGATAGGCATAATGAAGACCAGAGAGCCAAATGTGGACTAGATTATCTCTCAGTGATTGTCCCTGATGAGGGATTAGGGCAAAGAACCTGCTGCACTTGTTGAGGGAAGAGGCAAATAGGTAGAAGCACAGTTGACCCCACTGGTGGAAGATCATTTTTGACACTGACTGATGGACAGACCACTTGTGAGGCATGAGAATAGTTCTGCTGAGCCTGTCTGCTAGTGCATTTGATTTTCCCGAAGAGTGCGTTGCTATAAGAAAAAGGATGGATGAGCTTGCCTACTGCCAAATTCTCACTTCTTCTCAGCAAAGAGGGTAAGATCTGGTCCCCCCCCAATTGTTGATGTACCAAACCATTGGCATATTGTTCGTTTGAATAGCAATTGTCCCCAGAGGGACAGAGTTCTGGAATTCCTGCAACACTAATAGGACCACTCTCATCTCCAGGACATTTATACGCAATTTGGTATCTACTGGGGTTCACGTACCTTGAACAGTCCATCCCAACTGAAATTGGGAGGCGTCGGTGGTTAATGCGGTGATGGGTGGATGAAGGATAAAGGGGTGATCTTAGCAAATCTTGTTGGATTGGATTCACCATACTAACAAGTCCTTGCATACCCTGCACAGTTTTATTGGAATTTGTAAGGGTTGGTGTAGAATGGACCACTGCATTTGTAAATGTACATTCATGTAAGATGGTGGAGTGAATATTCTGCTCCACCTTCTCAATTAACTCTCCATATAATTGTTCCACTTCAACTTGAGAAGGTGGAGCAGAAAATTCACTATCATCTTACATGAAGCAAGAGATCGTATTTTATCTTTTGAAAAACAACTTATTAAAAGGAAGAAACGGAAGCTGAAAAGCGATTTTCAGGTTTTCAAATTTGGAGAGTTTTTCCCCCCAAGGTCCAATACGAAGGCTGCATTGACATGTGATTCCGAGCCAACCTGTGATTCTCTCCATTCCTTTCTACCTGTACCACTTACTTTCAAGCAGTAATGTACTTTTGTAACTCCACAAGTAATGTCTGCCTTAGACCTGGTGGATTATCCCAGTCTTCAACGCAACCATATCTACCATTTGAAGAAAACTCTCCAGTCAGATCTAATCTCCTCAATCACAGCTCCCCAACCAGAGCAAGGCTCCAAATGATTCGACATCTGACCACTATAGTGTGAGTTCTGATTATCTGACAAGACTGATTCCATCTTTGCAGCATAAAATGAGTATGAGGATTTCAAAAAATGTTTTACTCTTGTCACTGCTGTTGCGGGAGGAGGGTGCTGCATCGACTTCTTTTAGGTGTCTGGTAATTATCCCATTCCTCATGCAAATCTCCTTTTGTAACTATGCCCTTTGTATAAATCACCACCATCCCCATTAGTTCTGGTACTCCTCCCTTTTCAATAAAAGGATTAATACATAATTTGTACCATGCTAAAGCCACGTACTTTTGTATCGTGTGTGGTAATTATTTCAACTGTTTTTGCTCTCATAAATATTTATTTTCCATTTACTTCTCTGTCTTTAATTTTAACTTGTTTAACTTGTTTATTTGTTAATCCGGTAAGTGAGATGTTTGCTTCATGGACTCTTATTAGTCTCAACCAATGGGGGAAGGGTAAATGGTAGTATATGGAAATAATTTATTGTAACCAGTTGACACAAATTTTTGGGAAGTAGCTGGAAATGGGAATACATATGAAATACAGGCAGAAGGTACAATCTGTTTATCAGGTTCCATGTTTATATACATTATTCTTGTCATCAAGCTGTGTTAGCATCACCCAGGAATGACTTCTGACCATCTTTCAACCTCAGAACAGCTGCATTAATCACCCATATTATCTTACAGTGCCTAACAATGCCCTTGAGTCTTTTTAAAAAACTATTATCTGCTGGTAGCATGTTGTGATGTTTGTTTGGTACTGATTCTAATGTGTTTTATGTACTAATTATAGTTATATTTACTGTATTGTTAATGTGTTTTCTTTTATGCAGATGCTTAGGGAATCCCTTAAATTTCATTAAAAAAAATCAAAGCATCAACCAGATGAAACAAAACTTCAACTTGAAAGAATGTAACATTAAAAAGCATTTTTATTTAAAGGGGAAGGGTTTGCTCTCTAACCTCCCTTATTTACATATATGACTGGGGAATTCTAAATCTGGGTTTAGAAACTGTGAGGTTTAAAGTTATCAACACTACACTTGACCAAGTGTAGGACACCCTGATAGCTTCAGGAAGCTGCTGTTGATGTATACAGCATTATTCTTACTGCACTGTGTCACACAAGCTTCTTTCTGGACTCTGGTGTAAATGGGCACTATTTAGATGGACATACTCATTCAAAATACAAATAAAAGAAGAAAATTAAATAATTAAAAAACTGGCTATGTGGCATAGAAGGTCCTTGTCTGTGTCTTAAGTGATCTAATTCCATAACCAGTCCAGAGTGCGACAGCAGGGAATGTCTGGTGCAAGGCTGTCAATCATGGGGGAGGAGGATGGACAAACATTGACTATGTCCCACTACAGGAGCGCTATCTTGCAGAAGGCCCAGAGGTCTGATCCATATGGACAGGGACTTAAGATAACAAGCCCAGCTAAGGAGTTAGCAGGGTATCACACATATGTAGAAATGCCTGCTTGCTCTGGAAATTGACATTGTAGGCATTGTACTGCACTTGCTGACCAGTGGGGGTAGGGGGATTGTAGATGCTGCAAGATTATTCCAGGCCTTTTCTGGATGATGAAAAAGTGTTTTGACTCTTGTCTTCCCTGGGAGAAGGAGTGGAATGAATTGTCCTATCAGGGGAAGATGGTTCGATGCTGAAAATGGGCTCAGGTTCAGTTGAACTAACCAGGTTAACAAATGCCAACATAAATAAATAAATAAATAAACAAATAAATAAATACATAAATAAATAAATAAATACTTGACAGCTGAATGCTGGTGAGGACATACCTCACTAGCCTAAGCACAGGAAATGCAACTGCATTTTTGAAGAGAATTTTATCCACCCCTCATATTGCACAAAATGACATCAGCACAGGCTTTTTATCATGGATGTCAATGATCATCGCATTATCTTCATATCTTTTCATTCTTATATTTCTGATAATTCGTGCTAAAGGCATCATATTTTATTGCCATTACCCCTGTTCATTTTCAAGCTGTTGCATTCTGTATGGCATTACTAATGTCAGGAGGCATAACACTGGCAAAGGAGAAATTAACGTTCATGTTGATCAGTGCTGCAGTAGCCTTTATATCTTGCATAGGATGAATATAACAGCTGGTCAGTATTCAGTGCTTAAGGGCAAATTCCATGGTCCCAAACTGCTTGAGCAGAGCTGAATAAAATTAATGGTTTGGGTACTAAGCCCTTGAGAGCGTTCATGACACCTAAGGCGGGAAGGCTAGAACCCTGAAAGAAAACAGTGTTATTTAAAGAAAAATCAAAACCCTTACCCTGGCGATAAAAAGTATACAAAAATAGGAGTGATGGAGGAAGGGAGCTGTTACTGCAGCAGTGATCATTCGAACATCTACTGCTATGGTAAGTTTATTTACACAACTGTATTATGTTCTTCATAAAAATAACTGTTACAGTCACCTAAGCTATATGGGTAAATTACCATAGCTTAACATGCCTGAGAAGAAGAAGGTTGTGGGTCCAGCAGCCTATGGAGAATGATCCTAGCAAAGCCTGGTGTAGACCTGGAGAAGGAATCTAGTTTTTAGAGTTTTGTAAAGCTGAATGAGGAACAGGAAAGGTTTAACATAATTTCATTGATTTAAATGAACTTGCACTTCCAGAACAGGGGCATGTATCTGCTTTCTTACTTTTGTATCATTTGATGGTGTTATTGTATAATGAACCCAAACCAGCTTCACTGTCCTCATTCCACAGCATTAAAGCTAACCTTATATCAGAATATAAACGAAAAAAACTATATAAACGAAACATTTTATAAATTCAGAGAAGTCAAGAACAGGTCAAGATACAGATTAATGAAAAATGCTATCATTCACCTTCAAAGAAGCCCAGAATCAGGGCAGACTTGTACTGAGAGCAACTCTTTTGGAATTTGCCCATTATCTTTATGGAGGTGTTAGGTTCTAGAAATGTACACAATGCTTCTCTTGTAAATGGTGATTTTACCTATCCCACTGTTAACTGACCTTCCTAGTAATCAATATGAAAAGTTTTTTCTGGACTTCGACAAGCTGCTTGGAGGCATTTTATTAATTGCACAGATGGAGGTTGCGATATATTTAATATTTTAATACCTACCTCAGAAGCTATTGATGGTATAGTAATTTTTCTGTGTATTGGAGATCCTGGCTAGATACATGTCTTGTCATTGAGGCAGCTACCACGAGAAGCTAGGGTGCATTTAAGACTTTTGGCTCTTCTAATTTTGCTTCTGTGGGTTGCTTTGTATCAGGGAAATGAGAAAAAAAAAATCATAATTCTGTCTCTCTATTGTAGATTATCAATCTATTTTAATGAAAAGATGGGCAAATTCAGTGATATATATATATATATATATATATATATATATATATATATATATATATATATATCACTTTAATATCTAGAGTGGGTATTATAATAGCGGTCTGAATGGTAGATAATAAAAGCACTAACACACATTACAGTTAGGACTGCTTAAGAAAAAAGCAGCAAAAGTGAAAATGACAATTTTTAAGGCAGTAATAAAGTTTCAGAAAACAGTAATTTATTAAATACATAAACCTGTAAAATAAAAAATGCAAACAAAACAAGATTTCTTATGCCATTACTCTGCATACTATAATGACAGATAACAAAAAGGCATTCTATAAATATGCTGCCAGTAAGACTGACCCCCCCCCCCCCGTACACCTCCTGTCCAACTGAGGTGTTTACTGGTACTAATGTGACCTATAGTAAGTTGACAGAACTGTCAGACATTTGTGGGACTACCTTTTAGTTTTACATAGTTAGAGGGCAGCTGTAGAGAACGTAGGCACAAAAGGAGAACTAATACCTTCTTTTATGGTGTGCTATCGACTTAAGATTAGTAGTGAATGTACTTCTGGGTAGATGGTATTCCTTGGCTTTTTGTATATGAACTTTTAAGAGATTTTCATACCTGGTCTTCTGCTTCCTGTATCTTTTTTTTCTCATTAGGGGAAACTGGCTAATGTATAATAAAGAGGTATTAGTTCTGCTTTTGTGGAGAAGGTATTAGTTTTCCTTTTGTGCCTACATTCTCTACAGCTGCACTCTGTGTAAAACTAAAAGGTAGTCCCACAAATGTCTAATACTTCTGTCAACTTATGATAGGTCACATACTATAATGGAAAGTGCCTTTGAGTGCTTACTTGCAGATGCTATATTTTTCCAAATAGATGATTTGGAATTATTAGATGTTAACTCATAGGGCTTTGTAGGTACAACATCCAGATTTTTTAGAAATCCATTGCTGTTGCTAATGCTTAGAAATTCCCAATGGCGGCTCTTTATTTCAATTTGTACAGGATTTTTCGACTGTATGCTTCAGGAGTGAATAATTTCTAGATACTATAACTAATAATTCTGTTCTTGGTAAACTGGGTTTATAGCAGCTTGAGAAAAAAGGCAGAGTAACGTAGCAAAGGGTAAGATAGATACATCAGGAGTCAGTACTAGGGCCTTTGTTATTTAATGTTAATTTCTACAAGTTTACTACCGATGGTTTATTACGTAAGTTTGAAGATGGTTGTAAATTTGGTATAATAACATCATCTTCAGAAAATCACAACCACTCTACATGAACATTAATAGAAGCTTATTAGTTGTGACGGGATTTGTATTTGTATCTGTGCACTTCTTACTTACTTTGCACTGCTGATGCAGAGATAGTTTAAGTATCTTGTTTCAAAGACTCAGGTACTGCAGCTGTTGAAAACTTTAACTTTGACCAAAACATAGTTTTTATGGTTAGGAGGGAATTTGCAAAGGTGCACACAATTTTACTATCACGACTAGTAGAGACAGACAAATTATTCTGCCCTTATGTATCATTTTTTTAGCTTGGATTATAAACTTTTTAAAGTTAAGAAGCTGCAGCTACAAAAGGTGTTATCTCCTAACGTCTATAGAAACGAACAGCGTGCCGAAGGGTTTACATGTCTGGAGATAACCGACTTTTGTAGAAAAAGATTATTACATAAAGAACTTCTTTCCATGTTTAACTGACATGGATGTGAATATACGGAGTTATTGGTTAAGCGTAAGTAATTAGTTGGTGAAACAAATGACCTCGACAGTTTGATTACGCATGACTTGAATTACCAGAGATATAAATTTGAGTATGCTAGTCTAGAATCTTTTCCAGTATAGATAAACAGCTTAAAAAATTAAATGCTCATAAAATAAAGAAATTGGAGAGAGATAAACTGGAGTACTGTAATGGCACAGCTCATCCTAACCCTCCTATATCTCAAGCATGGGGGCATAAGGCCGTTTTGGAGACAACAACATCAGCAACAACAATTGAATAATTAATTTGATAGGAATTATCACCTGAATGATACTCACCGGATTGTACAAAATGAACCTGATAATTTGGAAAATTTATATATTAATAACCCTTCATATTTTTCACAATTGAGGAGATCGGAGAGAATACAAGAAAGGTACTTGAGGAACCAGTGCAACGATCAGAACCTACCACCACCCCCTGGATGGAACCAATGGGAAGAATAGAATCAACTGTCACCCCCGAGGGAATCGAATGCACCCAGAACATCTGTAACTTATTCGGCAACAATGGAATACACGGAACTTGAGGGAAGTAATGAACAAATACATTTATTAGATGGATTATCTTGTAATATTATAGCCAACAATGTGGGTGAATTTAAGGTCTATGACTTTACGTCCTGTAATCTTGACACCGGACTGGTGGACTTGCTATCTAAAGGTATGTCACTCATTCCCGCTAAAAAAGCAAATATAGAAAGATCTTACTAGATAAAAAACAATATATCAGAAAACTCAATTTTAAGATTATTTTTGATGATTAACACCAGCTATGACTGAGTCAAAGACACCTAGTACTTTTAACCCCCCCCCTTTGTCCGTCTCTACAACTTTATGAAGAGGTATGTGAATTTGACCTTAGAAATATGTTAGGGAAAACTACTACTTGTAAGGAGTACAACATTTCTAAAGCAGATATTGATAAATTGGAAAGTATTAAGGTTCAGGGATTTTGAATCATGAAATGAGACAAGGTGGGTGGTATGGTTATTATGGAGAAACAAGATTATAACAAGAGAATGTCTGAGCTTTTAAATGGAGTTGTATATACTGTAGTATCTGTTAATAAAATGGATCAAGCATATAACAACATAAGAATACAAATTAAAGGCATATTTATAGGTGCGAGAAATACCATAGGTAAATTTAATTATTTAAACATGATTACTCCAACTATCCCTACAATATTTGGTGTCCGTAAGATTCACAGTTCTATTCAGAATCCACCCATGTGCCCTATAGTGGACGCAAGGGATTCTATTACCAGTGCTTACGCTACGTTTCTGGACGTCACAATGAAAAAATTATTAAGAGGATGAAGAGCAAGTTTGAAGAGATTCATGGGAGTTCTTACATTAAACGAACTGTTTAAAATTTTATCAAAATGACATACTAGTCACAGTAGACATAAAAGACCTATTCACGGTTATCCCACACGAAGTGGGTATACAATGGTTCTGTGAAAAATCAAGCATGATAAAATTAATTTATATGAACTGCTCGAGGTATTTTTAAAAAACATTTTTTTAGGGGAAATACTACATTCAGTTAAAATGGGTGGCTATGGGTTCGAATTGTGGCTCACTTTTTGCAAATATAGTTATGGTTCATTGGGAGAAGCAATTCCTTATAGAAGGGGAGTATAGGAATTCCTTTACATTTTATATATTTGGATAATATCTTCCTAGTATGGAAAGACTCTAGGGAGAGATTAAGTGAATTTATTGAATACATTATCCATACTACCAAATTTCTCCACTTCACATCTCAATTAGATGATAAAAGGATACTGCTTAGAAGTCTTACTTGAGAAAGGTTTTAAAAATAAGGTGTACACCTCGTGCGTTTAGAGGAAGCTGACTTACTACAATGCATTACTACACTATACTAGTGCACATCCACTATCACAAAAAAGTGGTGTGGTAAAGGGGCAGTTTGTAAGAGCAGTGCGAATGATCACCAGGGGCACCGATTTTCTGGAAGAATGTTGTTGTTTGTCTTTCGGCTTTTTCCTGGTAAGGGGTCGCCACAGCGGAACTCCGGTCTACTAATGATTGGCGGTAGATTTTTACGAAACTCCAAGGTGCCAGCTCAATGCCCAACCTTCAATGAAGGGACGCCCATTTACGCACGCATATCTTTTGAGTGCTACCCAACCATGGGGAGGACATGCAGACTCCAAGCCAAGCCGAGAATCGAACAGGAGAACCTCTTGCTGTGAGGTAACAACGCTACCGCTGTAAATCCATGATCCTAAAAAGAGGGTATCCTAGGGCTATGATTAGTCATTTGATGCAATAAATAATTTTAAAGAGGGAAAATAAGCACTCTAGTCCCTATTTAATTGCAGATTAATTGTAATCAAAGTAGGATTACAGATAATAACAATGGTAATAACAGTTTGTATACAAAATTCATTTATCACAAGCATTAATTTGGAAAGTGGTATGATTAAATGGGTTATGGAAATGAACTCGGCAATACTTAAAGAAGATGTGAAGGTTAATAAAAAAATGGACAAAAAAAATTAATAGTTTATAGAAAGGGGGCTACGCTAAATAAAACATTAGAGAAACCCTCTCTTAACAACTACATAGCTACAAGAATTAATACTATGCAAAAATGTGGACATTGCCATTATTGTAAGTATATAAAAGCAGGGGATCAGGCTGAGATAAGAATATGGAACTTTAAAATGCAAGGAAGATTTAACTGCATAACAAAAGGGGTTGTTTACGCAGTTCTTTGCCAGTCATGCAAGTTTTTTGTACTAGAAAAGCTGAATGAATGCTCAAGGAACGGATATATGAGCATTTATATAAGATCAAGAAAGAAAAAATTACAAATGCTCTATCCAAACATATATTGTGTTTTCCTGGGTATGAATTTAAGTTTGTAGTGCCTGAATGTATATCATTACAGAGTAGGGGATTATCCTGGCAACTCCTTCTTGAAAGAAAAGAATTATATTGGCAGTTGTTTCTTAATGCCAATAGCTGGCCAAGAGTCAATGAATTTTGCTCCATAGCATGTATTTTAAAGTTGAAAGCTGCGGCTTGATGAAAGGTATATTTATTTAAAACATAACTTTGTTTTTTGTATATTTAGTTGTTGTGTCTTTCAGCTTTTCCCAGTTAGGGGTCGCCACAGTGGAACTCCGGTCTGCTAATGATTGGTAGTTGATTTTTACGTGCCGAGTTACCAGCCCTGATGCACAACCTTCAACAAAGGTATGCCCATTCACTCATGCCTCCACGCAGAAGACGGTCTAGCTGAGAATCGAATTGGACAGCGTCGTACTGTGAGGCGACAATGCTACAGCAGCACCACCAGGACTTGAAGTGTACTTTGTAGTTAAAATGATTCTTCAACTTTATTTATACTATTTGGATATATAGCAATTGTAAATGTAATCCAGTTCTTAAAAGTTGGAAGGGTTGGTTCTTTAAATCAGAATGGAAGGAATTAAATGTGAAAAGATCAGTGATATTTGGTGGGATATTTAAATCTTTGTAATGTACTAACGAATTATCTGATGGAGTTCTGTAGGGTACAGGATGAACGCATTTATCCTTTTAAATTTCATGGATTAAAAATCATTAAAATAGCTCCTTCTTGTGGTCTTCATGTTGTTTTTTTTTGTTTTTACTGAGTATATCTTTTTTTTTACCATAATGTATTTTGGTCTTCTAAAGCAAGACCAATTTGAGTAATTAGAATGCATTCAAAGATATTTTATTAAGAAAATGAGTGGTCCGAAAGCTCCTAGCTATCCTCAAAGGCTAGTATCCTTAGCAATCTTTGCTATTTACTGTAGATATAAAAGGGGCTGCAATCACTTTCTTGAATATGTATTTTGTGAAAGTGTTTTAGTAGAATTGTTTGTTTTTGATGTTGTACAAAAGGCATTCACTGAGTGGGGCATACACCATCAGCGAAATAGGAAGAATTGACAATGCAGTGCAGCATAAGGAGTGCGCTGCCCTCCTAAGTATGCTGTCCTTCAGGTGCGATGTTTTAACCAAGGCCCAATCTACCTGAATTGGTGGTAGCTCAGGTGGACGTAAAAGACACCATGGCACTTAAGAAAAGAGTAGGGGAAGTTACCCAGTGCCCTGGCCAAATTTCCACTAGTCAGTATGAATACCAATTTGGATCTCTTCTGAAAAGAGGCCACTGGCCTAGTGGGACTAGCTTGATCATCAAAAGTGTAAATATTTATTTAATTTTATTTGTAAGATTGATAATTCTAGTTTTCTCTGAGGATGTGCAAACTTGGACTTGGTACATTTATTTCAGGAGGTGTGAAGGGCACAGAGCATTTTCTTTTCAGTCAAATTTATTCATTAAATTTACTTTCACTGAATGAGTTTGGTTGATTGTAAATTTATATGATTCCTGTGCTTAAAAGTGAAGAAAATGAAAATTATGTACTTAACATAATGATAAATTCATGTTGTCTAATCTTCATCTGGTTCAGCACATGAGTTGCTGGATCAGCACTGACTCTGAAGCTTCTTCGATTCCAGTGCTTTGACTCCTTCCCTACCCATAATTCCCTGTACTCCTCCCTAATACCTCAGATCGAGTTTGCCTCTGTCTAACACAATTAATTTACAACAGTGTAAATACAATAATAGTTGCAATTGAAACAAAGAGTGGGAGAGAAAACAACAGTCGGAACAGGAATGTTCACAGACAGGGAGTTGAGCAGTAATCACCTGGTCACCCCAAAGTCATATGTGTCAATACAGGAAGGAGGGAGGAGGGAGGTTGAACCAGACAAAAATTGCACACCATTGATTTATCGTTATGGTACATATATAACTTTCATACCCAAGGTTGTTTATTTTCGTTTGATTCAACACATGGGACAGATTCCCAAGCTGTTACATCTGGGTGGTATGAAGGAATGAAGTTCCTGAAGATGGTGGAACCAAAAGAAGAATGTGATATATATTGTACATCCAGTTTATAAAGAGACATAAGAGTATGGACTGTGGATCAAGTCACTGCAGCACAAATGTCATCAATGGGTGGCCTTCTAGAAAAGGCTGTTGTAGTAGATATTGCTCTAATGGAATGAGCTTTAGGCTTAGATTGTAGAGCCATATTGTTTTTGTTATAGATAAAGGAAATGCTGTCTGACAACCATCTTGAAAGTGTAACTTTAGTAATAGCTTTACCTAATGTTGGCTTTGAAAAGGGAATAAAATTACTGATCGGACTTCCTGATTTTTTTGTTCTATGATGACAGAATCTGAGCTGACTATGAACACTTAACATATGTAAAATGTATTTGCCTTTGTTTGAGTATTTGGGAAAAATACTGGTAAGTTTATGGATTGACTTAGATTTACTTCAGATGCCACCTTAGGGAGAAAGTATGCATTAGTTCTCAGAGAAACTCTGTCTTTGTGAAACACCAGATAGGGAGGTTTGCATGAAAGTGCCTGTAATTCTTAAATCCACTTGTCTAACATAACTGCCACCAGAAACATTGCTTTCCATGTAAGGAACTTTAGATCTACTATGGCCACATTGTTTAAAAGGGGGTTGAGTTAGAGCCTGAAACACAATTGTAATGTCCCATAGGGGGACTGGGTCTCTCATGGGAGGAAGTAAAAGAAAATTTCCTCTTAAAAGGGCTTTAGAGATCTTTAGGAAAGTTATGGAAGAGAAATTATGGCCAAAGGGGAAGTTAGGGATACCTGCCATCTGAACTTCAATGGTGGAATAACTGGAGCCTTTGTCAAAGAGTTGAGATAAAATTTCTAAGATAGACAGAGAGGGTCTGATACTTTGGAAATGCCTCAGATAGAGAACCTCTTCCATTTGCTATGACATACCTTTTTTGTGGCTGGCTACTGAGAAGCCAATATTATCTTGACATCTGTAGTGGGAAACCTGGCATCTTTGACTGTGGTCACAGCTGGAGAAACCATGTGGTTAGTTTCATGAACTTCTGGTCCAGTGGAGGCAATCAGGACATGTGAATTAGAAGATCTAAATAATGATATAACTTCCATGGGGGATGTACTAGTAGAGGCCACAGAAAGGTGAACCATGTTTATTGGGGCCAGAAGTGGGCAATTAGGATCACCCTGGCCTTGGATTTCCTTGCTTTCTGAATGAACGTGTCCATTAGATTTAAACAACCAGTCCCCAAAGACTGCATACAGCAACCCAGGGGCAATTGTGGACCAGAGAATCCTTTGGCAATTGAACCTGTGGAGGGATCAGGGCACAGTTACTGCTGCATTTGTTTATTTATTTTTTTGTTAAACGCCTTTATTGAATCATCACTCGTGACACAGGCACATTTATACTTATACAAAAGTAATGAAATTGTATTAAATTAACATTAACAAACATTACGTTTTACATATGTTGCTATATATCTTATAACCTAAGCAACATTACATAAATTATTCAATTCCTGCTCCTTTTTTTAAACAAAAATCATCTTTATTAAACCATTTCTTATGACATAAGCAATCATGCATTTATATAAATGAAAACGAAGCACAGACACAATCCTAGTTACAAGCATTTTACATTTGTTGTTGAGATGTGAGGCAAAGAAGTAACAGCAAGGTTGCCCCAGCAATGGAAAATCAAAGTTGACACTGTTGGATTGAGGGACGACTCATGAAGCATTAGGTAATCCTGGTCTATCTGTCCACTAAAATATTGGATGATCCTGGGATTTGCACTGCTATCAGAAAGTGGTGTGAAGACATCACCCCCTGCTAAACTCTCATGGCCTCTCAACACAGTGGATAAGAATGGGTTCCCACCTGTTTGTTGATGTACCATACTGCTGTCATTATTGTCTGCCTATACCAAAATTACACCCTTGGGAGGAGATCCTGGAAGGCCTGCAATGCTAGGAGGACCACCCTCAGCTCCAAGATACTGATGTGAAGATTGGCTTCTATGGTTGACCATGCACCTTGGACCATCCTCACTTTGAAATGCCCCCCACTTTACAAGGGAGGTGTCCATGGATACTACCAGTGAGTCCTTGTGGAATGGGCAACCCTTGATAACTGAAGAGGACGTAATTCACCAGGCAATTCATTTGTTTTGGTCACCAGGCAATGTGTCATCTGCAGATCTGAGGGAGCCAAATCTTTGCATGTAGTTGGTGAATGTTCTGAGACCATTGCACTGCTAGTGTACATTGGAGTGCCGTCATGTGGTACCTGGCTGGTGGGACCATCGATATTGTGGATGCCATTAGGGCCAAGAGGTGTAAGACAAACCTCGCTGGAGATGAAGAATGATGAAGTACCCTGATAACTATTAGACATAAAGATAAAACCCTGGTAATGAGAAGCCTGATGATCTGTAGGTCAGTACTGAGGTGGCATCCTATGAATTCTATTTGTTCGATTTGTGTCAGGTGAGACTTGGGAAAATTTACTGTTATTTTTAAATTCAGTAACAAATGGAGCACAAGATCCAGATGGTATAGCATCAGATGGTCGGAGGTAGCAGTTAGGAGCCAATCACTGAGATAAGGAAAAACTTGGATCCCTAGCAGATGCAAATGCAGTGCCATCACTGCCATTATCTTGGTGAACACCTTGGGGGCTGTGGTAAGACTGAAAGGCAAGGTTCTGAACTGATAGTGATTGCCTTTCAGCCAGAAGTGGAGGAATCTCCTGGAGTGCTTCTCTAACTTCATGTGATAGTAAGCATCCTGGAGATCTACTGAGTCTATCCAGTCATCCTTCTTCAGCATAGGCAATATGAACTGAATTGTGACCATTAAGAATTTTGTCTTTTTCATGAATTGATTTAGATGACTGACATCCATAATGGGTCTGAGGTTCCCCTGCCTTCTTTTGCACTAAAAAGAAACTTCAGTTGACTCTGAATTCTAAGTGGTCTTTGGGGACTGGTTGGATGATTCTGTTTTTCTAGCAGTTTTGAAACTTCTACTGCTGATTCACACTGCTGAGTGGGACATTGGGCACATAACACATTTTTCTGAGGAAGGGAAAAAAGGGAATCAAATAGTCTCTGGAAATTATCTTTAGCACCCATGAATCTGTGGCTGTGCTTTGCCAGGCTTGAGGGTGCAAAGATAAGTGTTCCCCGACTGCATCCAGAGAGCAGCAATCCAGATGGCAGCAATTGGGCAACCATTCAGGAGTGCTGGATGGACCACTTGGAGAAAGTACCATGGAAGTTCTGGTTATGTGGGCAATGTCTGCCACTGGGGTAAGATCTTTTTGAATTACTGCCACCTTTGCCAAGTGGAGGTCTGTCACCAGCAGAGTTGTGGAAAGGGTTCTTTGATTTTTGAAAACACATCATTTTCCCCATCCTCTGATTCCTAGAGAAGGATTTTTGTGAAGTGGAGAAGTGGACTCCCACTGCAGAGCATCCTACTGGCTACTGTTAAGTGTGTCTTTGAATGTGGGTCTCAAAAGCATGGACTCATCACAGGGGTCATTTACAATGGACATCTTAAAGTTTTCTCTGAAGTCACAAAGGTACATCCAGGCATGACAGTGCATGGTAATGCTGGTGATTGCCACCCTGGCTGTACCATCAGCTGCATTGGAGGTGCATAACTACGTTGGAGGTCTACTTTTGGGTATATAGCTGATAATGCACTATTTTCTGGACATTCTCGGGGAAGATACATGACAGAGATTTGGATAGTTTTTTGGTCAAAACTCTCTGGAACCTAGTAACATGTACCAAATAATTTACTAATCCAAGAGCAAAAGTCACTGAGTCATAAGTCTGTTTCTCAAACTTGTCCATCACCCTAGTCTCCCTGTTAGAAGGATAGACTTGTGGCTGCTGCTACCACCATAGCATCTACTGGGGGACCTTTGCTACAATATTTCTTCTCTTTCAGAGCTGCCAATATCTTGTTTGCTTTCTTGGCTATGGTTTATAGCAGATCACAGTCCTTCCACACTTATTGAGCCATAAGATCAGTGAGGAGGTCAGTGGGTGGTACCAACCAGGACATTGCTGAGTCGAAACCAAAAGCTTCCAAGAACACTGACTTGTAAGGTGAAGGACCCTGGGTAGACCATCCCCCTCTCTGCTTCAACAACTCAATAATCTCACCAAGGTGATGTCTTCTGAAGCAGAACAGGGAGACCTTTCACCTTCATCCAAATCAATGTCTTCATTGAAAGACTCAGGAGATGAGTCTATGTGCTTCTGTTTGCATGTCTGATTTTTGTGAATTGTTTCTGCTGGAAGATTAGAAGATTTGGAATCAGACTGGAAGCTAATATAGCATGGAATCTCAGAAGCTAGAGGTTCTGGCTGTCCCTGTCTGACATGAAGATGGGAAGAAGAGACAGAATCCTACCAGGGTTTGGGTGGAACTGAATTAGATGGAGGGTCCTTCTTAGGAAAAGGCTGAAATCCAAAAAGGGTGAGCCCTCGAGAACATGTTTTGAAATCTTCAGTGGCAAATAAGATCTCAGATATTAGGGTGGAGTACAGGAACCAAAGATGCTTCAAAACTGGTGCCAAGGTTGGATCCAACAACCATTGATAAATTGGCCAAAACAGACAACACTGGATCACTGTTTAAATGAGGTGCTCTCAATAATCATTTCACAATCCTGTTGTATCAGAATTATGATGTTTGGAATTGTTAATTATGATTTTTAGGACTGTGATCTCAGTTTAAATGGATGAGGACAGGGTTTCTTAGATTTTATCCTATTTATAAAACCAAGAAAAGGGAAAAATCCTTTCTTGTTCAGTTTTCTAAATAAACAGGATTGTTTTATAATACATATTCCTAGCTCGTTATCAAGAACTTATGTGCAAACTTGATTTTATTAATGAACTGGATATATTTTACAAGCTAGTGGACTAAGTTCATAATGGCTTATGACACAAACTTGATGTGAAATAGAGCCTCTAACAACCCCATAGATCTTTAAGTTATAACAACATCTCATGCTACACATCCCCATGAATCTGTTCCACCAACCGTCCTGCTTCCTCTGCACTTGTGAGGGGGCATGCACAGTTATGCTATGTTATATTTCTAGCCCTGTCTTTTGGCTTTAAACCTCTGCCAGTGTTCTTTAAGAATATATACTGAAGTTTGTCAGCCTCCAGTGTTTGCTATAGTCTTGTTATGTCACTAAGGGATATGCCGCCATATTTAGGTAAACATCAGGCACTTTATAGCTAATTAATTCTTGAGGGGGGGCTCCATCCAGCATTGCTTCTCAATCTGTCCAGATCAATGCAGGTAGACTCATTTGCACAATCCCAACTGTTGTTGCTGCCTTTACTTAAACAGCCTGGTTCAATATTTTATCCCTTGTATCCTCACGTTTAGCCTTAAACAGCTTGTGGTTATGTTTCTCATTAAATGTCTCTCAGCTTAATAAACAGGGATTAAACAGCCTCTACTTACTGAAGTAAATATTTACAGAAACATATCAACTTGAACTATTATCAGCAACAGTTTCTACTCATTCATGTATTTCAGCAAACAAGTCTAATAAACAAAAAAAACCCTTAAATATATCAGAAAGATTCAAACTGACTTTATTTTGACAAGCAAACTCCTATTGCCTCGACCAAATTTTTTGGGAGTAACTAAAGCACAAAGCACACCAAATATATAAACAATTTTCACTTAATCAATTAATAAAGCAATTAAATGATTACCTTATCAATTAATACAGATAAAAATAAGTCTGCTTTGCTCCTTTCTTGAGGTGAATTTCTTGAAAGCCATGTCTCTAACGTGTAATTAGTTGTTTATGATTGGAGATCTAATCACAATCTTCTGTGCAGTATATGGGGCACAGGGACTAATTATGATACAAAATTAGGACAAGACACGCTTTCTGATATCAAAAAAGGCACTTAAGCTTTTTTTTCATCACCTCTCATTGCTGCTACGTTCTAGTTTCGCACCATGACATTAACAGCAGTTAGTGACCACCACAGAAGAGCGAGGAGAATCACAAAGTATCAGCTGAAGAAAGTGTTTAACTGGTTTCAAACCTGCTTGTACTTCCATTGTTCTGTGGTAACCACTGTCTGTGTGGAAGCAGCAAGTGTGTTACACCTTTCAAAGCTGTAATACACTGAGTCCCTACACTTTTTCTGTTTTAGTACATGGAAGCAGGTAAAGCTCCATGCACTCAAAGAATTATGATCGGGTATCCGCGATCATAACCTTACTTATGTGTTCTCGACATGGATTCAAGTTTCACCCATCATGCTTCACTGCCGATATCGATGTCTCGAACACATAACAAACTAATTATATTTGGAGACCCAATCATAGTGCTTAATAATAATGATTATGATAAAAGTCTACCTTTTATTTCTAGCCTGTAGAGCATTTCCTGCCCAAACACCTGTTGAGTTCATCTTTTGTTATAGTGATGCCTTAGTTCACTGCATTTGCAATGGTTGTTAAATCTTGAATTTCTGTAATACTTTTTGGAGGCTGATTTCTGTCTTATTCAGATTGATCAGCCAATTGATGAACATGATGACATGCACAGAATGCTCTTTGCTTTTAAGGTAAATAGAAATTCTTCTTTTAGAAATGAGTTCATAGGTTCATAGGATGATACTGGGCTATTAGCCTGGAGGCCCTTATAAGCCTAGCCAAGAATTTCACCCATGTTTCCACAAAGTCAGCATCTATTTTCCATGTCCAGTAAGGACACAGGTGGGATCCCAGGGGTATATTTTTCGTTTCCCATCCAGTCATCCAGGTTCCTCTTAAAGAGGGCTAGTGAGGTACTCTGTCTGACATGGAGAAGGAGTTTATTCCACAGATGGGGGGAGTTGTTGGGACACAAATCTATCCTGCCAACAAGTTCTATTAATGTCACAGACCAGATTATGGCTTGTATGTGAGTTGCGTGAGTGGAGTTTGACTTATGGATATGCAGCAACTCCATCAAGGCCGAGTCTGAGATGGCCTTGTATGCCAGACACAAGTCACCTCTGAACAGTCTGTATGAGACTGAGTAGAGGGACAGGGCTTTTAGCCTTCTGTATAGGAGAGGTGTTTGAGACCCTGGATTTTCCTGGTCAAGAACATCTGTGGTCTCTCCAACTGCTGCATGTGCTTGACAAGATGCATGCTGAAGGGGGCATTGTACTCGATAATGGGTCTGATAAGGGAGGAGTACATTGATGTTATGACCTCCTTGTTCCTGGATGAAATATCCTTACTTATGCGGTGGGCCATGTAGAAAACCTTCCATCCAATGGAGGGAACATGGTGGTCAAAAGTCAGGTTGCTATCAACCTGGGTGCCCAGGTCCCTCACAACTGATTGCATGCTTAGCACATTGTTATTAATGTGATAATTAGTGGGGATACCATTTTCCACAAAGGGGATAATGATGCATTTCTTGGCGTTCAGTTTGAGACCATGCTTTTGGCACCAGTCATTAGTTTGGGTAAGGCCCTTTTGGAGGATTTTCACATCACTAGGGGAATTTATGACAGTGGCCAGCTTACAGTCATCTACAAACTTGGTCAACCACAGACCACCAAAATAAAGAGATGTGAAGTGAGTGAACAACACGTTACCAAAAACACAATCAAAGCTCACTCTGGAAGCTCCAGAGTGAGCTTCAACCACAGACCACTGGTTTTGGCTTGCACCTGAGGAAAAGTATATCCAAAATAGTAGAGGCCCCAAGACCTATCCTTAGGGTATGCCACTTGTTACGGGTCTATTACTAGAGGTGGCTTCCTCTATTTTGTCTGAGTGGGTTCCATCAGTGAGCCACTTAGCTACCCACCTGGTAACATACAAGTTGATGCCTAGTTGGGAGAGTTTATCTGTTATGCCCGAATGGGTAATAGTGTCGAAGGCTTTGGCTAGGTCAAGGTAGGAGGTGTGCACTGTCTTCCCCTCATCCATGGCTTTGATGACTGTTTTGAAGAAGTTAACTGAGTTTAATAGGCATTATCTCCCTCTGACAGAACCAAACTGTGTGGGATCAAGTGTTTGGAGGTTACCAATGTCCTTGTTTATAAGGTCCATGATAATGCATTCCATGGCCTTGCAGATCAGGCTAGTTAGGCTGATGGCCTATAATTGTGACTTTGAAAGTGATTGCTTTCTGGTCATATCTTACCGAGGAGGATGACACTGTAGGGGTGCTACAGTGGCTACTCATGTTGGTTAGTATCAGGTCCAGGATATTTTCACCTCTTGTGGGGGTGTCGACCAGCTGATCCAATGCATTGGCATTGACGAAGTCGAGGAATCTCTGGGCATTCGTGTTTGAGCTAGAATAGGCCTTCCTCTCAATAGTTGGGTAGCTAATGTCACCCAGGATCAGGGTAAAGGATTGAATCTTGATGGATTCAAGTAAAGATAGGTGGAGTGGGCCTCCTGAGTTATTATTGGGGGTCTGCAGCTAGATAACAGTAAACTACACCTGGAGTGTCTCTTATACGTCATACTGTTTGACCATCCTGGAGATGTGTATGTCTTTGATAAATACTGAAACCCACCTCCTTTGATTTTGTAGGCCTCAGTTTGGGGTTTGAAAGTATGGCAGGACAAGTAACCTGGTAAGGCTGGGGTGGTCTCTGCAACTTTGAACCAGGTTTCAGTGACTGCACAAATGTCAGCATCTTCTAAAGTGAGGAATGCTTGCATTGAGTGCAGTTTCATGTTAAGCCAACTAGTGTTTTGCAGCATAACCTTTAAATTTAATTTAGAAGAACTTTCACATTGATAATTTTTGTCTTCATGACTTTGCCTAAAAAAGGCAGTATGGGGGAGGCAAGTGCCTTTGCCAGAAGCCCGAAGCCCAGGGGTGACAGATGAAGGCCATCTCTGACAAAGCATCTTGGTCTGTCAATCATGTCCTCCCAGGATGTCAGGTACTGGATCCTCTTGGAATGACACCAAGAAACTAAGCCAATTGTTAAAGTCAATCATTTTCTGTTTGTTTTGAGGCATCATTTTGGGTGACGTTAGGATGCTGCTTGAGGCTAGGGACATACCTGCCTGGGACACATTCAGCGAGGTCAATCATGTCTCTCTTCATCTAGTCCAGACAGGTATGTCTCAAGTCATTCACACCAACATGGACTATGACAGAGTCATAACAGTACCTGTTGTTGAGAGACTTGAGTGCATGAGTGATATGGCGGATTCTAGCACATGACAAGCAACTTACCATGACTTTCCCCTTGTCTAGCCTGGTGAGGGGCACATCTGTGTGTCTCATGATAGAGTCTCATATGACTAGTATGGTGCATTTGTGGCTGGGCCTTAGAGGCTGTGAGACACAGGCATGTGTACTATGTGTGGTGCTTGGTGAGGTGGATTGTGATGTGCATGTGTGCTTTTGCCTCAGAGGTCTCTTTTGTTTAGGTATGTTTTTGTTGAGAACCTCCACATATGTAGGAATGTACTGTACACGTTTGGATGGTGTTAGAGCTGTGGTGTTTGTGGTGTTTGTGCAGGCAGCCTTCTCAGTGCCAGATGTACTGGCTTATGAATGAGACAGCAAGGATTCTAGGTTCTTAATGTAATTTCATCTCTCACATATTGTGTTCCTAGCTGGTAGAAGAAGAGGGTTGTTTGTGTACATGAGGCAGTTGCTATACTGTCTCAGGATGCCCATATCAGCTAGACTAGCAGGAGAAACCACAGGACATTGTCCATCCATGGTTGTCAGAATCTGCAAAAGAGAGGTCAAGGATGGTAGAGTGGGTACTATCAGACTAGAGTACCTATAGGTGTGAGTAGGGCTGGATAAAATCAACACAGTAGTTGCAAGGGAGGGCATCAGTTACACAGGAGTGCTGGTAAGGGAAAAAATGCAATTGAGATATCTCACAATGGGTTAAAACAGCACAGTGGCAGTGCGTGATGAGCCAACAAGCGCAACACCCTACAAACACAGGGTTTAGATACCATAAAACATGGAAGAAACTAGAAGCTAAAATTACTCTCCAGTCCTGCTAGCCCTTGCACTTTCAACCAATCACTCATACAAGAGAAGGTCAGGTTACTGTTACTCTCACTAACAGAGAAGACAAGCCCCTACCAGCATAAAATGGCTGCCAGAAACACAGGAAACTCAACAAGCTAAACAACTAAGCCGGGATACAGCAGGCCACTATCCAGACTATGGTACCTGATTATAACACAGAAACCTCAGAAAAATGCACAGAAAAGCACAGATAGAGCACTCACAAACAGAAAATACAACTCTCAGTATGAAAAAGCAGTTTAGAATTAAATAATTCAATAAAAATGCAATTCTAGTAATGAAAATATCTAGCAATGAAAATACAGTTAAAACAGTATAAAAATAGTACAAAAATGCAGTGAAACAGTACAAAAGCTTTATAACAGTGCAAAATGTAGTAGATTAGCTGTACAGCACAACTATAAGCATCAAGAAGTGTAATTCAATGAAATAAATGTAAGAAAAAAAATATTCTGCTCTTGAAGCCTCAGGGAATTTCTGCTTTGTCAAAGTGATGAATCACCACTCCTCAGCCTGGTAAAACAAGCCCAAGATTTTTCCAGTTAGGACAGCCTGGATCATGTGCAGTATCCAGTGTTTGCCTCCCTACAAGTAGTTGTTATGCTGCACTGAAGTTTCTCATATCACAGTGATACAAAATGGTGTGCGTGTTAGTATGGTGTAATAGAAGAGGTTAGGTTCATTATTCTATACCTTCCTCCTTCCACTGCCAACTGATGTACATACTCATCAGTATCCTGTGCGATGGTCAATGATTCAAAGCACCTCAACTGTGCAGGATTTGGAAATATATATTTAGTGTCCTCTGTGCTTTATCAGGACAGCACTGCCAAGAAAAGGCAGTTGTGCAAAATAGAATAGCCCTGCTCAGTTTCATTGAGTATATGGAATCAACTACCTCATTCCTTAGTTTTACACATGAAGCCTCACTGAATAAGGTTAACTACCTGGATATAACAATAATGAAAAATAATGGGAATAGGTTTACTACATCGCTTTTTAGAAAACCTTGTTGGAAAAATGGCATTTTACATCATGAGAGTATGCACCCCCGCCATATTTTTCCAAACATTGTTAAAAATCAAATGGCTAGAATAACCAAAATATGCAGCGATGCCAAGGATAGAGAACAGCTGCTAAATTTTCAAATTAAGTGCTTTAAGGACAGGGGTTATCCAGAATATGTACAAACATGCATGCAACATAATAATGTTATGAACCCCAAGGTGAGTCATAAACGGGGCTATCCTGGACATTATAATAAACCTGGGATAGGCAAGATACAATATGACATCAAATTCACGAATGATGTAAGATACATTAAAGACATTATCAATAAAAACTGGAAGTTGCTCTATATGAATAAAGATTTGAAAAATGTGGTAGGTGAACATCCTATCTTCAGGTATAGCAACTGTCCAAATTTAAAAAGATTATTATGCAAAGAGAAAGTATTACAAACATCCTTGGACATTAGAACTAATTTTAGGAGGGAACTTTTCCATGTAAAAATGCAGTATATGTAGCTACATTAGTGATGAGCAGGCATATGAAAATACACAGACTGGCTATAGGTTTGTATCAATTTTATGCCACATGTGAGACCAAAAATATAATCTATTTGGCGACATGCGACAATTGCAATGCCTACTACATAGGCATGACAACACGTAGGCTCAGAGATAGAGCCTACAATCATGTTTATGATATACGGAAGATGAACATCAACAATGCTTTAGCCAGGCACTGTCAGTTATTTCCATCCCATATGTTCAAATTTAAAGTACTACAGATACTCCATCATAACAGAAGGGAAGGCAATACAGTAGGCACTTTGGAACTTTTCGAGCTGAAATGGATTTTATTACTTAGGGCGCACATAGAGCCAGGACTGAATACAGCACTTAGTATCAAACCAGCACTATTATAGAGATATTTTAATTTAGATTTAGAGAAAATTATTAAATAGTTTATATACAAGCAGGAATTTATTAGGAGTGTGTAAATATATATTTAATTCCATTTTTTGTCTTATGCATATGAATGTGTAAATAATTAAATACACTTTTTTAAATTATGATTAATTATTGTGGCTTAGCCATACTATTACATGAGATGTCATCCTATGGATTTATTTTTATATATTTTTATCTTTATGACCATCCAAAGTCTCTTAGAATCATTGGGATATTCAGAATATTAAATTAATATATGACTGAATAATTTTATGGAACAATTATATTGAATCCAGTTTGAACTATTATATATATTCTTAACCTAAGAAAGATAAAATTATTATGTTATGCAAACACTATATGCTAGTTGGATTGAACACTTTTACATATCCTTGAGCTAGTATTTATAATGATTTGTCTTACAAAGCAATGAAGGAAATTTTATATGTGTAGTTGAATGTCTTCTTTACATTTTGGACTCAAGGTAACATAAGATGTAAGAGATGTTTTTACAGGAAGTGATTTCCTTTTATGGAATTCAGCCCAAATGGTATTAATTGCTTAATTAATGTTTAATTAGACTTTTAACAGCCAAAATGGTAGTTAATTAGGGCGGATACCTTACTATATAAAATGTGGTCATTTTTTAAGAAATTTGTAACCTGATGAAGCGGACTTGTTGAGTCCGTGAAAGCGCTTGTTTTATCAAATAAATATTTTTTGCTGTTTATCGTGGAAGCTTCAGTGATTTGTATATACACTCATCAGTATCCTGTGCGATGGTCAATGATTCAAAGCACCTCAACTGTGCAGGATTTGGAAATATATATTTAGTGTCCTCTGTGCTTTATCAGGACAGCACTGCCAAGAAAAGGCAGTTGTGCAAAATAGAATAGAATTAACCACTGAGTTAAAGCCTGCAACTTCTTTAAGGATTGCATGGTGACCGTGTGGGCTAGCATATAGTGCATAAAAACTGTGTTCCTTTATTACCTTGTGCACCTGAGAGAGTGGCAGAAGAGGATGAATACTACAGGAAACAACATCCGTTGAGTTAAGAATAGTAAAGAAAGCAAGTGGCTATGTGGCAAATTAGTTAACACTGCATTCTACAACTACCTCTTTTTTTTCTACCCAAATTCATGTCACTTGTAACCTCATATAATTCACAAACTAGTAAACTGTCTTATTTAAGGTGATAGCACAGCAAATATATTATATTTCAGAGGTTACTTTCATAAATCAAAATAAAACTGACAATTAATAAATATTGCTTATAACCTTACATACATCACATGCATGATTTTGCAGAAGTTATTTCCATAAAGCAAACATCAAAACTGGCAACTCAATGAGCATTGCTTATAAATAACTACTCTCTGTAAATATTCTACTATTTTTTTTTGTATGATACCTTGTTTTATATAGGTTTATAGGTAAGGACTAGGCTATCTGCCCGAGGGCCTATATAAGCCTAGCCAGAATGTGTTGGCTTTCACCGCCCCCTTAGATTAGTTCCCTGTGCCTCGGTCCAGCAGAGCCATTAGTTCCCTGTGCCTCTGTCCAGCAGAGCCACTGCAGTGATCCCCGGGGTAAACTTTTTGTTTCCCATCCACTCGTCAAGGTTTCTCTTGAAGAGTGTTAGTGAGGGGCTCTGCCTAATGTAGATTGGAATCCTGTTCCAAAGCATGGGGAGTCTCTGGGACAGGAATCTATCCCTCCAGCATGTTCTATTTATCGTTGTGGTGAGGTTTAGATCCCTAGAGCGTGTGGCTCTTGGGGATTTGTTTTTTTTAGGTGGAGCATGTCCATCAATTCTGTGTTGGACATGGCCTTGTATGTCAGGCAGAGATCACCTCTGAGTAAGTGGTATGCAACCAAGTACAGCTGTAGTTTCTTCAGTCAGGCTGCATAGGGCATCTTTTTATGGCCAGTAATCCTCTTGGTGAGGTACTTCTGCAGTTTTTCCAGCTGTTGCAGGTGTCTTGTAAAGTACATCCCAAATGGGGCATTGTACTCTATGATGGGTCTGATGCATGATGATTAGGTGGGCCACATAGAAGGATTTTCTAATCACCTTCGCAATATGATTATCAAAGGAGAGATTACTATCTATTTGGGTCCCCAGATCCCTTATTACATTTTTTCTATTTAGGGGACTACCATGTATGTGGTAGTCCACGGGAACTTTGTTTTTTCCAAAGGGGATGACTATGCACTTTTTGGCATTTAGCTTGAGGCCATGATTTTGACATCAGGTATCCAGCTCAGTGAGACCCTTCTAGAGGATGTCTGTATCAGCTGGAGAGTCAATTATGGCCCCCAGTTTGCAGTCGTCTGCAAACTTGGTCAGCCATAGTCCTCCTGTGCTTGCCTATACCTCTGAGAAGTATATACCGAAAAAGATGGGTCCCAGGACTGAGCCCTGGGGGACGCCATTTGTAACTGGTTTAGAGTCAGACCTAGAGCCTGCAACTCTCACCGTGTGGGTTCTATCCGTGAGCCAATTGGCAAACCTATCTCGTGACGTAGGGGTTTATGTTCAGGCTGGTGAGCTTGTCTATAATACCAGAATGGGGAATGGTGTTGAAAGCCTTTATGAGGTCTAGGCAGGCTGTGTGGACCTCTTTTCCCTCGTCTAAAGTCTTTGTAACTGTCTCAAAGAAGTCCACCAGGTTTAGGAGGCATGATCTGCCCTTAGCAAAGCCAAACTGGGTAGGGTCCAATGTTTGAACGTTCCCAATGTCTCTGTTAATGAATTCCATGATGATGCGCTCCATAGCCTTGCAGACCAGGCTAGTCAGGCTTATAGGGTGATAGTTCCCAGGGTCCGTTGTGGCTCCACCATTGTGGAGCAGTCACCCTGCTAAAGGAGGGATGGCTCTAGAAATGTAGTAAACAGTGGGTTCACATTGTCTTGGGGAGCCTTAACAGTCTAAGCAGCAGGGCATGACATTTTAAAAGAAGGTCATATGCCACTGCATCTCCCCTTCCATATGTTCATCTCTGTGAGGTCCTATATCTTCTTCCTGATTTATAATTTCAGAGCAACATGAATGTTCAAGACTGCTGTGGCCCCAGTAGCTAGAAATCGTAATGCTCCAACACTACCTTCATGCCTTCATCTATCCTTGTTAAAGCGCATCTACCCTTTAGAATATTTATTTAGTTTGATTTTTATTTTATTAAGGATATTTCTCCACACTGACAGGTTCATACTAGTTTATGGCCAGTTTGTTTCACAACACATTTCCTCCTTTTAATTGATTGATTGATTTATTGTTTGTTTGGGGGGACTTGTCAGGGATGACTATCAGCTTTGCTTGGTTTAATTTATCATTAGTCATTTGTTTTGAGAAATTATATTTGAAACAGTGAGCTGCAGAGCTAGATGCAGCAGCAGTGGAAGGTATAACAGTGCTGGTTGTATAAAGGGATGTCCTACAAATAAAGACAGATTACAGCCACAGAGATAGGCTCTGCCTACTTCTTACAATGCGTTTATTTAGGTATCCTATGAGGATGACCCTAAGGTCAGTTGTTCTAATATAAGAATAGTATATTGACTCTAAGGTAATAAAATGTCTGTTTTAGTACACTGTTACATATTCCTTACTACTCTATGCTGTTGATCAAAGCAGGAGAGATTCCCATGTTAACTTTAAATTTAATAAGTTTGCCCATCTTCAGTTTCAGTGATTTGTGAAGATATAACAGCATGAAACATAAATGAGCTGGAAATAGCGGTATGCTGATCTCTTTAGAGCATGGATAATGACAAATAGTCTTGTTACTTCCTAAGTACATAACTCTACATAAATCTGTCCTTATTGTGAGATTGCTGTTTCAAAGTGGTATCTGTTCTATTCTTGTCTAGTGATTCAGAGCACATTTTGTGAATAGGATGTCCTGTCAGTTAAAGCCCTATAGTCATATAACAACATTTTTTTACTGCTGCATTCTCAACAGCTATATCTATGCAAAGGAATCTTTGGTCAGTGAGGCAATGAAATCATAATCTTGCGTTTTTCCTAATAGCACTGTCATTCTATAATTAAGTGCAAAGTACATGCCAGTGTTATAGCTTAAGTTGCAGTAACATGTCATGGTTAAAGGAGCCACTATTATTTCAGCTAAAGTTGTCTGAGCTAAATACATACCTGTCAGTATGGACGTCTTTATGACATCTGGTGTGTAACAGCCATGATCATCAATGGCTGAAAAGGTGTCTCACAGTGTAGGCCCCACTGGAGATACTTCCAGCATTTATCCAGCATAAATTGGAGGCTCAAAGGAGTCTCACTATGGGGGTATGTAGGAAAAGGATTGTCAACATCCAACTAGTCATCAAACATTTTAATTTGGAGAATGTAGTGTGATGTGCATTATTGTGACTGCATTCATCAGTTGTGATTAGTGCACAGCAGCGGTAGTCAAACATAACTAAGTAAATGGTTAACAGTGTCTGTACTGAGGCACTGAAGTATTGTTTTTCCATGCTTTTAAGACCTCTGTCATTGTCAATTTGGCAGTGACATCCTGATACTAATGGTACATCTGGCACCATGGACTTGTACTATAACAAGGCCACTCACAGCCATGGCTTGTATGTATGTATGTATTCATTATAAAAACCTGATAGGTGGGCTGATGCAAATGACTTTTTTCAGCCATAATCCAGGGCAGAGGTACCACAAATGCCTTGTATACTTAAAGTTTAAAAACATGTTATAAACACAAAATTGGTTTATTACAAAGACTATAAAAAAACCTAACATAGAACCATAAACATATCTTGTAGTAAGCAGAAATGCAAAGCAGGAGGTATATAAGGCAAAAATCACTTCCCCTCCTATCCTTCATAATGGTGGTTGCCAAAATTTTGTCATTTTTCTAATTTATCTCTTAGATTCAAACAGCTGTTACACAGTTCTTCTCTCGCTGCAGTAACTGAAATGCATTATAGATCTGAAATGATGTTAGTAACAGCTTAGTGCCGCATCCCTTTTAGTAACACTTGTAAATGACCTGAAAGGAAAACACTAATCACCTCTTGACTTCATTTTTTAAATCTACAGCTGCATTAGACTTCAATACATATTGTATCATGTCAGAAATGAAATTCTGCCCACTAAACCAGCTTGCAACCACCAAAGTCACTAATTTTAAAAGTAAGGTAACACAAAATTGGCACACTGCAGTGGTGTGGCTACTTTACCCATGTGGTCACTGACAATCGGACACATTGTCCCCAGCATTATTTCTGCCACCACTTCTTTCTGAGCTTTTGTAGACTTTGGGGGAATGATTTCCCCAGTACATCTGTCTTTTTCCCCTAAAAACTGGAAAATGGGAACTAGTCTGCACGTAAATATATGAAAAAATAAATGTAATTTCTACTCTCATTTTGGAAGTGTTATGTGTCTGAATGAAAAAAAGATGTCTCTTTATGACAAAAACCTATTTTATATATTAAAAAGGAATTTATTGTATTCTGATGCTTCATCCAACTGAACCTCATCTTCACATTATGGGCTCATCACCTCACACTTTTTCACTGATATGTATCTACTGGGACTACAGGCCAGCTTTATCTGCGACCTGCAATTACAGCTTGGCTCTGTGCAACTGAAGATGGTAACCGTAGTAACCTAAGCAAAGGGTAAAATGCTTCTCACTGGGGTTTCATGTTAATGTGGTCCACTAGACATTTCATCAGGTTTATGTCAGATGATCTAGTTTTTGGAAACTCGAACTTCATATGGTTGGGACCATAGTTTCAACTTTCTGAAGATGCAAAGCATTTGAATGAAGATCACGGTACAGTGGGAATAGGAGAATTTACCCTTCTCCCTTCTGTAGTGCAAACTCGGAGTTGGTATATATAATTTTCAGGGGGGGTGTGGGAGGGTGGAGTGTAGCTTGCTCCACTGCAAAAATGCAGATTTTTGTTGTTTTTTTTTTTTGCTTTGTTTGAGTTTTTAGAAGGTCAAACATATGGTCTCAACCATATGAAGTTTGAGTTTCCAAAAACTCGATATTCTGACATAAACCCATTTCATCTATGGCTTAAGAACTATGTCATTATGTGTTGATCCAGATTTCAACCTGTTATGGATACCCACTTCATGGTGTTGTCTGTTAAGCCTGTTCATTGGACAAATCTACAAAATTCACTTCCATGTAGGAGTTAGTAGGTGCATTACTTTATCTGTGATTCACTAGTTTAGGTTTGATTCCCTCAGCCTCCATTCCCTTACTGTCACTTAACCTGACAGTACTTCTGAGCTGTCTCTGAAAAAGGTCCATGGAGATTAGCGGTTTATCCTGGTAAACAAACACAAATACAAAAATAAAATAAAATAGGTAATGTCATAAAATGACTGTGTTGAAGCTTTCAGCCAAAAAGCATTAAAAAGTCATGAATATTTTATATCACCACGTGCATTTTAAACAGAGAAGTAAACAGCTGACCACTGGAAAACACGTAAGTGAAGAAAAAAACAAAACTAAAATGTTCGATGTATATCAACATACTTATGCATATATTCTGGCAAATTGACATTCATAGCATTAGCATTATTCGGTATTTGACCCCAACTTAAAATTCAGCCATTTATTCAGAATGTATTATGAATGCAAAATGTATATATTAAATCCAGAAAAAAATGTGTTCTTCATGTGGTAATAAAGATTACAGTGACTTTTTTTTTCTTGGGTGGGGACTAGCGGTGATCCTCCATAAAATCTACACAAAAACCATGTAAACTTGGCACTTTTCAGTTGTCTCATGTTCAAATAATATTCCAGCTCCTACTGGAGATGTCATGCATTTAATAGTTCAATTAAAGTTTGCTTTACACTTCTTCTTCTGGTTTTTCCCGGTTAGGGATTGCCACAGTGGATCACCTGTCCGCTTATGATTGGCAGTGGAGTTTTACAGTGTCGAGTTGCCAGCCCAGCGCCCAACCTTCCACAGAGGGCACACACACACACACACACACACACACACACACACACACACACACACACACACACACACACACACACACACACACACACACACACACACACACACATCCAGGGCCAATTTAGCATGTCCAATCCCACCTACAGCATATCTTTGGGATGTGGGAGGAAACCGGAGCACCTGGAGGAAACCCATGCGATTGAAGGGAGGACATGCAGACTCCACACAGAAAGCACCAGAGCTGAGGATCGAACCAGAGAACCTCTTGCTGTGAGGCGACAATGCTAACCGCTGCACCACCGTGGCCGCCCCATGCAAGAAACAGCCTATATAGGGTAATATGAATAAGCACATAAGCAAAAGCCTATGAGATGCATCATAAGTAATGGTGTTAATAAAAGCCTACTAGAAGTGACACAGATGAGCATGAGGTTAACAGCCTGCCCAGAAGTAGTCTAGGTATATGTGTCTTTAACAGCCTAGCAGTGGTACTACGAAGAATCATGCTTGTTAACAGTCTATCAGCAGCAGCATGACCAGCCATGTAAATAACAGTCTACTGGAAATAGGATGTGTAAACATGTGAGTAATGGTCTAACTGTGGTAATATGAGTATGAATATGAGTTTCACCAATCGGGGCAGTATAAGGAAATATTCATATTGAGTGAGTGATGATTTGGTAGTGGTTGAGTTATTTGCTTTACACTGTGAAACTTTAATTTCACACAAACCAATTTGTGAGGTTAGATTTAATCTGGCATGTGATTTACAGCCTAGTCACTTGGATAGAAAACAAGTTAAATCAAGTGCTGACAAATATTTTTATTCTTCTTGGAAGCCAAAAACTAAATGTTTATCAAGCTCTTTTGGCAATGTGTTCTTCTACTAATGGTGGGTCCTGAGGAAGCTGGAATGTACAGTTTGCACTTGGCTACCCTCCAGGAACTGGGCTACCTCTCTTGCTTGTAGTTTCCTGAGATTTGAACTCTACAACTTCCCGTGTAAAGCACAAAACAATTCTTACTCCTGTTAATTGTCTCTGGTATTTCTGGTAACTGTCTGCTAAAATGGTAGCAGTAAAGTGGAAGATGTGTATGTTGTTTTTTTTTTTTGTTGTTCATTGTGAACTCAACTAAAGGTCAGACATGCCCTCCTTAACATCATCTCCTGGAACTGATGGACAGTCTGTATCCAAGGCATATGTTTGGTGATGTCTTCTTAAAGGGAAACTGCACTTTCCATATTATATTATTTATGGATGGCAATGCATAACATCAGAATTACTTTCTGAATGAAAATGTACACATTATAATTGCTTTACTTCTCGTAGATATAATATTATTCTTGTCCATTTATAGCCCCTTTTGTTTAATAACTGATAAAGTAAAAAGAGGTTAACATGCCTTTTTAATGTTGCAAGGAAGTCAGGATTATTTATTTTTCTTTATTTATCCTTTCTTAACTGGGTTAGTCCTATTAAGCTAGTAGCCTCTTTTAAGGGAGACTCGAGGTGGCATTTATAATATTAGGGGAAATTTAGCCAGGCCATCGGGGAACTTCTTCTACTCTTTTTGATAAATGCCATGGGATCTTTTACATCCATCTGAGCTACCACCAACTCAGGCAAATGGGGCTTCATTTAACAACTCATCTGAAAGGCAACATACTCAGGAGTACAGTACTCTTCTTATGCTGCACTACAATGTCAGTAATTGATCTACCTGGTGTGGGAATCAAACCCACATCCTTCTGCACCAAAGGTGAGTGCTACCTCTTGTGCCAGTTGCACTGAGTACCATTATACTGTACAAAGGAATGGTTATCCCCATTGTCTAAAAATGTAGAGAAGTATGTATGTTCCAGTTATAAAGAAATCACATTCCTGAGTCTTCCTGTATGCTGGCAGGCAAACTTCATCTCCTAATGTGGCCTCTGATTCAGAAGAAACAATGCAGATTCTGTCCTGGCCCTGGGATAGTAGGAGGAGCAATGCAGATTCTGTTCTGGCCATGGAAAAGTAGGAAGTGCAATGCAGATTCTGATGTGGCCATGGAAAACTGGATCAAGTCCTCATCCTTGCACATATTAGGAGGATTGTGAGAGTTTGCTTTTACTCTGCACAGGGAAAGGCATATGTCTGTGTGCCCAGAATGTCTCATGGAAGTGGAATGACCACATGGGTCATAAAACCACTGCTGAATACCATTCTGTCCATATATTTGGAATTACTTTATTTTTAGTCCCTCTATTCCATTGACTGCATCTCCCAATGCTGGGAACGTGTGTGCAACTCTAGCTATTCAAAGTGCACCTGTATTGTGTCAGTATGTCACAACAGCAGGAAAAATAAGTAAAAATGCCCTTTGGAATAGTAATGTATTAATTTTATTTTCAAGGCAAGAACTTTTATGAAGCAGTTCTGCTTGCTGTGCAAGAAACTTCAGTACATACATAGCAATCTCACATCATTAAATTTAAATACTAATGAATCAGTGTGTTTATTTTAAAACATCAAGCATACAGTAAGGCAGGTTTCCTTTCTTCACTGAAAGCATAGTCTATATACATTACAAATGTCTAAATGTTAATGTTCCCAAATACCAAAAAAAAAAAAAAAAAGATGCCTGAAA
The DNA here is from genome assembly GCF_019279795.1 of Protopterus annectens. Classification (NCBI taxonomy): domain Eukaryota; kingdom Metazoa; phylum Chordata; order Ceratodontiformes; family Protopteridae; genus Protopterus; species Protopterus annectens. Next base: position 1,927,960,734 of record NC_056741.1, read on the forward strand.
TGGAAAAGGGTAAAAACTTAAAGCATTTTATGCAGGGGGGCAAGCCACCATCTACCCCCAGTGTGTGTGTGTGTGTGTGTGTTTGGGGGAGGGGGTAGCAGGTGCCACATCCTCTTAAATATATATATGTATGTGTGTGTGTGTGTGTGTGTGTGTGTGTGTGTGTGTGTGTGTGTGTATGTGTATATAACAACTTGAAGGAGGGAGAAATCTTCAGAAATAGAGAAATCACTGCACTTAGAAATCACACTGACAATGATTTCCTCTGGAAAACAGCAGTCAGCATTCTGTTTATTGGCATCTTGTGTTGCAAACACGTGATGCTTGGGAAAACTGAATGACATATAGAGACGTTAAACATTTTCTATAGTCATTTGTGATTAATCGGATCACCACATCTTGTAGTAGGGTGAATTGCTTCTAATACTTGAAATTTAAAGTTACATTCATCACTACGTGACATTGCATGTTTACTCAGTGTGTTAGTTTCTAGGCACCTAACTGTCTTGCCTCTTTCTGAAATATGCTTGAGAATTCTTTTAGCTTCTTATTGGTTTTCCCAACATAAAATGCATTACAAGCAGAACACACCTGTGCATGTATTATATCGCTATCATTAACTTCATTAGCCCCACACACTATTTTCATAAATTTGAAACCAAAGAAAATCAGTGCCAAATGAGGGTTTAGAAATGATCCGAGAATTAATTTATTAAAACAAGCTGAAAAAAATAAAGTGAGCACTTTTATCTCATACAAGAATCTTCATTGTTTGGTGTTGATTTTCTTTGGTTTCAAGTTTATCTGGTTGACGCTGCGCCATTTTGTGTCTTTTGTTTATTTTCATAAATTATCAATCTTTGAAACATTCTTACTAAGAAATTCTACATCGGCTCTAGTAACATCACACTTGCATCATTTTGGGCTTATCAATGCCAAAATGTGGGTGCATATTTGCATACATTTCAGTTGTCCATAATTTCACAGAATGTTCAGATTTTTGCCTCATATTTGTGGTCTGCCATTCAGAAAATTTGTGGTTTTCTGGCAAGTCATTGAGCACCAAAATCATTAAATAACAGCAAACATTTTAGTTTCAGACTTCATAGCCTTCAGAAAAAATGCATACTAATGCAAAATCTGTTATTTCTGAGTTCATAAGAGCAATATTAAAATTTGTCCGTGATTTTGTGCCTTTGCTCCCCATTATTTTTTGGGTTTTGCCCAGAATTCTTGCATTAAGATGTTGAGAGCTTTACATACCTTATTTTGTCCTGTGTAAAGGTGTCTTCTTTTTACCTCTTTCATATATAATGTGTTCCCCTTACTAGCTGCTGCAGCATGTTTAGAAGCAGTAGCTGTTGAGAAATCAGTAAATAACTCATTGCTTTACATAATCAATTAAAATTGTGCATGCTAGCATCTATAAGAAATAAATGCTTCTAATAACACTTTACTCCCTAACAGATCAGAAATAACACTGCCTGTAAATCTTTTATAAAAATTAATAGTACCCCCCCAAATAATGTGCACCATTTGGGGCACACAGTTTCTGTAACAGTCCTCGTCTAACATTGAACATGTAAGCATATCCTCTACTAGATGCACATACTAGTAATTTGTCTACTGTTGTGATCATTGTGTTTTGTCAAATGCTGCTTAACAGCTTTTATACCTACAGTATTAGTTAAATCTGCAAAACAATGACTCTACACCTGCAGCCATAATGATATAACTATCCAATGATGCTTCATTAAGGAATTCATGCAGTTGTAGTAGAAATTTACTATTTTCCTTAATATGACTGAACTGTTTATCTTGGCAATGTATTTCTTTTGTCTGTGTTTTTATCCCTCTGACTATTAACTATCACTCCATCACTATGTGACTCATTCCCTAAGGTAAGAAGTTCCCCTCAGATCCTGTAGGATGCATCCAGAGGGGCCATCATCCAGGTAGACACTGGGGACTTTACTGCTGTCACTGACAAACCTGGAATAAGAGTGAATGCTTTGTATGAAAGACCTTACGTCTTCCCTTGGGTAATGACATGGGCACCTACATCAACTTGTAGGAACCAACAAAGCCCTTATATCAGTTCATGCCCAATCCTTCATATAGCCAAGAGCTACTATCGGTATTGTGGGTGATCATGCCACATAATTCTTGCAAGAATCCTTTTGCTTTTGACACTGCCTCTGTCTTCCAGAGGAATCTGGGACCCACTCCCCAGAAATGGATATACCCATTATCCCAACCTGCATCATCAAATACCCGAGCTGCTAAGCAAACTTGGATTTCCTGAGTCATAGTCAGAGCTGGTACATTGGGCATGCATTTTTAACATTTATTCTAAAAATGCTGACAACAATGTAGTGACACAGCCACAACATTAATTATTTTCTTTATTTGTTAACTGGGTGAGTGGGTTATCACAAGATCCTTTTTAGCCACAACCTGAGCCCAATGGCAGACATATAAGAAAAAAATCAAACATTCTTCTTCTTCTTTCAGCTTTTCCCAATCAGGGGTCGCCACAGCAGATCAACTGTCCACTCATGATTGGCAGTGGAGTTTTACGGTGTCGAGTTGTCAGCCCAACCTTCCACAGAAGGCACACACACTCACACCTAGGGCCAATTTAGAGTGTCCAATCGACCTACAGCATGTCTTTGGGATGTGGGAGGAAACCGGAGCACCCGGAGGAAACCCACGCGACCACAGGGAGGACATGCAGACTCCGCACAGAAGGCACCCCAGACGAGGATCGAACATGATACAATGTAAATAACACTCTACCTGGATCTGAAACAGCTGAACCACACTTGCAAAATAAAAATGTAATGGATTTTATGTTGGTAAAACGGAGAGAACACTACATAAGTGGATTTAAGAACACCTATACGCTATTGAAAACAAAAATACCAACAACTCCCTATACAAGCAAACACTGACGTGTACTGGACAAGTTAAGTTTAAGTTTGGCATTTTGGAAATTATTAATAAGGACCCTAGGGAAAGGGACTGGAGTAATAGGATTAATAGTAGTGAGCTTAGATGGCAATTAAAGTTAAGAGCCAGCCATTCACCATGTATCAATGAATATTTTTTATTAGTTCCAGTTTTAAATGACATGGCCCTGGTGCTATAACAGAATTATTCATTATTACTATTTTTAATAGTTTAATATTTCATAATAGTGACATTTTAACAACTATTTAAGGTATTTAATGTTTTCAAACCTTTAAAAGGTTAAAGAACGTTTTTAAGTATGTTAATTGATTTTAATTAATTCAAATTAATTGATGGTGCTATTTAAATGTTGAATTATGGGAAGCACTTTGGTTTGATAAAGTCCAGGATTTACGTGGACAAAAGCGCTTACTATTCTTGACTGTTAATGGAATAAACTTTTATTTTACTACAACGTGGATTTTCATTTCCCAAGTGTGGTTCAGCTGTTTCAGCTCCAGGTGGAGAACAATAATTTGTATGGGAGGCAGAGATTATTTAAAAAGAAAAATATTTTCAACCCCCCCACACCCAACTTTGGCAAGCTTTGAAAAGGTGTGTACTAGGGAGATTTATCAGGCTTATAATTCCAAAAAAGAAAGATATTTTAACTTAAACAGAGAAGAAGAAGGGTTATTAAGATCTTTTGCGACATTGGAAAATTTGAGAATTATGAAGCCTGATTAAGGGGGTGGAATTGTGATGGTGGATAAGAATGATTATGTTAATGATGTGGCCCATATGTTATATGATTCTAGTAAATATGAAATTGTTTCATTAGATCAGACCAATATTGCACATAGGAAGATATAGCTGTTTTTAGAGGACAGTCTCCTTCAGGGAGTCATTAATGAAGAACTGTATAATTTTTTGGTTAATGAACACCCATACATTCCTACAGTTTTTGGTATCCCCAAAGGGCATAAAAATATAGATCATCCTCCATACAGACTGATTATGGCAGCCCACAACAGTTCTATTTATTCTTTGGGGATTTTTGTGGACCGGTTGCTGAAGAACACAATGCGTCCTATTTCCCATGTCCTGGTTGACTCACGGGACTATTTAACAAGGATTAAGCAAGATTTTTTTCACTGACACCACAGGGTTTTCAACTGTTGATGTAGTTGATCTGTTCAACTCCATACCCCAAGAGATAGGTATAGAATTTTTTCAGGAAGCCCTTTTGGATTATTAAACATTGGAAGGAGGGCTGTTTAATTTTGTGGTAGAAGTGATGGAGCTGATTTTAAATAACAACTACAACACTTTTGAGAATGAGTACTTCAGACAATTAAAAGGGGTGGCAATGGGGTTGAGTAGTGCGCCCTTCTTTGACACATAGCTACACAATATTGCCAAAGACATAAGTAGTAACAAAGGGAAACATTAACCAGAATAAAGGAACAAAAATTTTTGGTGAGTTAAATTTTTCCAAAAAAAGGCAAAAGCCCTTTTGGGGGAGGAAACCCCAAATTTTTTTCATTTAAATTTAAAAACCATCCCCAAACACACTTGCATCATTTTGGGCTTATCAATGCCAATACAAAATGTGGGTGCATATTTGCATACATTTCAGTTGTCCATAATTTCACAGAATGTTCAGATTTTTTACCTCATATTTGTGGTCTGCCATTCAGAAAATTTGTGGTTTTCTGGCAAGTCATTGAGGACCGAAATCATTAAATAACAGCAAACATTTTAGTTTCAGACTTCATAGCCTTCAGAAAAAATGCATACTAATGCAAAATCTGTTATTCTAGCAACTTTCTGAGTTCATAAGAGCAATATTCAAATTTGTCCGTGATTTTGTGCCTTTGTTCCCCATTATTTTTTGGGTCTTGCCCAGAATTCTTGCATTAAGATGTTGAGAGCTTTACATACTTTATTTTGTCCTGTGTAAAGGTGTGATCTTTTTACCTCTTTCACATATAATGTGTTCCCCTTACTAGCTGCTGCAGCATGTTTAGAAGCAGTAGCTTTTGAGAAATACTCATTGCTTTACATAATCAATTAAAATTGTACATGCTAGCATCTATAAGAAATAAATGCCTCTAATAACACTTTACTCCCTAACAGATCAGAAATAACACTGCCTGTAAATCTTTTATAAAAATTAATAGCACCCCCCAAAAAATGTGCACCATTTGGGGCACACAGTTTCTGTAAGAGTCCTTGCCTGTCATTGAACATGTAAGCATATCCTCTACTAGATGCACATACTAGTAATTTGTCTACTGTTGTGATCATTGTGTTTTGTCAAATGCTGCTTAACAGCTTCTATACCTACAGTATTAGTTAAATCTGCAAAACAATGACTCTACACCTGCAGCCATAATGATAAAACTATCCAATGATGCTCCATTAAGGAATTCATGCAGTTGTAGTAGAAATTTACTATTTTCCTTAATATGACTGAACTGTTTATCTTGGCAATGTATTTCTTTTGTCTGTGTTTTTATCCATCTGACTATTACCTATCACTCCATCACTATGGGCCTCATTCCCTAAGGTAAGAAGTTCCCCTCAGATTCGGTAGGATGCATCCAGAGGGGCCATCATCCAGGTAGACACTGGGGACTTTACTGCTGTCACTGACAAACCTGGAAAAGAGTGAATGCTTTGTATGAAAGACCTTACGTCTTCCCTTGGGTAGTGACATGGGCACCTACATCAACTTGTAGGAACCAACAAAGCCCTTATATCAGCTCATGCCCAATCCTTCATATAGCCAAGAGCTACTATCGCTATTGTGGGTGATCATGCCAAATAATTCTTGCAAGAATCCCCTTGCTTTTGACACTGCCTCTGTCTTCCGGAGGAATCTGGGACCCACTCCACAGAAATGGATATACCCATTATCCCAGCCTGCATCATCAAATACCTGAGCTGCTAAGCAAACTTGGATTTCCTGAGTCATAGTCAGAGCTTTATCTCTCTATGCCACTGGTACATTGGGCGTGCATTTTTAACATTTATTCTAAAAATGCTGGCAACAATGTAGTGACACAGCCACAACATGAATTATTTTCTTTATTTGTTAACTGGGTGAGTGGGTTATCACAAGATCCTTTTTAGCCACAACCTGAGCCCAGTGGCAGACATATAAGAAAAAAATCAAACCTTCTTCTTCTTTCAGCTTTTCCCGGTCAGGGGTTGCCACAGCAGATCAACTGTCCGCTCATGATTGGCAGTGGAGTTTTACGGTGTTGAGTTGCCAGCCCGGCGCCTAACCTTCCACAGAAGGCACACACACGCACACGCTTACACCTAGGGCCAATTTAGTGTCCAATCCACCTACAGCATGTCTTTAGGATGTGGGAGGAAACCGGAGCATCCGGAGGAAACCCACGCGTCCACAGGGAGGACATGCAGACTCCGCACAGAAGGCACCCCAGCCGAGGATCGAACACAATAAGTAAATATACAATGTAAATAACACTCTACCTGGATCTGAAACAGCTGAACCACACTTGCAAAATAAAAATGTAATGGATTTTATGTTGGTAAAACTGAGAGAACACTACATAAGTGGATTTAAGAACACCTATATGCTATTGAAAACAAAAATACCAGCAACTCCCTATACAAGCAAACACTGATATGTACTGGACAAGTTAAGTTTAAGTTTGGGATTTTGGAAATTATTAATAAGGACCCTAGGGAAAGGGACTGGAGTAATAGGACTAGTAGTAGTGAGCTTAGATGGCAATTAAAGTTAAGAGCCAGCCATTCACCATGTATCGATGAATAGTTTTTATTACTTCCAGTTTTAAATGACATGGCCCTGGTGCTATAACAGAATTATTCATTATTACTATTTTTAATAGTTTAATATTTCATAATAGTCACATTTTAACAACTATTTAAGGTATTTAATGTTTTCAAACCTTTAAAAGGTTAAAGAACGTTTTTAAGTATGTTAACTGATTTTAATTAATTCAAATTAATTGATGGTGCTATTTAAATGTTGAATTATGGGAAGCACTTTGGTGTGATAAAGTCCAGGATTTACGTGGACAAAAGCTCTTACTATTCTTGTGACTGTTAATGGAATAAACTTTTATTTTACTACAATGTGAATTTTCATTTCCCAAGTGTGGTTCAGCTGTTTCAGCTCCAGGTGGAGTGTTATTTATATGGTTTCCACCAGAGCTCCCTTCTATAGTTTTACAAGTTTGTGTTGAGGGGCACAGAGAACAGCTTTCCCACCTGGGATTATTGTGGTTAATTTTCACAGAGATACTAGTTCCATTTCTTTTGGGTATGGAGCCTACCAATAGTTCTGAACTGATCGGAGAACCCTCACTTGAGGGTGTGAACTTTAGAGAATCACTTCATTTTTGGGGGGAAATGTTGAGTTACCAGGGTTTTAATATTTTCAATTATACAGACTAGAAAATTATGAAAACACATTTTCCCTTTTCAAAAGATGTCTCAAATTTGTTACTGGCAGAAATGCTGACATCTCTAAGGTTCTTAAAGAACTTAAGTTATACCTGAGGAAATTGAATTTCCATCTTTTTTTTTAAGAACAATAATAAAGCTTGCAACTGGTCACACCTAAAATCCCTACCTCTTGATGAAGCAGTCTCTTACTTTAACAATAAATTCTTACAAATTCTGGAACACCATGCTCCCTTTCGCACTGTTAGATTAAGGATCAGACCTGCTCCTTGGCTCACAAAGGAGACTAGACAAAAATGAGACTGAGAAATCAAACCTGGTCCAAATGGAGGAAAACTAAAAACTCTACTGATCATCTAAATTTTAGACAGCTTAGAAATGCTGAAAAGAAATCAATATTCCTTGATAAAAGAAACTATTACCTCAAATTCCAACAGGCCCAACATCAAAACCCACAAAAATTCTGGTCAGGAATAAACAAATTG
>NC_056741.1:1927971137-1928073637 GCF_019279795.1 Protopterus annectens
GCCTTCGCTGAAGGTTGGGCATCAGGCTGGCAACTCTGCACCATAAAAAAATCTACCGCCAATCATTAGCAGACTGGAGTTCCACTGTGGCAACCCCTAACCGGGAAAAAGCCGAAAAGAACAACAACAACATAAATGGTGGCTACAGCAAACAGAATGCTGAGGTGCTTATGTAAAGCACCAGATTGTGAGAATGGTGCTGACACCAAAACAGCAAGCAAAAAGCTACTGGGAGACATTGAACACACCTGGACAGGACATACAGAATGAGATGGCAGTAACAGCAGCAAACAGAATACTGAGATGTATCCCTTGGGGAGTAGATTCCAAAAGCAAAGAGGTAATGCTTCCACACTTATTTAAAATTAATATTGCTTCCTAATTACTTAAACTTTACTTGATTGTTCCTTTATTCTGGTTAATGTTTCCCTTTGTTACTACTTATATCTTTGGCAATATTGTGTAGCTATGTGTCAAAGAAGGGCGCTCTGGTGGAAACACAAAGACCATATAAATAACACTCCACCTGGATCCAAAACAGCTGAACCACACCTGAGAAATAAAAATCCACGTTGTAGTAAAATAAAAGTTTATTCCATTAACAGTCACAAGAATGGTAAGCACTTTCATCCACCTAAATCCTGGACTTTATCAAATCAAAGTTCTGCCCATAATTCAACATTTAAATAGCACCATTAATTAAGTTGAATTAATTAAAATCAATTAACATACTTAAAAAATGTTCTTTAACCTTTTAAAGGTTTGAAAATATTAAATACCTTAAATAGCTGTTAAAATGTGAATATTATGAAATATTAAACTATTAAAAATGATAATAATGAATAATTCTGTTATAGCACCAGGACCATGTCCTTTAAAACTGTAACTAATGAAAAATATTCATTGATACCTGGTGAATGGTTGGCTTTTAACTCTAATTGCCATCTAAGCTCACTATTAATCCTCTTACTCCAGTCCCCTCCCCTAGGGTCCTTATTAATAATTTCTAAAATCCCAAACTTAAACCTAACTTGGCCAGTACACGTCAGTGTGTGCTTGTATAGGGAGTTGTTGGTATTTTTGTTTTCAATAGCACATAGGTGTTCATAAATCTGCTTAAGTAGTGTTCTCTCAGTTCTATTACACCCTTGACATACACTCAAATAAACTAAACCCCTACTACCACAATCACCACTGACCAAGTGTATCCTAGTCTGAAATTCCCCCACCAAAATTGATGGTTCTTCTATTATATAGGAACAATAGTTACATTTGCCACATTTCTTAGTCCCTTTGTTGATTTCCTTTAAATAAAGAAGATGTTCAAAATAATATTTCATACTGTGCCCTACTTTATAAACAAATAGTGGTAATCTTCCTAAACTATTATATACCTCAATGTTACTTTCTAAAATGACCCAATTTTTGGACACTATGTTCCGCACTGTTTGCCCCAAAGGGCCAAAGTGTGTTACCATAGCATGGGAAAAATTATCATGTTTCTGTCCTGGTTCAGTTGAAACCTTCTCACTGCCTAATAGTGGTGTGAATTTCATCCCCCATTCCTGCAAAACCTCATTGCCAATAGTCAGGACAAAGTCCTTTGGGTAACACCTGTTAATAAACATTTGTGTGAGGTTACCTAATTCAACTTTCTTCTTCTTCTGGCTTTTTCTGGTTAGGGTCACCACAGCGGATCACCTTGTCTGCTCATGATTGGCAGTGGAGTTTTACGGTGTTGAATTGCCAGCCGGGCGCCCAACCTTCCACAGAAGGCACGCACACACTCACACCTAGGGCCAATTTAGAGTGTCCAATCCACCTACAGCATGTCTTTGGAATGTGGGAGGAAACCGGAGGACCCGGTGGAAACCCACACGACCACAGGGAGGACATGCAGACTCCATACGGAAGGCACCCCAGCTGAGGATCGAACTGGAGAACCTCTTGCTGTGAGGCGGCAATGCTAACCACTGCACCACCGTGGCCGCCCTACCTAATTCAACTTTAAAATCTTCCAATGTTGAGCACATCCTGGCTCCTCAAATCATCTGACCCCTCACAAGGTTTTTCTTAATATAAAAGGGGTGTTTGCTGTCATATGCCAAGAAACTATTAGAATATGTCAGTTTACGGAATACCTTGGACGTGAAATGTCCTTTTTCCTGGTCCCTAGAAATGGTGACATCTAGATAGTCAATGCTATCTGTAGAAAAACAATATGTGAACATAAAATAGGAACAAACTTGGTTAATATGGTTGAAGAAATTATTTACAACTGTTTCTTCCCCTTTCCAAAGGATGAAAATATCGTCCAGGTAACAGAGATAAAGAATCCATTCCTTATCAAACCCTTAACTGGAAATGAATTTTTTCAACCAAGTGGCCATAACTAAGTTTGCATATATAGGGGCACTACTCGACTCCATTGCCACCCCTTTTAATTGTCTGAAGTACTCATTCTCAAAAGTGTTGTAGTTGTTATTTAAAATCAGCTCCATCACTTCTACCACAAAATTAAACAGCCCTCCTTCCAATGTTTAATAATCCAAAAGGGCTTCCTGAAAAAATTCTATACCTATCTCTTGGGGTATGGAGTTGAACAGATCAACTACATCAACAGTTGAAAACCTTGTGGTGTCAGTGAAAAAATCTTGCTTAATCCTTGTTAAAAAGTCCCACGAGTCTGATATACATAGAACAATAATTTGGACGGGAGGCAGAGATTATTTAAAAAGAAAAATATTTTCAACCCCCCCACACCCAACTTTGGCAAGTTTTGAAAAGGTGTGTACTAGGGAGATTTATCAGGCTGTATATAAACTTGGCTTGAATTAATATCTTTAAAAATCTATAATATGCTTTATTAGTGTATCAAAAGCGTATTGCTGCTTGGTGAATGTATTTTACTGACACCACTGTTATTTTAAATGACTGATGCCTTTAAAAATGGATCTGTTCCTTTAATTTGGGGGTATATATAGAAGGAACGGACAATGTATGAGGTACTTTTCTACTGATGACGCCTATGGGGTGAAACCAGTTTGGGGTTGGTTGCTTTCCCTTTCTGTCGACCAATAAAGGATATTTGTCAGAATTGCTATTAGTGCTTGGAATCTGTTTATTACTGTATGTTGGTGGTGCTGGAAAATCATTTTATGCTTAACATATATACATATATATATATATGGTGGTCCTATCCTGGTGTGCTGAACATCTCCCAGTACCTTTTTTCCTGCTCTATTGCTATCAGCACTAGTCTCACAAACTGATGCTTTGCACAAGGGTTGTTCTCTCCAAAGTGCATATTTATTTACACTGAACCTGAAATGCCTCCTTCCCACCTACTTGTTCAGCCATTCCACAACTGTCAGTAAACTATACTAGTCTCGCCCTCCTCTGCTGCACTTATCTTTGCATTACCAGAGAAGAGGTTAATATTGCTGTCTATTCTCTCAAATGTCTGAGACAATCATACTGAAGTGTACTGGACCTAGGAAAGATGCCTGCAGTACTTCTTAAATCACTTGGCTAAGTGCTGACATTGCCTATTTCACTACTCATAACTGCAAATTTACTTGACAGCAGTTGAAATACTTTGTCTTCATTTGTACACTATCCATCAAGTGATCTACAGGAAGCTTTTTATTGCTATGAAATAGTATGTCACTTGCTACATTCTAAGTTTTCCATATATTTAGACAGATTATAGTTGTTTTCCTGGCTTTCTGTATTGTACAATAGCATTTTTATTTTTCATTAATAAGTCAGTATGACTATCTCCCCCAATACACACGTGGCAAGATTCCAACACTTGTCAGTATATGTGAACTGTTCCCCATGTAAAAACACATTTGATAAACCTAACCCTATTCCAGGGTACTAAGTGCTGTTCTGCTTACCTGCATTTCCTTGTCTAGCTGTGACATCATCTGGAGGTCCAAGCGGAGGTGTAATGCTGTCATATTTTGCATTGCATTTTATAGCAACAGAGAAGTAATATAAATAAACAATGTGTTTTAGTGGCACATTCCTTAGCAATACTAAAAGTGTCAGGTATGCTTCTTTTGTCAGCCTGCTGCAGTTGAAAGTACTACACACCTTTACTAACCCAGTAGTGGACAGAGCTGTAGAGACATACGTACCTCATCTGGCACCTGGTGCAGTTCCCAAAATGTAAACCTGCGCCTGGTCAGAGTAGAATTTTTTACATAATCAGATTGTTATCCTTAATAGTACATGGGAAGTCTTAAGTAACATCTTAGGCATGAAACAGAAATGCAATTATTAATGTTTTTATATTTACCTGGATAAAAATATAAAGTTTTGATCCTCAGCACAGAGGCATGGCTGTAGTATAATTTATACAGTTACGTTCAGAGCAATGTGACTATGTTATACATTTTATATATGCACTAGAGATTAACAACGCCACAAAAAGATAAATGGGAATGACTTTAAAGACATAAGGTCAAGCTGGGATGTAAAACATGTCAAGACTTACTTTAGATGAAGATGAATCAATGTAGTGAATGATCACACACAAAAATGTGATCATTTTATCACACTAGCAACAAAAACCCAGGCAGTAGGATTCCCTAATTACCACTCTAATGGCTAAGCAGTACTTTACAGTTGAAAATGTGTCCTGAAGTGAAGACATGATGGCCATTTTCAGATAATCAAGATGTTATGTGCAGTGATGGTGGGAAATGCTCCACAACACTGAAACACAAAATCTAGGATACCATAGCAACTGCATTTCATGAAACAGTAAACACTGATATAGAAAGCTTTATCTGTGTTGGTCCATCTATCCTTCGATCCATCCATTTAATGCTGTCATCTGAAAACATCCACAATAAATATCCATTAACTTAATAAATCAACTCCAAGATCACAATATCTTGACATCAGTAATATTATGTTAAAAGTAGTGTCTTTATTTTCTTAAAAATTGTTTTACACTTGGTATCCAGATTTTGTGATTCAAGTTTGTGTTGTGCTCCTTCAGGGGCTTTTTTTCTTAGCATATAAATCTCTACATTCCTCCTCATAAGAAAAGAGTTGGAAATCATTACACCATGCTTGGAAGCAAGCTTAAACCCTGCTAACTGAAACCTTTAGTTGAAGGTGGAAATCAAGTTGAAACCACCTGACATCACTTTGCCTCCTAGCAATATCACTTGTTACATCACAGTTTGGGAACTTGCATGAATGATCTTTGGGCAGTAAAGTTTAGGACTGTAAAATGCATGGATGATCTGTGGGTACTGGCCTGCTCCCCTTCTATGCACCTATCAGTAGTTGGCAAAATAGTCCCAACTGTACTCCTCAAAATTCTGGGGAGTCCCCTTAGTAATCTACTATCTGTTTAGATTAGTCTTGGCCAAATCAGCATACATTTTGCTTCTAGGAGAGCTAGAAAGGGTGTTCTGTTACATTTAAGAAGCTAATAGAGATGACAAAGTAGCAGATAATGCTGCTGTATAATGTTAACAATCATATTAATTAGTCCAGTTATAAAAAAAGGCATTGAGCAGTTATGGTTACTGTAGTGTACAAAGTCAAACATATACTACTATATCCAGGTGCAGCTGGAGATTTTCTAATTTCATTCATTAATGCATGGATTAGAACAATATCTCTTGAACTCCTTTTTTCATTTACTTATTACTTTGGACCAAATACTTATCTTGAACAAAAATTGTAAATAATGTGTTGCTAATGTATTCTGGTGTAAAATGAATGCATTAAATAAAAACAACATGTTAAGAAACAAACTGTAATAATTTACCAAATTATCACAGTAAATGTGCTGGTGGGAGTGAAATTCATATTGTAAAAATGCAGATTCATAAAATACTCATTTTATCAACTGAATTCTCAAAATCATTCCGCTATCATTAAATAGTTTGACCTAAGAATGCAATACCGGGAAATGTCTCGGGTAACTTGGTCATCAAACATGGTTTTTTCATACAAAGAGTCAGTATTTTAAAAAGTATGTGAACAAAATAAATAAAACAGCTGACATTTTCGCTCACTTTTTAAGTATTTTTTTTCTGTCTATAACTGTCAGATGGCAAATGACAACAATAACAACAACAAAAAAGGAATAGAGATGTCTTGAAAATAGAAACTGCTGTCATTATTGGCATAACTAATTGTGACATTATCGCTTCCAGCAAGATTTAAGGTATTTCATTATGAGATAACCTTTGGTTGTAATACTTCATGTACAATTCTCATGTAACTATAAATAATGCATGTGCGTGTCTCTTGAAATTGGTGCTAGTGTGAGAGTGTATGAGTGACAGAGAGTCAGAGGTAGAGGCAGAAAGATGAATTAGAGCAGGTGAAGATGTTGAAATGCTGCTCACTGCAAGGCTACTATAAAAAGTTGACTTTGTTCTCTGGTAGTTCCACAGGTGGTGGAGGAGACCCAACAGCTTATTGAAAGCAGGCAACTTCTGGAGGCCCATTCAAAACTGATGCAGCTGGAATGCTGGCGAGATAATACCCTGTACCAGATGCATCACTCTGGAGGACTGGACCCAGAGAGCAAGGAAGTGATCATGTGCCACTTCAGCAGAGTTGAGCAACTCAGTGATGCCCTAGCTAAAGAGATCTGGGACATTGTAGGACATGCACTAAATTTTGTCAAACAAGATCCAGCAGTTTTTGTTACAGCTGTTCGTATCATTGAGCGAGAAGAAAAGACTGACCACCTAATCCAGGATGATCAGAACCAACACCAGTTGTTATTGCCAGGGAGGCCTAAAAACTGGAGACAGAAATTCTTTAAGGTCATTGAAGAAATAATTTCAGTGCAATTTCATGTGACATATCTGGACATTAAAGGCCTTGGACTTGCAAACCACCTGGAATCACTGCAGAACCATATTATGAACAATCTAACAATTGTTAAGCACCTTATGGTACAGTGCTGCCCTCCTGAGTATGATATCTTCAGCACATTTGTGCTGTTGCACCAGAAGTATCTTTCCCGTCATCTACAAGACATTGTGAGTTGGGACCTTAGCAAAAATGAGGTTTTCACCATTCTTAACTGGACACTCAATGTCTACCACAGGTCAGTGTGAGAGGCCATAGTATGTGGATCATTTGTTTGCAATACTATAGTCATCAGGACTAATTTTTTGTTTCTTGAGGATATATATAATGGGAGCTGTATACCTTACAGTGAAGCTTTAATATGAAATTCAGTAAGTTGCCTCTCACTTCATAAATCCAGTATTACCTTCTTATGAACTTACAGAGATCCTGTAGTAAGTATTCTTTTTTTTTACATTGGCTAGAGTTCCTTTCATTAGTCTGAAAAATTTTGAAGTATATCCAAGCCACTATTTTTTTTCAGCACAGTTGTACTATATGGTGATAAAAGATTCAGGCAGAATGCCCCCTAACACAGATATTTTATACTCTGTTCATTCAGACTCCTTTGGTATGTATATATCTATAGTTTGCTTGATATGTTCTGATAAATATTGCTTATAACAACCATAATGAATGACATTTAATCAGTGACATAGCAGGATGAACAAAAGTCATGCTCTGCTTTTTAAAATTGTCTTACATACTGCTTCTGCACACCACAAACAAAATGGGCAGAACAAATTGGAAATGTCAAAGTTATTCTTCCACCTCAGGGTTCTAATTTAGTGTGCTGTCTTGAGCTTTGTTGATTCTTAGATCGAATGCTGTTACCTTTAAACATTTTTCAGTAAGTCAGTCAGGTTAGCATGAGGACCAAGATGGATCCTAGGTATGCCATCCTGTTTTTGGAGAATTTCTTAAAATGGTGAAGTGTTGCATATACAATTGTATGGCTGCTGGAGACCCTCCCAGACTTCTTGATTTGTTTACTGTGGCCATTATGTTGCCACCGTGAGTAGTTGTTATACTGCTTGTTTTTCCATCTTATCTAAAACATTTAAAAGGTTTGCTGTGCTCACTATTTTGTAGGAGTGCACGGGTTGTACTGTGAAAAGGTTGATGATTTTAATGATTATGACAAGCTTAGGCATGTATTTCTTATCAGGATGTCCCCAGAGCACAGTGCATAGAGAACTGCAGTGTGCTGAGTAACTTGTAAGTCCTCAGGGTGGTCACATTCATTCACCCCACTCACATTCCATTCATGCTGACATTTATTATGGTGCCATTTCTTTTTTACAAATGTGTCAGTGCTATCATCTCTGTTTTACAGTCCAACCCTAATATCAATGCCTCATTGTCGCTGCCTCTGACTGCTACCTGTCACCTGTACCCGAACACCCAAACTGCAGAAATTCCTGGTAAGAAGCAGCATTCACAACCCAACACACTTCTGACTGTTTCTGCTATAGTAGCACCAAGTTCTGCAACAGAACTCAGTGTTACTCCTGCAAGCTGCATGCTTTCTCCTCTCAGGCACCTACTCTTTGACAAGCTCTCCCCTTTGATATTAAGAAAACTGACACTTACTCAAAATTCAGAATGCAACTCAAAAAGCACTACTTCATCCAAGCCAAATGCTCCTGCTTCAGCACAGGACAAATCACCTAACCTATCTCCTTTCTGAGTCTTCTCCTCTCTCAAGATTCATCGAGTATTTATCCACTTTAGAAACTAATGTATATATTGTACATTACATTCTGCCTAATTGTACATTGCACTGTGCTTGTTCACTAGAATGTATATATACACATTTTTTCTGTGTAATTAGTCTGAACTATTCTGTTATTGTTTACATTTCTGTATTTTTTGTTTGTGAGATGTTTTGTATGTCACCCGGGCTGAGGCTGAAAACGGGTCAATATAGTGCACTAGCCAGGTACTGTAAACAAAATATAAATAAATAAGGTTATTTCTAGCATTACACTGTTTAGGAGGCCCAAACAAGTGTTTTATATTGGCAATAACTCTCTTGTAGTTTGACAGATGTGCTATACTACACTGTTTCAGGAAATGCTGTGACTTCTGCATAGGAGATGCTTGCAGGATTCTAGCATATCGATCAGAGAACATTACAGGGTGGTCAGAAATAGATGCAGACAAATGCAGTGTATCATATTTTCCACCAATGGTGATCGGTCACTTGTCAGTAATCTGTCTGTGTTCTCTAGTAGGGAGATTCAGTTGTTGACGCAAAAAAAAAATGCAGAAAACTAATTTTATCATTTTCCTTGGTTTCTACTAATATTCCAAGATGAATTATAGTTTAATTTTTCGTTAACTGTCCTTTGTAACCTTTAATCTAACATTTCCTTTTGTAGATTTCTACATTCTTGTTTAGCTGTCTTTTTTGTCAGTAACACAGAATGTTATTGTACAAAACACATACACACATGCACACACACAAATATACTGCATGGATTATGCATGCCTGTGTGTGTGTGTGTGTGTGTGTGTGTGTGTGTGTGTGTGTGTGTGTGTGTGTGTACATATGGCTTCATACCCAATGCATGAATAACACTATTTAGTCAAATACAACAAATAAAAACCATGAACTCACGTATGGTCATCCCTTTATGTGAAACAATATATAATGCATATTCAAATTAACATAAATAGATAATTACAGCTCATATGAATACATTACTCGTGGAATCCCCAGTAATGTCTTTTTGCGTTTTGCATTAGGGTTGCGTACTACCCCTTCAGATTCCCCACAGCCCTGCATACTGCACTACCCTGTGAAAGGAGAGCAGTTCTTTGTCAGTAAATTGATTAAGTCTGAGGTAGTGCACATATATTTTAGGTGTGCAGTGGGACAGCTCTCACCTTGGAAGGTGCAGGGGTTGAGATATAGGAAATGCTTGGGTTACGTGAAGGGGTATGGTTCAATTATAATGGGATGAAATCCATGGGAAGTTAGAGGGAAAGAAGAGAGAAAAGCAGAAAGAGAGACAAGTGGTGTAATCTAGGATAAAGAGTAGTAGGTGTGTAGAGAGGGAAGAAAGGTGCCTCACATACAATAGGCAGGTGAGGTGCATTGTGGTATGTAACACCTGTGAGACTGCAGAGGAATGAGGCCATTGAAGGAGGAGACATCTGGCAGGGTAATGAGGAGAACAGAAGGTAGGCAGGTATGGTATATCTGCTAGTAAGGACAGAAGGCAACTGCATTTGTAGTGATATGGAAAGTGAGGTCAGTGGGCATGGAATGAGAACAGGAAAAATGGAGTCTTAAAGAACAAATTGACATGCTGTAGCTGGCAGGATAGGTTAGAAGCTTTATTGTAGGTCACCAGAAGGTCCTAATGCCAGAATTACATCTTAAAAAAAGAGTTTGTAAGTCAGGTTTACACTTCCAAAGAGGATTGTGAAATATAAGGAGGGTGCATAGGTAGAATGGGATTGGTAGATGAGAGGAGTCCTTGGTCAGTAAGTGGGTACTGGGTAAAGTAGACTGTCTGATGGGGGAATGAAGAGAAATAAGGAGAGTTAGAATTAAACAAAAGAAAGGAAAATGGGTAGGTTAGGGATGGAAAGAGAGAGAGAAAGAGAGAGAGAGCACAAAAGGTAGGACAGTGTTGAGGCAAGGCTGCAGTTCATGAAAAAGAGTTTGACAGAAGGTGGGAAATGAGCCAAACGTGAGCAGATTGTCATTAAAGGGAGCCAGCATGGAAATATGTGCTGTATGCAGTCACCGGCAAGGCAATGAAAATAATACACATACGAACAGGATGGAGGGTGAAGGAAAACGTTCCAAAAGCGACCAATGTGAGCAAGGAAATATAGTTGCATCATTACATATGTTACAAACAGATCACTAAAATTAGGTGTGGGTTTGTACAGGATGGATGTGATTTGTACATTTGGAAAGCATATATCATTATATACTGGACATGAACTTTGGAATGAGATTACTATTTTGTTACTATATGAAAAATCTCAGTAGAAATTTATAAAAACAAAAACTTATGCCAACCAGAGCAGATTTTTTTATGGGTCACAGCTATAATGGTATTTTTGATGCAGTGTTTAAAACCTAATGGGAATTGTTATACACTGATGACTACAGAAACTATACTATCATCATCTATAGTTATTTCTGGAAAAAAAAACAGACCAAATAAGAATGGTCCCTGCACTGATCCTTGTAATACTCAATTAGGTATTTAAGTAAGTTTAAATAGATAACCTGCTATACTTGTTTGTTGAGATGTATGGTTTATTTATTTATTTATTTTTTGTTTACCAGGAATGTCCAACTGTGATAATATCCCATTTTCTGTGGTGGCCTGGGGTGAAAAGCTCCACATTGACATAATATGGTTAATAGTTAAATAAAGTTGTTAGAGAACCTAATATAGAAGAATGACATATTAACTAAGAAAAAAATTCAGCTTCAGCTCATACAGTGTGAACCTACACATAAATAGTGCAAATATTAAGACAGCTATAACAAGTTGAAATAAGAATGTTGTCAGCAGATAAAATATTCACAAGTTGCAATTCATAGAGATAACATTAAACACACTGAATGCACTCTTTGGAACACAGATGAATGACTAGATAATATAGCCTAGGCAAAAATAAAATGTATTTGATCTTTGTCTAAGAAATAGATTTCACAAATTCCTTCTCTGTGAACATAGAAGTATTCTGGTGATGGATGGATGGAGGGAGGGACTAGCTCAGCCTGGGGTAGTGCAGGAGCAAAACCAGGTTTTATTTAGGTAGTCTTTTAGTAGTTGTTTGAAGTTGGGGAGGTTAGAGGTAGATCTAATTTGTAGAAGGATAGAATTCCATTTTTTTAGTGACAGAGTATCAGTAGAGACTTTGGGCCGAGGACTTTTGGGGTTTATAAATGCTGAGAACATGTTACTCATTAGATCAAAGTAGTCTGTTAGTGTGCTAGGAATGGATAATAGGAGTAAAAGCAGGGAAGCCATCAGCTTTGTGAATAATGTTGTATGTGAAGATAAGCTGCATGTAATCTAAGTGGCAAGGGAGTTTGAATGAATTCAAAGCCTTAAATGCAATACAGTGGTGGGTGCAGTATTGTTTGTTGGTGGCAAGTTTTGCAACCTTATTATAGCATGCCACCAGCTTATTTTTAACTATAGATTGTAGGTTGGTTAGGATGGGTGCACCATATAAGAGAGATGGAAGAAGGTAGGTAGTAGCAAGATTGTTTTTGGTGGTGTTACTAAGGAAGTTTTTATGCCTGTAATGCATTCCTAATTTTTCATGAGTCTTTACATTATTTTGAACATGCAGGTCAAATTTAAGGTTATCATCTATAATCAGTCCAAGAAGTTTTGTGTGGGAGACCACTTCAATTTCAGTTTTGTTTTGTGAAAATATTTTGAAAATTGATTTTTCAGATGTGTGACTTGGGTAAAAATAGCAGTAGCTTTTTTTTTTTTTTTTTTTTTTTTAGGACTGAGTAGTTGTTGGGCATTATGGAACAATTTCTCATCTGAGGAAGAAGCTTCTTGCATGATGTGAAGGAGCTGAGGCAAGTTATTAGATGTACATATAAAGATGGAATCATCAGCCTATTATATAAGAGAGGCTAGACCCATGGAGGTGTAAAGGCCATTGATATATTAAAGGAGGGAACCAAGAATAAAGCCTTGGGGTACACCAGTGGAGATTTGCATGTATGGAGAGAGACTATTCTGCCATTTTACACATGGAGCCTGTGAGTTAAATTGCTATTAAAACACAGTAATGAAGAAGGGGATAGTCCAAGTTGAGACACTCTATACATGAGGTTAGGGTGAGAAACTGTATTGAAAGCTTTTGACAGATCAAGGAATAAGGAGGAATCAAGGTTACTTGAGACCCTATATTTGGAGATGGTGTCAATGAATGACAGTGGAGTAGCAGCTGTACTATGTGTTGGGCAGAAGCCATATTGGGTGGATGTTAAGAGCTGTTCTTGTAGAAGATAGTGGAGGAGTTTTTTATGATTACACCTTTCAAGCATTTTTTGAGAGAGGTAGTAATATTACAATAGGCTGAAAGTTAAGAGATATCAGCTGAGAAGCCACCTTTATGAAAAGGGATAATATAGATTTTTTCCATAGCGAGAGTACATAGCATTTGGATATTGATCTGTTGATAAGGATGGAGACTAGGTATACTCCGGCATTGGCAGCTATCTTCAGGTTTTCAGATGGGAGGTCATCAGCTGCAGTGGAGCAGGGACTGAGTTTAAGCAGTAGTTTTTTTTTTTTTTATCAGTGATATGGAGACATGTCTTAAGTGAAAGGTGCTAGCAATGGCTACAGAGGGTAAATTAGGTTCAGGTCAGAATGCTGATGGAAGGGATAAAGGAAGTAGTAGTGTGTACGGTATATGGATAGTACTGGTTTTGTTGTAACCAATTTTCAAAACTACTAGAACTGGGTATTATTGACTGGGTTGTAGAAACACTGGATGGGGTAAAGAGTTTTTAGTTAGGGAGGTAAAGCTTTCTATGTAGTAGGTATTGAATAAGGTTACAATTTCTAGTGGAGAGCAGTTCTGAGAAGGGCTGTGTTCCTTGTTTGAGCCCAGATGTAACAGGTTATGTATTGTTGTTCTGAATTTTTTTAGGTTATTTTTGTATTGAAGTTATAGATGGCTATAATATTGTTTTTTTATCTAGGCTAACTTGTTTTCACTCATGTTGCAGAATTTTCTATAAAGTTGCAGGTTATAGGGAGTTTTAAGTTTAAGCCATTCTTTCCAAACTTTATCTCTGTTAGACATTATAGATTTTGTCTAGGTAGTGAGCCATGGTGCAGGGTTAACTTTCCTCTTTTTTACAGATGGGACATGGCTGATAAAATATTTAAGAATAAGGTATACGAGTACAGAGTACTTCATCGAGTAGAAGTTTTAGGACAGACCAATTAAAGGCTTTCAATACATTGATGAAGGAGTCTATATTGAATTTAGAAAAGTTTTGGGTTGTTTTAAGTTGGTGAGTGTTGGGTTGGTGGGTGGTGTTTCTATAGGTATAAGCCTGAAGGTGGTCACTAAGTGATTTTGGATAGGTTCCACAGGTTGTACATTTACTAGGGTCAGAGGCCAGTATCTAGTCTAGAATTGCACCTTTACAGTTGGTATTATTAAATTTAGTGCATGTTTTGAAAAGCTGAGTGTAACCATAAAGGTTTATACTAGTGGAGGGAAAGTCTGATGTAAGACTTTGCAAGTAAATATTTTCATCTCCTAGTATGATTTTTCATAAGGCATATAATAAGTTGTCCAGGGGAGGATTTCTTCTACAGTTGTTATAGTATTTCCAGGTGGGATATTGACTTAACAAAACATAAGTGCATTTTATTGTTAAGCCTCAGCAGCGATAGTAGCATTTTGGGATGTAGTGTGAATAGAGAGAGAGAGAGAGTGTTGATCTTGGATAAATTAAGGCTGCCCTTCCTGCTTTCTTGTTGGGCCTACCAGTTTTGATAATACTGTAGACTAGAAGGAGTGGTTCAGAATCTTTAATGTTAGGTTTAAGTCAGGTTTCTGTGATGGTAAGAATATTCTGGTTATACTGTGATACACAGGCATCTGGGAAGAGTTATAGTCTGAGGTGATAGATGGATAGTTAGTTACTTCACAACTTTTAGGTGTGGGTCTTCGCTATTTAGCTTAATTAGCGAGTTTTTGGGCCTGGATCAGGGTGTACATCACCACATTGTCGGAGTTTGGGAGGTAGTGTATTGATTTAGAGGGAACCTGTATAAGTTTTATTTTTTTGAGCAGAGTGGTAGTAGTGAAGTATTTTTTTACTTAAAATAAGGACAAGGTGAGAGATTAAAAAGGCAGGGAGATCTATTTGTATAGCTACTCCTGATTTCACAGTGTGATGAGTAAACTGCAGTAGGAGTGGTGCATAGAGGTAAACATATACAGTGATAGTTTGCTAGGGTGTTACTAGCAGCAGAAAAAGACATGAAGCTTGTAGAAACATTTGAAATGTTAGTGATTATAGAGAAGAGGAAAAAGTGAAGTATAGTATGTAGTATGACATGGAGGGAGACAGAGGAGAAGAGAAGCAAGTGGAGAAGATGTGTTTTATTAGTTAATTTTAATTATATAATAATGAAAATGGAAATGGAGGAGTATCAATGATATCTGAAGTCAGTCAGAGGCAAAAAGAGCAAAATACAACTAAGGACACTAATAATGAAATTTAGGTGCAAGTAACAGTATAAAAAGCTGATGAGGCAGATGTAATTTCTGTGGTTGGGAGGAGTGAGACCCTGTGAGTGGTTATTTGTGAGATGGTTATGTTGCTAGAAGTAGTTGGGAGTCTTGTGATAGGCTGGAATTTGGATAGGGAGGGGTAGGCCCAGAATAAAGGAAGTATGTCAAAGGTGGGTGGTGATAGGGGCAGGGTGGAGAGCAAAGTGGAGCATGTTCTGACTGAGTCATGCAGGAAAACAAGCAGTCAGGTTTGTGAAAAGGTAAGTAAAATGTCTTAAAAGTCTAGGACACAGCAACGGCACTGTCAGTATTTAAAACTAACAGCAAAAAATTGGAGGTATTAACACAAAAAACAGGGAAGATCATTACTGTTGGGAGATTGAAAAGGAGAGTGAATCAAACAGCACTATGAAGGTGCTAAAGGAGATAGAACTAGGCCAGTCTAAATGGGTTTAGGATACAGCCTTCTGCATTCTAAACTTAATGCAGTTCAGAACACTAATAAATGTTGACCTAAATTAATGGATGCACTCAATGTTTCAGTCTCATATATGGCTCAGTCCTCAGTACTATAATAGTCATGACTAAAATGCATTAGAAAAGATCAGACAAAAGATACTAGCAATTGTTCAAAACTGCATTTTCTGAAGCATTTCTTTTTCCTTTGATTTTGTTGCATTGTTTTGTTTCTAGAACTACTTATGCACTGAAACAAATGTACTCTGAGAATGAATTATTCCTTTTCATAAGAAACTGGTACATTTCATGGCAAAGAAGCAAGGATTTAGTGTATCATTCTGGTGACCTCTTTTTAATGATAGCTAGAAGTACACAAAGCAGTCAACCTGTTGAAAAGGTAAGACAGAAGTAGCCATTGTTCTGCTGTCCTTTCCCTTGGATGGGTTCAAATAGGAGCACCTAAACACTATTCCTGTTGGAGGACATTGTGAGAAATACAGGGCATGACAAGGATATACCTGTAAGAAGGAAAATATATGCGTCATTCCCTATATAATTTTTATTACAAATGTAGAGTGTAACTTGTTGCTGGTTGCATGTAAATCATATATCCAGAATCCTATCTTGGTTTGTGATTTACTGTAGAGTTGACTGATAAGAGACATTTTATTTTAATTCATATTTTATTTTTTACCAGTTTTTCATTGTTTGTAGTAAGGAAGGAATAGCTTGTAGACAAGAAAATTTACATTGATTTATATTTTGTTGTTTTACCTTTAATTTCCACTGTTGGTTTTTAGAAAAGGGATAGGTTTTAGACAGGCAAGCTCTAGCCATCCAAAGAGGTCTAGTCAGCTATACATCCACACAGACTGCAAGGAAGACAATCCAGAGCTTGTCTAAACAATCCTATCTTGGTTTGTGATTTATTGATTTTTGCTGTTAAAAAGAAATGTGACTGCATGTGATTGTGAGCAGACGCTACTGTACACCTTCATGCATGACATAAAGGAACTAAAGCTTTTGTCTGACTTTCAGAACTTGTATGGCCAGAACAACAAATTTACTGTACTTACTTTAGTATTTAGTTGAATATTGATTGTGTGATTTTTTTTTTTCATATAAGCTGATTTAAGTTCCCTTTGAATTCTCTGGCTACTGATTTTAATTATTCTTTTCTTTTATAATTTGTATTCATTTGAAGCTGAATATGGATTCTTTAAATGACTATGCCATTAATGATTTGCCAAAGCACAAATATCTTATGCAGTGTAATAAATGCTATGCATATTTAAAGGTAACACCTGATAACTCTGGTGATCTGTGCTCCCCATGTCAAAAGGTGGATGATTTGCTTACCATTATTAGAAATAAATCTAGACTTACTGATCATGATTGCACTTGTGCAATTGGCATGGCTTGGAGAACTGTTTTACATATATTAATGACTGTACTGGTGAGATAAATAATGTTAGGCAAACAGAAAATAGAACACATTTAGGAAATGATGTGTCTATTGTCTGTAAAGATTATTCAATCTGTATGAAACAAGACAATGTCTCTGACAACAATGGAAATCTGTATGCAAGTATTCAGCAATCTGAGGATTCAGGGTGTTTACAAGGAAACAAAAACGAAAGAAAGAAAGAAGTTCACAACAAATAGCAAATAAGAAAAAGAAACCGATAAATGTCCTGTAAAGTAAAGAGAATATGTACTAAAAAGGACACTGCTTTGTTATGTAACAAACAGATTACAGGGAATGATGACATTTTTCTATCAGAAAACCTTCAGTCTACAATAATAGGCATCGTTTCTCCAAAAGAGAATGTAGAGAGAAGAGGCAAGGGGAGTGTGAAAAGGAAGAAATTAAAACTGAACGTGGAAGGATTTTGAAGAACATTACTGTGAGATAAAAGAAGAAAAATATAGATGCTGACATTCTGGCTTAAGCTGTGGATGTACAAAGCCAGCTGAATGAGAATTGTATAGTTCCAAATTTAATACATAATGAAAACAGCAGGATTAATAACACGGATGTTGATGAAGATCATTCCTTTGTAACAATTGATAGAGCAGATATTGCTGTATTAGAAGTTGAAGATTCTTCAGATCTGTCAGAAAAGATATTCTTGTAATTGATTCAATTATTAGAAGAACTGATACTTACATTTGCAGAGAAGATAATGAATGTTCAATAGTGTTATGCTTGCCAGGAGCAAAAAATAGAAGATGTGAGACAAGCCTTGGAAGCTTTAATGTAAGGAAGTATGGATCTGTTTTTATTCATGTCAGTACAAATGATATCATCCACAAGGACTCTCTAACTGTTAATACGGAACTTACAGCTGTCTTAGATAGTACAGCTTGTACAGGTGTTAGGACATATTTTTCACAAATCACATATAGAAAAGATGGGTCTATATTAGAACACCGAACATTCAAATTGTCGAGTGTTCTAATATCAAACCCTATGAATCGAAAATTTAAAACATCGAACATACAGAACAGCAAATTTTTTCCTAGGGAAAAAAATTTGCTGTTCCAAAACACATAAACACAAGCACACCAAACAAACAGCAATCCACACACACATACACCTAAACTCTTACACCTAACCCTACACTAAACTATACATACACCACTAACTATCCACTTACCTTAACCCAAACCCTAACCCTAAGGTCCGTCACTATCGCACAGTCACCTCACTCATGCACTAACCCTAACTCACCTACCCCACCCTAACCCTCACATCCACACAGTCGCACACTTACCTGAACCCAACCCGTAACTTTCCACCACAGTGCTGAAAATACCAAAGCAACAGAAACGGACAACCGAATTCTTTCCCTAGGAAAACATTCAGTTTTCTGTTTCTTCGATATTTTCAGTGTTCGCTGAAAACGGGTCAATATTAGAACATTTGAATTTTTGAACATTCTGTGTTCTAATATAGACCTGAAAAGATAGTTAGTTCACCATGAATGAAAAGATTTTTTTGGTAAATACCTACATGGAAAAAATTTCCCATGTGTAGAGCACCCAACCTAGGTTTGGGCAGTCATGTGTTCGGACAGGATGGCATGCATTTTTCAAGATTAGGGAAGAGAATTTTTGCAGTAGATATTTTGCAATATTTGAGAAACACTAAGCAGGATTTTTGCCAGGTCGAAAATTAAACAATTCACAGATAACAAAATTTGGTGCATCTCTGATGGGTGTTAATGCTAGAAGCATTAATATTAAAGCTTTTCACTGGAAAATTTGCTATGTTTCAAGAAGATTGATGTTGTTATTATTTGTGAAACATGCTTAAAGAGCAATAACTGGAAACCAGTTCTGTCAGGGTATAAATGTTTTATTGTAACAGGCATTCCAGCAAAATGTCTGGTCGAGGTGTTATGATAGTTATGAGACCTGTGTTTATTCCATGTTCAATGATAACACCAATACTATAGACAGTGTAACCATGACAATAAAGACAACTCTGGAACATATAACAACTGTTGGAGTGTAGAGACCATCAAAGTCAGGTGCTGATGACCTAGAGGAGTTCATAAATTTCATGCATGAAATGAAGGAGGGAAGAATAATATTAATAATATAAGCTGGGGACTTAAATTTACCAGAAACAGATTGGAATAATATTGATTCAACAATGTTAGTAAGGGAATTATTCACAATGTATTTTCAGGAAGAACAGTTGGAACATACTAGACATTGTTTGTGTTCCTAAAGAAATTACTGTTACTTCAAGATAAGTTTTACTACCTTTGATGTGCAGGGATCATGGGGCTGTAAAGGTTAATTTGCTGCTAGATAATTCTGACAAAGTGAAATCTAAACCAATGCACAGAAGATTAATTACAGATGATATGGATGCAAAAAAGTCAATATTTAAAACTAACTGGAATGATGTGTTCAGTGGACAAACTACAGATGGAATGTGGAATGTTTAGAAAGAGAAATTGCTTGAGTGCAAAAAAAAAATCAAAAAATAAATATTTAACATCAGGATCTAGGCATACAACATCAGGGGATATATTTCCATAAGACCAAGATACCTTATTAAGGTGAGAGACAGTAAATATAAGAAATGGAAGAGATGCTGAACTACAACTTTGAGAATCAAAATAAACAAGCTGGACAAACAAACTAAGCATAGTGTGAGACAAGATCAAGAAAATTTTGAAGAAAATTTATATAAAGATATTGAACATAAAAGGAAACCTTTTTATAGATAAGACGTGGAAGGAGTAAACACATACAAATTGATAAACTGTGTATAGATTCTAAAATTTATTCACAGACACAACAGATTATAGATATATTTATAAAATCTTATACAAAGCAGTTTGGCTCCACAAAGGGGGTGATAAGTTGTCTTAGTGACATCCAGGTAACTGCAGATACTGGAATCAACTTAGTTTATATTGAAAAAGAACTGTAGAAACTGGATCCAAACAAATCACAGGGAGGAGATGGAATTAGTAATAATGATCTGAGAACACTTCAGAAAGAACTTACAGTATCATTATAGCTATTATTTATTAGGTCATATAAATGTGGGGAGTTTCTTCAAGATTGGAGACACACAATTATTAAACCTGTATTTAAGGGAAAGGGGAGTAGGACAAATCCAGAGATATATAGGTCCTTAAATCTACTTTCATGTTGTGGAAAAATAATGGAGAACATAATATTGGATAAGTTATTGTCAGAACTGGATAGGTTGGGACTTGAAACCATATATCAGCATGCATTGTTGAAAATAGATCTATTACCACCTGTAACGTGTTGTTCTATAACAATATAATAACAGCTATGAATGGAAAACTGTGCTGTGATATAATTTATATAGATTTAACTTCAGCATTTGACAGGGTCATACACAAAACACTGATTAATAAATTAGAGCAACTAGGTATTGATGAACTCTTGATAAGATGGATAATTGCATGGCTTAGGGATAGGACATGGCAGGTGTCATACAGCAATTGGACAGGTGAAATTCTTGAATCAGGGTATCCCACAGGGCTCTGTCCTTGGTCCTTACTTATTTAAATTGTATCTTTTAGACCTAACATTTTCATCTGAGGTGTTCTACAGTCTATATGCAGATGACATGAAATTGGGTTAAACTGATTACATGTGTTACAGATAAGGCATGTCTGCAAAAGAACTTGACTAAATTGACCATTTGGACACAGGAGAATAATATGCTGATAAATTCAATTAAATCTAAGCATATGAGATTTGGGAGACATAAAGTGAAAGTTGAATATTTAATACAGCACGCAATGATTGAAACTGTAGTTTAATTTAAGGACCTTGTTGTATGGTTAGATCCAGTTTTAAGTTTTTCTAATCATATCAACCAACTGGTTAATGATAGTTATAGACCTACAGGTTGTATAAAAAGATTGATAAAGTCTAGGAAATCAGAAATGATTAAGTCATTATTTGTTAGTTACATTAGACCCAAACTTCAGTATGGAATAACAATATGGAAACCTTATAACAAAACAAGCATGAATAAACTGAAAAGAGTACAGAAAAATATACCAAGGGCATTCATGGATGTAAAAATGTACGTAATTATGGAAGACTAAAATATCTGAACTTGTACAGTGTCTTTTATAGATATCCAAGAGGAGATCTTATTCAGGTATGTAATACATCTAGAGACAACTATCAGAGTTAAATGGACTGGCAGCATATCTTAATAAGACTGTACATTCTTTTTTTATGAACCCCATTGCTCCTACTACTATTGACACTGTTTGGGTATCCTTCTTCCATGTTGCTTTCATTTCAGCTTGCAAATCCTGGTGTTTTATGACTTTGTATCTCTGTGCATAAGAGACTGTAATCACTAGGTGTAGCAATTTTAATGATCAATGCTAGTTTTTTCTTCTTTTCATGGACTACTATATTTGGTTTTCATGCATGTATTGTTTTTGAATTGCTGGAAATGGGTGATCTGATGTAATATAAACTTCATCATTCTCTATAATGCTTTGTGGATCATGTTTCCAATGGTTCTCAGCTACTTCAATATTGTAATGATTGTACAATCCCCAATGTAACAGCCTTGCCACATTATTACGCCTTGGAGTATACTGGCCTTCTGCCATTATTGTGTTACACCCAGCAACAAGATGTGTGACTGTTTGCAGTCCTATTTTACAGAATTTGTATTTGTCTGTTTCTCTCACATGCTCAGTGGACTTTGTAAAACGATGTGTACATAGTCCATTATCCTGGGCTACCAATATTAACCTTTCATCTTTTGGTTTAAATTCACCTCTCCTTAGCCATTCCTGAGTCAGATCCTGATTGACACTGGGTTATTCCAGGAGTTTTCTGTACTTGCAATTATATTTTTGCCTTTGCCACATTTCTTGCCTCCTCATCTGATCTTTCTCCTTATATTCATTCTTTTGTTTTTGGAAGATTCAGTTGTTGCGTGATTTTTGTCTATTTCAGGTTTGGTTTCCATTCCCACTTGACACTGATATGCTTTTGTTAAACTAAGCAGGGAAGTTATCTTAGACTTCTTCTGTTCATGTTGTAAAACATTCACTATTTTTGGATCTGATGAGGTCAATTGATACATATACTGTCCTATGAATGCAGATCTGTGCATGTAATCAGATTTGATGAGGCCCATACTTCCTTCAGAATGAGGAATATGTAATCTTTGTATATACTAACTTTTTATATATTTTTTGTTATGTGAAGCATATTTCTTGTTTTCCTTTCCAACTGATCCAATACCTTTTCTTTATTTTATTTATGTATTTATTTAACATTTGTTTATTGTGAAAGTCCGACTTGGAACAAAGCAATTTTCAGCAGAGGCCTGGGGAGAAATGCTCCAAACGCATGTCTTTGTAATGTGGCAGGAAACGGAGTACCCAGAGAAAACCCACACAAATACAAGGAGGACATGCAGACTCTGCACAGAAAGCACCCCAGTCGAGAATTGAACCAGAGAACCTCTTGCTGTGAGGTGGCAATGCTACTGCTGCACCACTGCGAATCCAGTGCCAATCACCCCCAAAACTATAAGTTAGAACAGGATGAGCAAATTGATTTGGTAGCTTGAACTTTGTTCCTAGATGCTAGGGCTGTTTTCAGTATTAACTCAAGTCTTCTAAAATATTCCTTAATGAGTTTTGTTCACATTTGCTGTGTTTTATTGTAGATCCTTCATCAATTCCCAAATATTTATACACTCCCTCCTGCTCAAGTTCCCTTATATCACATTCATGTCCCAGACTGATATTTTCTGGGTGATGCAGCTTTGTGCTTTACATGTTACTTTTGCACATTTATCAAGACTAATTGACATTCTTCTATCACCTGAAAAAGTTTTGACCACTACCAGTTGAGCATTGAGCTCCTCATCTGATGAACTATATGGTTTTAAATCAACCACAAAAAGAAGATAAGTCTTTTACACTTTGTTGTTTTCTGAGAGCCAAATTGTAACCATGACCTGATCTGCTAAAGTTATAAGGGCAAGGCAAAAGAGCAACAGTGACAGTCACCCTGGAATATCTCCCTTTGAATTTTTATCCCTGAGATAATAATTTGTGCTTTATCATGGCTTAGCTGCAAAGTGGTTTGGCACTGTTTCATGTAATATAATTGATCAATGTAGGGTGTATCTTATACATCTGTAAGCACTTCTTTATCCATGAATGCGGGATGCTGTCAAGTGCTTTTTTGTAATCTATCCATGCTATGCTTAGAGTCTTCTCCTTTAACAATTGTCTAGTATGACTTGATTTAACAACAAATGATTATTTGTTCCATATGACTTTCATTTGTTACCCTTTTGCTCTGTTGCTATGATTGAGTTTTTTCTAAATGACTATAAACTCTGTCAGCATCAATTCCAGTGTATAGTTTATTCATCGTTGGAAGGTAAGTTATTGATTTATAGTACTTAGATTAGTTTACAGGTTCACAATTAATAGGAGTATCATTTTTCCTGTTGTTAAGCAGGCTGATGTCTGTTCTGGGTATGCATACACATAGTTCTTAGGGCTAAATCTTTGTGTAAAGATGTTAATACTTTTAGCCAGAAGTTAAGTACTACATATTGGCCTAGGGTTTTCAATTTAGGAGCTTTTCTTAATTTTGTTTCAGTTTCTCTGGTTGTCACTTCATCTCATTTCATGTCCTGTACATTTGAACTTCTTACTATTTCTTTTACTACGACTATCCATTCAGCATCTTTGTCATGTTACATAGGGTCTTCAAATATATTTCTCCAAAATGTGGCTATTTCTTCTCTTTTTCGTGGTGGTTCAATTCATTTTGCCTTGTTTATTGCTTATTTTGTACTTTTTCTTTATATTTATCTGCATACCTTATAAGTTTTACTGCCCTATGCTGATATTTTAGTTTATTATATGCGATAGTTCACAATAGATCCTGATCTGTTCTGATAGTGAGCATTGTTTTTATCATGTCTATCATTGAGTATTTTTGTTGATCTATTCCCTTTTCTATACTCTTCTAACAGTGATAGCTCTTGTCTTAATTGCTTTATAGTTTTCTCTATTCGATACTTTCATGATGGCATTTCATTTCTCCCCTTCCTTTCCCTTACTGCCCTGTGTTTTTGTGGTAAGACTTTATCTGTTATTAATTTAGATGCTCAGTAATATATCCTATTTACTTCTGTTGCATTGCATGAATATCAATGTGCAGTCCTAATTAATGTGTTCATTTGTTTTATCAAACTTCTAACTTTTGAGTTTTATTGACTTTATGTAGTCTATTACTTTCATTGATCTTAATATGTTTGTCCATCTCTATTAAATCAAGCGACTCTTATCTTAGAACATTTTCTTCTAGACTGAGGCACATTCTTTGTTCTCCATTTCCTGCAGGCATGCTATAGAAAGCTCCAGAGCATCTTCATGTGCCACATTTTCTTCAGTTTCATCCTGTGCCAGCCATTGCTCTTTCACATGGGAACCCACTGGCCTATCACTGCACAACATTGAATGTGTCAGATTTGTCACAGTTTCCTGTTCCTTCCCTTGCTGTGCAACTCCAACTGAACTTTCTATGGAAGGTTCCAAAGTATCTTCATATGGCAACAGATCAGATGTTTCCCATTCCACTGGTTTTCCTTAATTTGGGCATCCATTTCTCTATCTGTCTGTGATGTTATCAGAGTTAGACTTCTTTCTACACTAAATCCTTCACTTTGCAGGTATTCCATAACTTCAGTTTCTATTTTTTTAGCCTCTACTTTACTAATCTTCTGTTCTGTGTTCCTTCTTTGTCATTTTTTTCTGTATTATGAAATTTTCCATGTCTGGATGCCTTTGCCTGTATTTCTCTTTGCATATCTTTGGGGCTGATCTTTTTGTATTGATTAATTTGGCTTTCACCTTTGCATAAATATTGTACAATATCAGATCTCTTTCTTTCCCATGTCCATATTTCTTTTTTATACTTTTCAAAAGTCTTTTTTTTATATTTTTTTGCTTTATTTGCTTCTGTTTTTCAAAAGGCCCAAGGTTTCGTGGTCTATATAATGTTTTTCATAAACTTGTATTAATGAACACAAATTTGCATTTGAAACGTCTGACAGTTTTCTTGTTCAAGTACTTTTCTTTCTTCTAATTTCTGTCTTAATCATTTTGTATATCTTCTGTCCAGAAATTCTGGGCTTCTTGTATAACAGTAACAATACATAATTTCTTTCTTATTTTTAATAGTCCACTCTATCATCTTTAAGGTTCTTTTTGGCATGTCAGTTTTTATGATTTTTGTGGAGTACTTCTTCCTTCTAAATGGGGGGGGCATCCCTATTGAAGGGAGTTGCATGTCATTTAAGATTCCTTTATGATATTTGCAGTTTAATAGCTTTTAAAAGTATGTAACCTATCTGTTTGTGCTGAGAATTGAATATTCTTTGAGGGAAGTCGCACACGCTGTTTGTCAGTGTTATTAAACAGTTAGGAACAGGACAGAACAGAATGATGTAACTTATAGAACTGTTTTTCCACACAGCCGAAAAACACAGAATGCACATTGAGCCTTTCACATGCATCCTTTCCCACTGGCACTCAAGTGTCAGGAAAGGACAGAGTACTGTATAATGGCATTCATTTGCTGGTGTGTTCAGATGTTGCTGCAGTTTCACTCTGCACTTCATGCAAGGTAAGACAGCTGATGTACACACCTCATTCCCAGTGGAATCCTGCTTTTATCCATTTCTGAGGTGTGGCAGGCTGAGCTGATGAGTGATGAAAAAGTTTATATGCAGTCATGGTATAAAAGTTCTACGGGTTTAAGCTAGAGTTTCTTAAACTCGTAGACCAACTGTTCCATTTACATGGCCTGCTGCCATCTAGGGTACGTTAAGCCTCCTAATAGGACCAATTATTTCTTCTGCGACATTCTGACATGGCTGTGCATATTTTAAAGTTTCTGCCACCATACTTCAACACTTAACAGATGCCTGCATTTTTATGTATTCTAGTTATAGGTTCAGGTAATATACATATACATTGTACTATTGGGTCTTGTAATTCTGACAAGGAGCCACTTCCACTGCCTCCTTAACAGTATTCATGTAAACGCTACTAAAACAAAATCAGTGCTGTTCAGCAGCAAAACACAGAAATAAACCTGTAGCTTAATTAACTATAACTAATCTACATCGAACAAGCTTCAGTCTTATCACTTTCAAATGCATATGCATTGCTGTATGTTCGCTTTTCCCCTTATCATTCATGCCAATAATAAAAAAGCAGTCACACAACTTAACTTCTCTTACACTCTGATGATAGTTACAGCTATATGATGGTCCTTTCAAGAAACCCTTTGTAAACTCTCTTGCTTCATTTATGTGGCAGATGAGAATTTCCATGACTGCAGTGGGGCAGATGAGAAGTTCCATGACTGTAGTGGGGCAGATGAGAAGTTCCATGACTACAGTTTACTGTAGAGGACCAATAACCTCTCAGTCCATGAAAAAAATCTCTTTCCTTATAACCTTTGTTAAATTGGTTCTTGGTCTACTTAAAGTTTAATTTTTTACATTTTTTAAATTCATGGCACTTACCTCTAAGTCTACTAATTCAAAG
Organism: Protopterus annectens; assembly: GCF_019279795.1. Taxonomy (NCBI): domain Eukaryota; kingdom Metazoa; phylum Chordata; order Ceratodontiformes; family Protopteridae; genus Protopterus; species Protopterus annectens. Next base: position 1,927,997,888 of record NC_056741.1, read on the forward strand.
TAACTTTCTTCATTAGCTTGTTGATGGACTCTAAACCCCCCTCCCCACAAAAAATGGTGCACATTGATAAAGTCCTGACAGTGACCTAAATAACTTTGGGTGGATTTGTAACTTGAGCCCTGGAAGAAATTGCTGGAGATGGTGGAAATCAACATCTAAGAGTGACTTATCTATCTTTGGGGGAAAGAGGCAGCTTGACCTATAGTATGACTGGGACCTTGCAGATGTTGTTGGTGTAGCATACAGCAGTTAGGGCCAATAAGTGTGTAATCTGCATGTACATGCCCATTGTTGTAATGTTACTGATAAACATAACTGTGCAAGAGTCACTGGGGAGGCATTGTGGGAATCCAGAGTACACTGGGCTACCAAGTGAGGCCTGCATGGATGAAGACTTCTGCCCAGGGGTAACAGAGAGGCTGGTCACGGAACAAAAGATTTGATAGTCAGTAGAGTCAGAGAGGAAAATAACATTGAAAAAAGTTAGTGATGCCTCTGTCTTTTATTGCTATCCATTTATTTTGATGAGTCATCTTATACTGAAACACACCTTTTTAAGCAAATGGGCTCCTATCAGCAACTTCGTATGACTTACTCAAACCTTGGAGTCAGTTATGTTTGCTTAAGGCTGCAGAGGGCAAAGCCCCCCTTAATGGGGGATGAGACATGCCTCCACTTTAAAAAGCATCTCATTGAGAGCTTGTTTCCTTGAATGAGCTCATTAAGGTTTGGTTCCACAAACAATGGTTGCTTCATGTAGAGATAAGCAAACCTTTTATCACTCGTAGGGTAATTATGCTGATCATTGCCTGCAAAGTCATTTATAAGCAATTTCCAAAGTTTGATTTCCCTGCTTGCAGGTTCTGGTCTATTCTACAACAAACGAGTGACTAATTTATTGTGGTTCTGTGGAATGCTGTTTGCATTTCTGAAATACAGGACTTATATCTCAGTGATGAACAAGGCTCTGTCATTTATTTTATTTTATTTTACATTTGTTGACCGGGAGTAGTCTGTCTGAGCTGCCAATAGCTCTTTTTCAGCAGAGGCCCAGGGAGAAAAGCTCCACATAAAGGTACAAACACAACAAAAGCAATTACAGAGGTAATTACAAAATTTGCTGGTATTAGCAACATTGTGCAGGTTACACGGTACAAACACAACAAGAGCAATTACAAAGATATTACAATATTTGCTGGTATTAACATTGTGGAAGTTACAAATATTTAAAGGTAATCATTTCAAATGCAGGTAATGTAAGATATAATTATATTCTTATAGTAAATAGAATTTCAAATGCAGGTAATGTAAGATATAATTATATTCTTATAGTAAATAGAGTGTTAGTTCAGTATAATCTGTAGTTACTTACTAGAGCTGATCGAAGGGAGGTTAGTAGGAGTTAAGCTAAAGGACAACAAAAGCTGGTCAGAGTGAAAGCCAAAGTAAGAGAAAGTGGTCAAATAAGGGGCACTTTATATGGGGAAGGACAGTTTATGTGGGGGTGTACAGTGACAGGACCAGAGTGTTTTTAAGTATTCCTTTGTAGCTATTTTGAATTTTTTGGGTTCCAGTAGTTCTCTGATTTGGAATGGAAGCTTGTTCCAGGCAATGGTAGAATGATAGCTATAAAGGTTACTGCCCATTTTTTCCTAGGTTTGTGGATAAATAGTAAGTCATGGTCAGAGCTGCAAAGTGATTGAGTTGGGGAGCAGTGGAATATACAGGAGGATAGGCTAGGGCAGTAGAAAGGTTGGTATAATATAGAATGTATAATCTGGAACTGAGGAAGAAGAAGCACATTGTGTAGTTCCAGCCAGTTTAGGTGTTTAAGTGAGACACAGTGGTGAGTTTTATAAGTATCTTGGGCAGAAAGTCTAGCTATCTTGTTATAAGTTGAGTTAAGTTTTGCTAGAAATGTGGTGTTAAGGTTTGTAAGTATCTGAGAGCCATAGAGAAGACTGCGTAATAGGTATGAGATAGGGTTACCTTAGATTTGTTGGTGAGAAACTTTCTATTTCTATAAAGGAGGCCTAATTTGTGATGAGCCTTCCTGATGCAGTTATTGATGTGCAAATCATATTTAAATTGGTCATCTATAGTGAAACCTAAGAGTTTGATACTGGCTTCAGCTGTGATTGGAGTTTTGTTGAGAGACATTATAGTAAATGTAGATTTGAGATGAGGAAGAGTTTTGGGGAGAAAGAGAAGGAGTTTTTCTTTTTTAGGGTTTAGGATTAGTTGGTTGGTGGTAAGCCAAGATTCTACTGATGTGAAAGCAGCTTGAGTCTGAGAGAGGATTAGATGGGGAGTCAGAGATAGTAATTGCTGTGGAGTCATCTGCATATTGTACAAGAGATGACTGGGGACAAGACATATAGAGTAGATTTGTAAAAATATTAAATAGCAGTGGACCAAGGATGGAGCCTTGGGGTACACCCATTGTTATAGGGAGAAAGGGGAGTAGTGCAGAGAACAACCATACGCTCCGCAAGGATGGCATGCAGGGTCAAGCCAACAATGTAAACCACCAACGACCAGCAAAAAACGATAGTGAACACGCAGTAATGAAGAAATAATGATTATTTATTTATAATTCCTTCAAATCCAGACCGGTTTTGGCTATTCAGCCTTTATCAATGAATACAATAAAGTTTTTTTGAATGAAATGAAGCAGCCTGCATTTATACTAGTCTCTGATTACCTGGAAGCAATATTACAGCACCACCCAGTGGCTGGAGTAACAAAGTGCATGTTCCATTCTTGATTAAAGCATATGACCAGTGACATAAAAATGCCAGAGGTGTAGATATTAAGTCATATTTTTAAAGATAAAAATCAAAGCTCTGGAAGTAAGCCATTATATGACATACATATTACAAGGTAATAGACCAATACCATAGTCACTATTTGTGAATGCATATCATAGTGTAAAAAAGCAGAAAATATATACCACTAGTATATATATATTTTAAAGGGTGATAACCACAAGTTCAAAAGAACTGAATAATAATGAACTAAGTACTGATCATATAATATATTACAAAATAAGGCAAAAAGAGTATAGTGGCCTCATTCTCAGCTATATTATAGATTATAATAAATTGAAATAATATGCTTGTAGATAATACAAGTTCAACATTGTAATTGTACAATACTCAATGTTTAACGCCAACATACCAGATATGAATACCAAACCATACATATACATATTCGTATCCTGAACAATTTTTTATCATGCTTTATAGAGTATAATATGAGCGTTGGTAGGCCTAACCACCATTGAATGGTTCGTACTAATTCTTGATCTATATGAATGTTTGTTGTTGTAACCATGATTATGAAATCCTCCAGTGTTCAGTGAAACTCACAGATGGTCATTCAGACCTGGGGGAATAAACATCCAAGGTTGGTTATCCAATATTGTTCCTTGTGGTTTAAAATGGTGTGCCAACCCTGTTGGTTGTTCCTATCTCCCTGAATTTTGTCAATGATCATGAACATAAACTGGGCATTGGGATGTTGTATCGTGTGTCTGTATAAAGCATTTGTTTCTTTTTTTGTTCCTCATGTCACTACGATGTTCTGTCATCCTTATTCTAAGAGACCTAGAGGTTTGACCAACATAAAAAGCTTTACATTGGCAGGTAGCTAAGTAAATAACCCATGTACTGCTGCAATTACCAAACACCCTGGTTTTAAATACCCGATTGGTGTTGGCACTGGTGAATTCTTTTAGTGTACTAACTTGTAAACAGGAGCAGCAGTGACCACATGGAAAAGTACCAATTAGTTTATCACCACTGATAGTGGTCTGATGATATATCGCACCTCCCCTTCTCTGTTTTTGTAATGTGAAAATAGCCCTCCCAAATTCTTGCCTCTTCTGTATGACATTTGACATTGAGGGCCTAGTATTGACCTTAAAGTGTCATTAGCCAAAATAATTTTCCAGTTGCAATTAAGTATATCCCTGACAATAGGTTGGTTCCTGCCATATGTGGTGACAAATCTCAAGATAGAATCCTGATGAGCATGCTCTGATTTTTTGTATTGTAACAATGACTTAATATCTACACCTCTGGCATTTTTATGTCACTGGTCATATGCTTTAATCAAGAATGGAACATGCACTTTGTTACTCCAGCCACTGGGTGGTGCTGTAATATTGCTTCCAGGTAATCAGAGACTAGTATAAATGCAGGCTGCTTCATTTCATTCAAAAAAACTTTATTGTATTCATTGATAAAGGCTTAATAGCTGAAACCGGTCTGGATTTGAAGGAATTATAAATAAATAATCATTATTTCTTCATTACTGCATGTTCACTATCGTTTTTTGCTGGTCGTTGGTGGTTTACATTGTTGGCTTGACCCTGCATGCCATCCTTGCGGAGCTTATGGTTGTTTGCTGATTTTTTTGGCTTCGCTGGTGGTTCTCGATAGTGACACAGCATTTCTGTGTTGGCAGCTGTTTTTTTGCAACATCTTGGTATATTTTTTAGTCGCTTTCTGGTCGTGAAGCAGTGGATGTCATATTTCTTGTCCAGCACTTACCACGTTGGTGAATTGTTTAGTTCAAAGTGGATGGGGAATTAACATTTTGACCAGGGAAGAATTACCTTGGAATTGCTTTGGTTTACATGCGGATACGCTTGGGGGCCTAAAATCATGTATGGTGGTTCATTCTACTACTTTGTGGCATCTGTTTAACAACTCCTTTCTGTGCAAATTGGTGTTCAGAGATTCATCCATGGCATTCAATATTTTATGGATCAGAAGCCTATAAACCCAGGAACAACAGGAATAACTCAGGTACTGTGACTAGTGGCAGGACATAAATCTAAATTTTCAGCTTCATTATATATTAACCATTTTTGTACATTTCGTGATCTTTTTTGCATTTGTGCTGTTAGAGGTCGGCAATACTGGTGGATTACAGGCTGATAAATCGGAAATTAATGGAAGGCATTTGGACTATCGTTGATGGATTAGAACTGGTGAAAACATCATATTGACTTTAACTTTTGAGATTTATTTGATCTCGAACTGTATTAGTGAATGGTTGACTCTAAATGCTATATTCTTTAAATATCTGATATACATACAATAACATCAGCTATATGTTGGGATAGGTTTGTCAACCAAGTGGGATACATTCTTTGTTACAGAATTTGATATCATATTGAAGTGTCTCATTCACCACAGTTACTTAGTATGCATGTATATTGACAAACTATTTATGCCATAGTTGTCTAGGATATATAACAACAGGAATTGATCCATAACAGTACAGTTGACTTGGGTCAATGACAAGTGAATCATATTTATAACAGCTTAATGTAAGTGTAGGAGGGAATAACACCTTTATTTTTATTTTTATCTTGTGTATGAACAACTATATGTGTTGTAATCGTTTTATGTGTGCAAAACCACCGCTTGAAAATTGTATTGTCAGTTCACAGTTGGACTAGGTTGCTACATGTACTACGAGGGCAACCCAGTGTTGAAATCTTTGGCAAAGGCAATATGTGCTAAGGGGTTTCAAAAGTTTTATTGCCAGATATCATGTGACAAATAATAATACATCTTTGTATATTCTTTAACAAGAACTACAAGCCTTTTCAGCATTGCATTTTGAATATAAAGTATATATTGTGTTCACAAATATATATGTGCCAAGCATAATACAGATATACTGATAGACACATATATAGACAAGTGTGGATGTCAGGGTTCATGAACAAGGTTTTTTCTAAGTGATGTTCTTTGACCAAATATATTATAGTTTAACTGTTGAAAAATATTTATATATTTTTATTGACACCTAGGTTCTCAGTGCAGTCCCTGTTGAACTATTACTAATTTGGACATATTGATTGAAACAGATTTGGTTTCTAGTTGGTCAAAATTCATAAATACATTGGAAAAATGGATTTGGAGCAACTACTAATGGGATTATGTGCTGATCGACATGATATTGGGGTGTTTGGTATGAATAACATGTCAAGCAGTAATCCGTGTGGCTCAAATATTAACATTAACAATGGCTGTGAAATGGCCTTCAACCAATTCAACAAGGATCTTAAAAACTTATGTGCCAATATATGGCACCTCAGACTTTTTAAGGCATATATTAATAAGGATATCACACCAAGAGGACTTAGAGTTAAGTTACAGCCTTTGGTCAGTAGGTCGGAGGACAGGCTGACCAAAGAATGAAACCAAGCTCTCCAACAATCATCAATGACTTTTGTCAAGATCCTTGCATCCTATTATGAGAGAATGGTGGACGTTTGTTTAATGGAAGTAAAAGCTTCATGTGAAGAATGTAAGAAATATGAATCACAACCAACATATGCCACTTTGGTTAGTAAATTATCCAAAGATCTGGCTAATTTTGACCAACTAATTAAAGATAGGAAAATACGTAAGTTCAATAGGGACTGTACTGATTACCAAAGAGGCCGTCCTTTTGATACATTAAAAACTGTGAGATTCTATGATTTTGGTCAAAAAACACCAGGAAACAAACCCAAGAAAAGGCCTAGGTCTATTCTAAAATCCTCTGAAAAGACTTTAGCTAGTACCTCAGGGGATGACTCATCTTGCACAGACAATGACTGTAATAACTATCGAGAATCACCCAGAAGCAAAAAAACTAATGTTCAGTACCCTTTAGACATACAAACAAGCGACGAGGGGGTCGCAAGCACAAATATAGGAATAAGATCCAATTCCATGGAAGGCTGTTACAAACAATGTTGAATTGATGGAATTTGAGTTTCATAATGTTTTGAACCTTTCTAATGTTCAACTGACAGATGTACAAACTAAACTACTTAATAAAGGACTTGGTTTTATTCCTAGTTTTTTTATTAATGAACATAGCATTGTTAAGGATGTTTTGTCTTTCTGTCGTAACCTGAATTTGAAATTATTCTTTTCAGACAACACCTCCCAAAGATCACTTGATTTCAAATTTTTGAAATCAGACTTTCAACCGCCCATGAACAAACATGTCTCTATTTTCCAACAATCTGTTCTCAGGGATTTACATTTTCATCATAATGAATCATACATTCTGGGCCAGAATATGTCACCCATGGAAAAGACAGCCTTGGAGGAATTAAAGCATAATCGCGACATTGCCATTCTACCTGCAGACAAGGGTGGTGCCGTGGTGGTTATGAACATTGGGAAATACCTTGATGAGGGGAAAAGACAGTTAGCTGATACTAGATGTTATATGCAAATGTACATTGACCCGACTGGGTTTTTTAAAAAAGAAATAGACTCTTTTCTGAAACTAGCTGAGGATGAGGGTATCATAACAAAAAATACTGTTAAACATCTTACTGTAAAAGACCCACAGAAACTAATTTTGTATCTTCTCCCAAAAATACATAAGTCCATTTCAAAACCCCCAGGTAGACCCATTGTATCAGGGATAGGGTCCTTGACAGAACCACTATCAGCATTTCTAACACAGTATCTCAAACCCCTTTTAACATCAGTTAGGGCCCGACTACAGGACACCACGCACTTTTTACAAATTTTGGAGGATACACAGCTAGAACCAGACTGGCTAATGTGCACGTTGGATGTTAAATCTTTATACACAAGTATTCCACACTGGGCGGGATTACAATCCCTGCAATACTGGCTTGAGAGAACAAACTTATATCCTCCGGCTTCAACACCTTACTTGTCTGCATGGCGGAACATGTATTAAACAAAATTTCTTTTATTTCCATGGAGAATGCTTTTGGCAAGACTGGCTTAACATTGTGGAAGTTACAAATATTTAAAGGTAATCATTTCAAATGCAGGTAATGTAAGATATAATTATATTCTTATAGTAAATAGAATTTCAAATGCAGGTAATGTAAGATATAATTATATTCTTATAGTAAATAGAGTGTTAGTTCAGTATAATCTGTAGTTACTTACTAGAGCTGATCGAAGGGAGGTTAGTAGGAGTTAAGCTAAAGGACAACAAAAGCTGGTCAGAGTGAAAGCCAAAGTAAGAGAAAGTGGTCAAATAAGGGGCACTTTATATGGGAAAGGACAGTTTATGGGGGGGTGTACAGTGACAGGACCAGAGTGTTTTTAAGTATTCCTTTCTAGCTATTTTGAATTTTTGGGTTGCAATAGTTGTCTGATTTGGAATGGAAGCTTGTTCCAGGCAATGGTAGGATGATAGCTATAAAGGTTACTGCCCATTTTTTCCTAGGTTTGTGGATAAATAGTAAGTCTTGGTCAGAGCTGCGAAGTGATAGAGTTGGGGAGCAGTGGAATATACAGGAGGATAGGTTAGGGCAGTAGAAAGGTTGGTATAATATAGAATGTATAATCTGGAACTGAGAAAGAAGAAGCGCATTGGGTAGTTCCAGCCAGTTTAGGTGTTTAAGTGAGACACAGTGGTGAGTTTTATAAGTATCTTGGGCAGAAAGTCTAGCTATCTTGTTATAAGTTGAGTTAAGTTTTGCTAGAAATGTGGTGTTAAGGTTTGTAAGTATCTGAGAGCCATAGAGAAGACTGCGTAATAGGTATGAGATAGGGTTACCTTAGATTTGTTGGTGAGAAACTTTCTATTTCTATAAAGGAGGCCTAATTTGTGATGAGTCTTCCTGATGCAGTTATTGATGTGCAAATCATATTTAAACTGGTCATCTATAGTGAAACCTAAGAGTTTGATACTGGCTTCAGCTGTGATTGGAGTTTTGTTGAGAGACATTATAGTAAATGTAGATTTGAGATGAGGAAGAGTTTTGGGGAGAAAGAGAAGGAGCTTTTTTTTTTTAGGGTTTAGGATTAGTTGGTTGGTGGTAAGCCAAGATTCTACTGATGTGAAAGCAGCTTGAGTCTGAGAGAGGATTAGATGGGGAGTCAGAGATAGTAATTGCTGTGGAGTCATCTGCATATTGTACAAGAGATGACTGGGGACAAGACATATAGAGTAGATTTGTAAAAATATTAAATAGCAGTGGACCAAGGATGGAGCCTTGGGGTACACCCATTGTTATAGGGAGAAAGGGGATTAGTGCAGAGAACAACCATACACTCCGCAAGGATGGCATGCAGGGTCAAGCCAACAATGTAAACCACCAATGACCAGCAAAAAACGATAGTGAACACGCAGTAATGAAGAAATAATGATTATTTATTTATAATTCCTTCAAATCCAGACCGGTTTTGGCTATTCAGCCTTTATCAATGAATACAATAAAGTTTTTTTGAATGAAATGAAGCAGCCTGCATTTATACTAGTCTCTGATTACCTGGAAGCAATATTACAGCACCACCCAGTGGCTGGAGTAACAAAGTGCATGTTCCATTCTTGATTAAAGCATATGACCAGTGACATAAAATGCCAGAGGTGTAGATATTAAGTCATATTTTTAAAGATAAAAATCAAAGCTCTGGAAGTAAGCCATTATATGACATACATATTACAAGGTAATAGACCAATACCATAGTCACTATTTGTGAATGCATATCATAGTGTAAAAGCAGAAAATATATACCACTAGTATATATATATTTTAAAGGGTGATAACCACAAGTTCAAAAGAACTGAATAATAATGAACTAAGTACTGATCATATAATATATTACAAAATAAGGCAAAAAGAGTATAGTGGCCTCATTCTCAGCTATATTATAGATTATAATAAATTGAAATAATATGCTTGTAGATAATACAAGTTCAACATTGTAATTGTACAATACTCAATGTTTAACGCCAACATACCAGATCTGAATACCAAACCATACATATACATATTATTCTGAACAATTTTTATCATGCTTTATAGAGTATAATATGAGCGTTGGTAGGCCTAACCACCATTGAATGGTTCGTACTAATTCTTGATCTATATGAATGTTAACCATGATTATGAAATCCTCCAGTGTTCAGTGAAACTCACAGATGGTCATTCAGACCTGGGGGGAATAAACATCCAAGGTTGGTTATCCAATATTGTTCCTTGTGGTTTAAAATGGTGTGCCAACCCTGTTGGTTGTTCCTATCTCCCTGAATTTTGTCAATGATCATGAACATAAACTGGGCATTGGGATGTTGTATCGTGTGTCTGTATAAAGCATTTGTTTCTTTTTTGTTCCTCATGTCACTACGATGTTCTGTCATCCTTATTCTAAGAGACCTAGAGGTTTGACCAACATAAAAAGCTTTACATTGGCAGGTAGCTAAGTAAATAACCCATGTACTGCTGCAATTACCAAACACCCTGGTTTTAAATACCCGATTGGTGTTGGCACTGGTGAATTCTTTTAGTGTACTAACTTGTAAACAGGAGCAGCAGTGACCACATGGAAAAGTACCAATTAGTTTATCACCACTGATAGTGGTCTGATGATATATCGCACCTCCCCTTCTCTGTTTTTGTAATGTGAAAATAGCCCTCCCAAATTCTTGCCTCTTCTGTATGACATTTGACATTGAGGGCCTAGTATTGACCTTAAAGTGTCATTAGCCAAAATAATTTTCCAGTTGCAATTAAGTATATCCCTGACAATAGGTTGGTTCCTGCCATATGTGGTGACAAATCTCAAGATAGAATCCTGATGAGCATGCTCTGATTTTTTGTATTGTAACAATGACTTAATATCTACACCTCTGGCATTTTTATGTCACTGGTCATATGCTTTAATCAAGAATGGAACATGCACTTTGTTACTCCAGCCACTGGGTGGTGCTGTAATATTGCTTCCAGGTAATCAGAGACTAGTATAAATGCAGGCTGCTTCATTTCATTCAAAAAAACTTTATTGTATTCATTGATAAAGGCTGAATAGCTGAAACCGGTCTGGATTTGAAGGAATTATAAATAAATAATCATTATTTCTTCATTACTGCGTGTTCACTATCATTTTTTGCTGGTCGCTGGTGGATTAGTGCAGAGAGCTACTTCACTGATTGTGATCGGTCAGTGAGATAGCTGGAAAACCAGGTGATAGTATCAGATGAGAAATTAAGATTAGCTAGTTTGGTCAGAAATAGAGAGTATGAAACAGTATTGAAGGCTTTAGAGAGGTCTAAGAATAGGCAGGAGACAAGTTTGTTGCTATCACGAGCAAGGGATATAGTGTTAGTAAAGGAGATCAGTGCAGTGATTGTACTGCGTTTTTGGCGGAATCCATTCTGGGTAGGAGTCAGTAGATTTTCTTGTAGTAAATATTGAAGTGGCTGCTTGTGTATGCATTTTTCAACTATTTTTGATAGGGGAGACAGGATGGATATAGGTCTAAAATTAGAGATTTCATGTGAGTTACCTCCTTTGTGGATAGGTAATGAGAAGAATTCTTTCCCGATAGATGAAACTTTAGATTCAGTAACAGAGCGGTTAATGAGGATAGAAACAGGGGGCCAAGAGTATCAGCGGCAAGCTGGAGAAAGAAGGAAGGAATGTTATTAGCTGAAGTGGAACATGGTTTTAATTTGGAGAGTAAGGATTTAGTATAAGTAGTAGATACAGGTTGGAGAGAAAAGGGGTTATAGAGGTTGGGACTTGAGGGTAGGACAGAGTGATTGGTGTAATTTGTTAAGAGGGGATCTGTTTTGACCATCTTAGTAACAATTTCTATAAAGAGGGTATTAAAGATAGTGGCAGTGTCTTCAGGTGTGTCATTTGGGTAGGGATTAGGGGAGGACGGGTTACCAGAGTGTAATATTTGGTTGATAGAATTCCAGAATTTTTTGGGATTAGATCTTAGGGCTGTAGGAGGGTTGAAATAAAATTTCTTTTTATCCTTAGCAATTTTTTTTTGTGCGGTTTCGAAGTTCTCTATACTTCTGCCAGTCGGAAGAGACTTTATACTTTATCCAGTTTTTCCACAACCTGTCCCTATTTTTCATTAGGGAGCGGATTGTTTTAGAGAGCCATGGAGATATTTTGGATTTTATACTAACAGTACGAAGAGGTCCAAGGGAGTTTAATATGTGAAGAAAGATAGTGTTAAAAGATTGGACTGCTTCATCTAGAGTAAGTTCTCTAAGGTGGTAGTTAATTCTGGAGAGAAGGGTGTTAAAAGTTTCAGGGGAGAAGTTGGATAGTTTTTGACAGGTAATATATCTATGAGGTCTGGTGAATTGAGGGGTGAATCTAGTAACTTTTATAGAAGAGTGATCATTAAGGGAGTTGGATAAGGTCCAGGGTTGTGATATCTGGTGGGGTCTGAGACTAGTATGGAGTCAATTAGAGTACTAGGAATTTGAGAGTTGTTAAAGTGAGTAGGTTCTGTTATACATTGTGTAAAGCCATATAAGTTAATGTGAAAGTTAGAGTTAGGGTCATTTAGAGCTAGCCAATTTATATTTGCATCACCAAGGAGGATAATTTCATTTGAGTAGTGTTCTGTAATATAAGAGAGTAAGTTTTCTAATAGAGGAGTATTCTACCCTGGAGGAATATAAATGGCTACTACAGTAATAGTAGTGAAGTTGTGTAGTTTTAAGTTAGCTGCCATGATTTCTGCAGGAGAGAAAGATGGGAGGGGTTCATCAAGATGAGTAATGATTAGATGGCTAGAGTAGATAAGAGCAACTCCTTCCTCCTTTTTTGGGGTGATCAAGGCAAAATATATTGTACCCTTGGGGAAAATGTTTCTATCTGGGATAGAAGGTTTCAGCCAGGTTTCAGTCAGGGTAATGACATCAGGGGTATGGTTAGTCACCCAGCCATGGAAATCACTTGTTTATTGAGTATACTTCTGATATTCATTGAAAAAAATAAGATGTAGTTTTTGGGTAAGATGGGAACATGTTGGTTTGGAGGTATAGATGTTTTAGGGAGGGAGGGTGTGAAAGGACCAGGACTGGGGTGAATATCTCCTGCTAGGAGTAGGTAGATAGGAAGAAAGGGAGACTTTAGTTTGTGTGGATATCAACAGAGGTATTTGACTTTGTATTTAGTATGTATAATGCAGGAAGGAGATATTTTGATCTTTGGAAGAGGAGTATCTAGGGGTAGTATTGATGAGTACTATGTATGGATTGTTGCAATGATTAGAAAACATAGCGCTGAGAATTTGTAGGACTATTAAAGACTGGTGTTAAATAAGGATGGAAGGTAGTCAAACTTGAGAGGAGAAATAAAGGAGGCAGATAGAAAATGATAAAAGGTGAGAAAGTCATATTGAGAGTTAAGAGAAGTCAGTAGCAGTTGGATCATGTAGTATTATATAAAACAGATTACAATGTAGGGTTTAGGTTAGCCAGCAGGGAGAGTTGAAGAGAGTTTAAAGAGAATTAGGATCTATAAGCATTACAGGTATAAGGTGTGAGAGTAGGAGGAGAGTGCAGTGATTTGCCAACAGAACAGGAAGGGTGTCTCTAGGGTTAAGTATAAAGGAAATTATATGGGGGTGGGTGGGAATGAGGGTGAGTAGAGGAGCGAAGTGAGCCCAAGTGTAGCAAGGGTGAATGAAGCGGGGCTAGCCCCGAGCCACAATGGCAAAGTAGTCAATCAGTCATTAGTGAAGAAAAAACAGCAGAGGGGGGAGGGGTCAGGTTAGGAGGATAGCTTATAGGAAGTAAAAGAAAGAAGAGGGAAGAGAAGTAGGTACAGGTTACCAAGAAAGTCTGAGGTAGCTAAGAAAAAGGAGAAGGAGATTCACTACAGTCCAGGACAAGAAATAGAGAGAAAGCTGAGATATTAAGTCAGAGGGAGGAAGGAATATTATGGGAGATCCCCAGAGAAAGAGAAAGTACAGTCATTAGAACCTTGCAAATAGGAATAGGGCCAGAGAAAGGACAGGTATAGAGAATGTGCAGAGAGTTTGGGTTTGAAGTTAGGCTGCTGGTGACCCTGTTTGGGAGTGGACTCTAACCAAAAGCAGTAGAAGTAATGTATTAAAGAGTAGCATCAACTAAACATACTTCAGTTCTTTCCTTGTTATTATTAGTGTAAGTTGTTAAGGCTTTATTGCAGGTCTGCACATGAAAAACAGAGGCTCGGGAGGTATGACACTTCCAGGAAAGACAGCTTCAGTGGCCAGTTTAAGCAGCAGGAAGAAAAAGTTTAATTCTTTCCTTGTTATTATTAGTGTAAGTTGTTAAGGCTTTATTCCAGGTCTGCGAGGAATAACACTTCCAGGAAAGACAGCTTCAATGGCCAGTTTAAGCAGTAGGTAGAAAAAGATTGTAATGAGAACACTACAAGCAGGGGACACACAGCAGCAGGGGCAAAGTTAGGATCATGCTAAGTATTCATAGCTCACATTACTTTTGGCATGGGTTTTGGCTGAAAGAATCCTGTGGACCATCTTGATTAGCTGGCAGCAAATAAATGAATGCTAAAATGCCTTGTAATGGTCACTATTTAGACAAATAGTTCATTTTAATTTCTTGGATTAACCTGGTTGATTGCTGTAGCTATACTAAAAAGAAGTGCACATAAAGAAAGACAAATGAGATGGTGATACAATTGACGACTGGTATGAAAGGCAACAAAAAAATGCATGGTGTGGCCAACCCACAGCACTTTTAATATCTCACAAATCATAATATCACCAGTGCATAAACAACTGTGGCTCTTCTATTAAAGGAGGGCAGATGGCAAAGGTAGGTAACAGTAATGGCTACCCATAACCAGTGCTTATGACTAGTGTATTGAGAGTAGATCTTTGGAACAGTAAAATGTAAATGATACTACAGTGGAATAATAAGTGCCTCTGTGGAGATGCACAATGAGATGGAATTTACCACTGTCTGTGGCTCAGTAAGTAACAGTCTCACCTTTGATGAAGGGAAGATCAGAAGGCTGAGGGTTCTAGCACCCTAACAGGTGACTGGATTTATGTTCCACTTCTGACATTATAGCTCAGGGATGTTGTACTCCTCATGTTCCATCATTCATGGGAGGTGATAAACTGACATCCCATTTAACTGATTTTGTGGTAGTTCATGGTAATTCTTGCAAAGAGCAGGTGGATTTTCCACTGTCTTATCCAAATTAACCCCAGTCAAAATGAATATTGCCTTAGGTCTCCCTGAAAATAGATTATGCCTAGTGGGATTAATCAAGTCAGCAAAAGTAAGTAAGTAATTTTCTTACTATCAAGCAACAATACTGTGTAAAATGAGATCACAATCTATACAACTTCCTTCCCTTTCACATTCAAAGTTCAGTTGAATTGCTCAGTGTAAACAAAACCATGTCACTGTAATAAAAATGCCTTTCAGGCCAGGAACAGCAGGGCTAGCCTGATGCACAGCACCAGGTAAGACAGACAGTAAAATGGAGGGGATTGGGCCTGTCACAGGCTCAGAAGAGTTGTTTAATGTGAACCAAAAGATTGAGGGTGATATAGCATCTCATTGCATTGTTATGACTCTACCATGTATGCCATCTTGTGCATTAACATTCTCTTAAAATGAACACCAGTATTTCTGAGTTTTAAATTTCACTAGTTTAGGCAACAGCAACTAGAGAAGAGAATTAGGTAGTTACATAGTGTGCAAAAATCATTATATATGCACCTATTCAAAAATCACTTTCCACAAAAGAACAGCTCCTTTCCGTGAGGTTTGGTAATCTTGGTGCACAGTTTCAATTTCATTTTTTTCACATGTATTATAACCATTGTTTCAACACTTGCTATGAAACAAAATAAAATATAACTTTTATTAGTGCCATTGCTTCAATACCAGTTGTCATGATATAAATTTAAAAAAGAGTTACAGACATAACATTTATGAAGACTGATCTTTCTCCTGATCGTCTGTATTTTACTTAAAGTAAGTTCCTATAACTTTATTGTATTTTTCTTTTTTATGGAACACAATGTAGCTTCTTTGATCTTAGAGCTGATTATAAAAAGTAGGAAGCTGTTCTCAAACCTTGTTTTTCTGTGTTAAGGGGCTCCCATTTTGATCACTCTTTATATTAAGAGAGTGTTTGTTTTTTGTTTGCAGTCATCCACCTTAGATTGATTAGAAAAACATTCTCTTCTATGTTTTTGTAATAAATCTTTAAGTGTCACATACACTGGAACATGCTTTTTAATACTGATGCACATAGTTTGTCTGGATTCTGCTCATAACTGCCATTACATTCATAACATTTTCCAAAGAAAACAATATTTTTATCAACTCAGTGATATTAGAATATTACCAACAGTGAAAGATGTAAGTCTTCATTAAGGAAAATGAGCATGCTAGAATAATTAAAGGAGTAGTAAATATTTTTTACATTTTTACCAGTTTTGTCTTAGAACGTCATCTGACATTGAAGTACCGTTAATATAAAGTTCTAGCTTAAAAGGGGGAGTGCATAGTATGCAGGTAGCAATTTCACATTAGCTGTTGGATGTCATCTTTCAAGATGAAATATTATTTTTCATGGGAATTTGGATATCTCATGTGATGCCTTGCTCTATATATATATATATATATATATATATATATATATATATATATATATATATATATTTATATAGATATATATATATATATATATATATATATATATATATTTATATAGATATATATATATATATATATATATATATATATATATATTTATATATATATATATATATATATATATATATACATATATATCTGTGGAGGTATTTCTTTTTGCCACAGTCTCTCTAGTTGAGTTATGCATGACCTGTAGGACTTTCTGCCTTTTTCCTTTTTATGTGTATTTAGATATCAATGAATGAAAGATATTTCAGGTAAGACAAGCTGTCAATGTAATATAGGGATATCCAGCTACATATTTTTGCAGCTATTTTATTGAACAGATTTTACAAGTAAAACTGCAATATTGTAATTATATAAAAACACAGTGATCCCAAATGTATAAAATGAGTCAATAAACTTTTAAAAGGATTCATTACTAAAGAAGCAAAAACACAAAAGACATTGCCATGTCCAGCTCTAGAACATTACTGATAAAAAAAATAATAATTTCATTGCGTTTTGTTTGGATGTTCTTTGGTAGCCACTTCTGAGGTGAAAGTGCATTAGGTTATATTAAGTAAGGTGCTTTAAATCACAAATAGATTTTCCATTTTTGTTATGCTCATGAGATTACATAAACAAGAATGTTATTTATAGGTAATGGATTTTAAATTATTGACCCAAGTGCACTATTAAAGATGTGTATACATCATTGTTCATTTAAAAGCCATTGTGTCAAAACATTTTTCAGGGAAAATGTGCACTTTTCCCAAGGTGTCCCAATAAAGTGAGATTTGCAAATGTATTTACACAGATATTTCTGTCTTTTACTACAGTGTCTGATTGCTTTCTATATTCATCTGCCATGTTTCTTCTTTTCCCTTTTTATTCCACTTAATGACAAAAATCAACATGGCATCTTTTATTTAGATTAACCAAATAGATGATAAGAATATCAAAGTATTCTGCAAAACGTTTAAGACATGATTAAAAGCTAATAAAATATTGTTTGCTTTTATAAAGAACCTCATTAAAGCTTTTAACTTCTATTGCACATAATGCATAAAACAAATCTCTCTAACATCTTTACTACCTCACCTCTTTGAAATCATGTCTTTTGATAAATATTAAAAATTCACATTCCATTCCAAGTTTTTCGTTGTTCCATTCATTCTTTAATCAAGTACAAACCAAAAGTATATGTTTTTGAAGTTCTCCCTAGTTACCCATTGTCTTTACAATTGCAGTCTTTATTTCTTAATCTTATATTTCATCTACCCCTTAAATGGATGTTATCACTTTCTCATGCTGCCTACATATACATTTTATATTCATTGTCATTTCCAGATATGCTTAAAATGAAGAAACTTGCAATTTATTTTGTAATAAAAAGATTACATCATGTTTTTTTCAATATTTTAGGTTTATTATTGTAGTCTCTCTATTATCTCTTCATAGTGAGACACCTATAAAATGATGTAAAAAGCAAGCCTCTGACACTAGTTTACAAACAATAGCAAAACAGTCTGGGTAATAAACAGGTGATTTCTTTAACAGAGTAGACATTTACTTAAGACTGTTGTCTTAGTACTGCATTGCACACAGATGCATAGGTAATATTCTGCAATCAGTCTGCAGACTATCATAAGCCTAGCCAATAACACAAGGTCAGAATCAAACTCTTTACCTTGTATCTATGAGGTGAAGTCCTTAACCATTATACCAGTCCCTCCCCCTTGTATACAGTGTTACAATATATAGTTGACAGTATGTCTTTCCAGTACAGAAAAGTCTTTTGTTACTGCAGTTAGCATGGAACTATAGTAGTTACTATACTAATTGAGATTGTGTAATATTAGAATGTAAGACATGC
The DNA here is from genome assembly GCF_019279795.1 of Protopterus annectens. Classification (NCBI taxonomy): domain Eukaryota; kingdom Metazoa; phylum Chordata; order Ceratodontiformes; family Protopteridae; genus Protopterus; species Protopterus annectens. Next base: position 1,928,016,198 of record NC_056741.1, read on the forward strand.
AGTAGGTGGATTGGACACTCTAAATTGGCCCTAGGTGTGAGTGCGTGTGTGTGTGTGTGTGTGTGTGTGCCTTCTGTAGAAGGGTGGGCGCCGGGCAGGCAACTCGACACTGTAAAACTTCACTGCCAGTCATGAGCAGACAGGTGATCCACTGTGGCGACCCCTAACCGGGAAAAGCCGAAAGAAGAAGAAGAAGAAGAAGAAGAATAGCAGAATGATAGAGTTACAGGGAAAAAAAGGTTCCAGGGAATATCCTTAGCAACAAAATAAACACAAAATAGCACTTTTTATATGAAGCATGTATAATTTGATACTCTAATCTATTAATGTGATTAGTTTCAACCCCATGAAGATATTGTAGCAAAAAATATGATAACATCACTTCAAATGGCCAAAGCCAGTATGACAGACTCATTGACCTTATCCAAAGCATCAATGACAATTCCATTTCCAGTTTCTCATTTACTAAAACATATTTTTTGATAATTGCCTCATTTTTTTCTTGCATTTTCTCCAAGCTACTATCAACCATTACATATTAGTTTCTGAATCAGTTCACCTAATGAAGATTTCTTCCTGACTACAGTTGCTTGCTTAACAAGGGAATAATATACTGAACAAAGGAAGCAGGATTCATCATTTACAGACCACCATTTTGTATCATACCATATAGTAATCTTCTTTTCCCAGGGTTTACTGATTACTCCAAATTATTGGAAAACACATATAACAATTTTAATCTCTAAATTACTTGGAATCAAATATAACTGTGTCTAATGGGAGCCAGGCTTGTGCACAAAATACTAGTGAATGACAGTCTTATGTATGGTCATTAGTGAGCAATGTCTGTGTGCTGTCCAGGAAATATATTTTGTGGGGTGTCAGACATTCTTTCTTTTCCTGACATGGAGTGAGCTTATATGTAAGTAGTGGGGATATGGAGGACCAGTCCCCATGTTGGGAAACAGCAGAAGAAAATTTTTTTGTGTGATTTTTTTTAAAACTTGCAAATGATACTTTTACTTCTGTGGAGCCACTGTTTGTGATTTCAATTACGTGAGGTAAAAACAAAACAGTCAACAAGTTATTTCCATCAATATGTTAAGGAGACTAAAACTTTCATCTTATTCAATGTCACTCAGTGGACTGTGCAATTTGATAAGAAAATCTAAAATCAGTTCTCAAATAAATCATATTCAAGATACTAGAAACCCAACAACAGAAATGAAACTGAAATTTGAGAAAAATTTACAGAATGTAATTACTGTTATGAGAATGTAAATAAAAGGAACCTCTTAACATGTGAAAATAATTTAGAATTAAATACATTCCTCACACAAAATAAGTTTCAGCAGGAAGCTATTCTTATTGTTATGAAATTAATTTCCTTAATAAGTAATTGATAAAATGAAAAATTAAAAAAAAAAAAACATATTTTTTAGCTAACAGGCTAATAGATATTCTTTATAAATCATTTTCTGAAAAAAAATAATGTGCTTGTTTCAAAAAGAAAAACAAGGGCAAAATTCCCCAGTGGAAATATTCATAACTGCTATTTTGTAGCATAATAAAAGCCATCTCTTTGCTTATCATACAGAACATTATCATTATTAAATGTAGACTACAAAATCTTTATTTCTACTTTCACAAATAGACTAAAATGTTATTCCTGACTATATAAATAAAGACCAGACAGGCTTTATATTGAAATAGAAAAAAAAAACAGGATAATATAAAAGGTTATAACAGCCCCTAGGTATTATAGATTGAAAAAAAAAAACTAGAAACTACTTTTACCAGAGTTGACACTGAAAATACATTTGACTCAGTTAAATGGGATTACTCATTCAGAGTACTGAAATTAATTGGTCTCCATAATGAGGCTATAATATTAATAATGTTTACACATATAATGGAAAATATATAAAATATATTAAATTATGACTTATTTATCTAATTTCATTATAGTTAAAAAGGTATCAAATAAGGTTGACTTTTAACTCCTCTATTATTATTGTCTCTAGCAATAACTGAGACAGTAAGACAAAATAGCACTAAATGCATCAAATTAGGGAGCTGATGTAAATAAAAATTGCTTTATTTGCCGATGATATCTTAACAATTACTAACACCATAGCCTCTATGAATCAATTAACTATATTAATAAAGAAGTATGAGAATCTCAGGTCTGGCTTTTAATGAAAAAAATCTAAAGCCCTTTTTGTAAATGACATTAAATTGTTATTCCTCATATTGTAATAAATTGAATGTTATTTGAAAGTCTTAGGAATAAGAGAATCTGGGCATAATAAGAAAACATCCTGAATGAAATTATGAAAATGTCTACTGTCTTGTCATTTGATATATTAATAATTGAATAAATATTTTTTAAATTTGAATAAATATTGCAACTTATAAAAATTGCAGTACTCCTTACTTTCTTATATATGATTCAGACAACAACATTGATCCTCGCTAGACCTCATCTAAAGTAATAAGAGTTTGAAGTTTCTTTGATAATCTAATAGATTAAGCATAGCCTATAAATAACATGCCACGTTTTGGGATAGAGGAGGAATTAGGTTACCTTATACTGAAACTTATTTACTATCTGCATTATTTAAAGTAATTGTACATTGGCCAAATGAGGTTTAGTAACAAACCAGTTTGTCCAGAGACATCTTCAGATGGGGGTTAGCTAGAAGCAGTAGTGGGAATTCATAGGGTAGGGGAAGTAGGGTGGGGGATGAAAGGGTTAAATGGGAATGCTTGAGGGGAAATGAGGTAAGGGTTGGGAGGGGCTTAGTGAGTGGTTTTATGCAAATAAAACTGGATAAGGAATCACATTTGGCATGAACTTGCTAAGCTTAGTGTCAGAGTTATGTCCGAGATGACCTGAAGTAGGTGTAACAGTGTAGGTAGATATTAAAGGGAGAGAATAGTGTTTGGGCTTGGCACTTTAATTAATTTCTTTCTTCCATATTTACTGGTAATTGGAGGCATTGTGTGAGTTGTGGCTGTTGGGGGTTGTAATATAGTTCAGTCTGTGTATGGGGGTTTTATGTTATGATGGTGACATTTTTTTTTTTTGGCTCTGTTAGTGGCTTAGGGTCATGGTCAGACTCCTGTGTTGAGTTCTTGATAGTTATTAGGTTTTTGGGTATGAGCTGTGATGCTGGACGCTTGTTTTGTCATGTTCTCATGTTGTTATATTCTTCTTTCGGTTGCCACTCACTGCCCGAGTTCGTTGGGTGCCTCTATGGAGTTTTCATGCTCATTGGTTTTGTTTGCTGTCGTAGGTATGAGTTGCAATGCTGGATGCTTGTTTTGTTATGGTCTCATGTTGTTATATTCTTCTTTCAGGTTGCCCTCACTGCCTGAGTTCATTGGGTGCCTTTATGGAGTTTTCCTGCTCATTGGTTTTGTTTGCTGTCATATGGGCTTGCAACAGTTTCTGGGTATTTCCCTGTGCAGTGAGATGACTGTGTTCATTTTTAGTGTGCCTGTGCATTTGCATTGTGGAAGGTTGCAGCCACTGACATGGCGTTAGTGGAGAGAGGCTGAGGATCTGTATAAAATGGTTGATTTATGACTATTATGGCATAGGAGTGCCAAGGGGAAATAGAAATGGTGTATATTTATTTATTTTTATTTATTTTACATTTGTTGACCGGGCTAGTCTAACTGGATATATGTCCATTTTCAGTAGAGGCCCGGGGAGAAAAGCTGCGATGCTGGACGCTTGTTTTGTCATGTATTGATTTGGATCTTTGTGTGAGCATTCAATGGGTTTCTTTGAAATTGTAAAGTCAGAGTCGATTAATGATCCAAGTGGACCTTTATAGACTACTTGAAACACTGTCTGCTTAGATGACTTGCTCAAAGTTAAATGGAAGGCAAAATGACCAGTTCTAGTTATGAATAAGGCATTATCTTATCTCTCAGCTGTCTCCGTTTCCACAGAATGTACCTGATTTCTACCTCATATTATGTCTGTTCCTCCAACTTCCTAATAAAATTTGTGGTTTGCTGGCTAATTGAGGATCATAGTTACTAAGCAGTAACAGATATTTGAATTTCAGGCTTCTTCAGAAAATGTATTAGTAAACCAAGTAGTCTAGCAATTTTTTTTTTTGCATATAAAAATGATATTTAAAGCATGGAAAAGGGGTTTCTGTATCTCACTTGTCCAGGAGTGTCCAGATTTTTTTTCGTAGTTTGGTGTTGCTGGTGAGTGACGTCAGAGGGAATGACAGATATTTGCGTTTCAAGATTTTAAGCCCTTCAGAAAATCTGTGTTGGTGCAGACCAGTTGTTCTCCTGACTTTTGGGCTGGGTGATTCCGAACTCATTGATAGCAATGTTTGAAGATTATCCTTGGTGGACATTTGACCCCTTATGGCCTGTTCAGGCTTCTTTGGGAGGATTGGAAGTGCAATGGTTGGCCTGCCATCTGTGGTTTCTGGGAGAGGTTGAGTATTTGCAGCTAGGTACTGCACTTGTTCCGTAGTGGTTTAATGAAGGTGGTTCTGAGTTTGGAGGTACAGGTGCTTCGAGCCTTGGTCCGTGGGAGAAAGATTGGACTGGTTGCAAACCTGAATTGTACTGGGGTGGTTTGTGTTTGAGAGTCATTATGTACAGGGGTGGTTGCAGTGGAAGGACTGTGGCAGGACCCTAGGTGTGAAGCTGAGTTTGTCCATGAGAGGGCATCATGGGGGCAGGGCCCTGATGCTGTTGATTCCTTGTCTGCCATTGTTTGCATCATATTTGATTCTTTGTCATTGCAGTTTGGTTTGCAGTAGTTTGCCGGGCATGTTGGTGCAGGTTTCTGGGGTGTGGTGGTTGCATGGATGGCATTTGTCTCTCCAGATTTTCATGTGTGGTCCACAGTGTAAATTGTAGGTTGGTCCATATTGCTTGAGCAGTTAGGTAGGGATGGGGGAGTGGGTGTTGTGGGGAGTTGATGGGGTAGCTGTTGTCTGAGGGAAGTTTTCTCTCTTTCATTCTGTTTCTTTACCAACAAGGCTGCATCTGACTGGAGTTTAATAAGGGGGTAGTGGGTCATGCAGCCTTCATTGGTGGGAGGTACTGGGGTGTTCCCTAGCTGTGAGATGCCGATGCAGTAACGGCCATTGGCCATGCACATAGTACTGCCTTTCTTTTCTGTGCATACAGTATTAAGGAGGACTGATAGAGACAAAACTTTGTCTAGCTGAGGGAAGTTTTCTCTCTTTTTCATTCTGTTTCATTACCAGCAAGATTGCATCTGACTGGAGTTTAGTAAGACAAAAGACTTTTGTTTTTCTGGCTGTTAAATTTGCAGTATACACATGGTAGTCTAAAGCTTCTTACTCACTCATTTTGGAAGTATTTCACTGATTTTATTTACAGTTTTCTGTTAAGCTGTTTCTGTGGCTCAAAGGACTAAGGCAGTCAGTTTTCTAATAGTATTCAGGGGTTCTAATTCAGGATATGGAATATATTTTTGTAAGAACAGTACTTAAGGGTTGTCATTATTTGGATTTTGTCACTCTGTTGATGGCTTTCCAGAATTTTTGTTCTAAGAGGTTGAGAGCACCTGCCTGGGGGTTGGTGGGGGTTGGATGGATGTGCTTACACCATACCTTGGCTGGGCAGACCTTTCCACTAGAATCATACTTTTCAAATGTATGGATTTTGCAGAATGTCCAGATTTTGGATCATACGTTTGTTCCATTTTCATAAATGTGGATTGTTGGCAAGTTAGTCATGAATCATTGAAAAGTGAAGTCAGAAAATGAATGGCATATATATAGGTTTTAGACTTCATACCACTCAGTCAGCTGAGTATCTCCAAGACTGGGAATGCTGCCAGTTACAATGTGGAACACACAGGTAGAAGTTGGAATACTTACTAAGGACCCACTACAACTTTAACTAGGAAACTTGTAGGATTGTTGGAAGGTGAAAATTTTAGTTATAGAATAGGCCTTTTTATGAAATAATGAATCAGTTTTATTTACCACTGAGGTCATTTAAATTGTTGACACAGAATGAGTGACAGCTTTTCAATGTGGAACTTCGCGGAACATGAAATTTATGACCCCAAATGAGGGACATTTTTTGAGATTAGGGGTACATCAGAGGTATGGGTAGTTTATGGAAGTGTTTCACTCTTGGTTAAGCATTTAATTTTCATTGCTAGGTACATGTTGCTGTTAGAGCCTCATGTAGCACAAGCAGCACACGGGAGAAGCTGCCCAGGTCACACTCAAAAAGATCAATATGTAGTTTTGAAACATTTTAATTTGTATAAGAGATTGCCCAGGGATGTCCTTGTAGTGCCCGTTTACAGAAATGCTCCCAAGACTTGTGGAATGGTTTAATTTTTTCATTGCACTCACTGTTTTTCCTTCCATTACCAAGGTGAGGAACACTGCTGCTATAATGTGGAGCAAATGGGTAAAAGGTGTAACCCTTACTAATGCATTTCAGACGATTTGCATTTGTCTTTCTCTTTGCAGATGATGGTGCTGTGAGAGGCATTTTAGTTGCTGCAGCATTATGCAGTGAGCTTGCAGATGGTGGAAGCAGGTTGTTGCAGTGGATGCCCCAGTCACTAGAGTGGTATGAAATAAGGTCACACATGGGGGAGTGCAAAGGGAGCAACAGTTATTGGCCTGAAGGAAGTGGATATCAAAGGTAATGGATTCTACTGGGGTGGAAGTTTCAGTTGCTGGAGGGGTGCACAATGAGGTTACAGTTAATTTTATTTTAGTTAGTGCTCATTAAGACATCAGTGTTGGTGGGGTTTGGGGTAGGTGGAGTGTAGTCACAACAATTGTAGGATCATAGGAATTTAGTAGGCTTAAGGCTTTAGGGCCCTTATATTCTAGCCAAGTTTGGCCCTTACTTCCACGCGCAGTACCTATTGTTCTTCTCCAAGAGAGACATGGGTGGAGCCCTTGGGGTGAATTTACAGTTACCCATTCACTTGTTCAAATTGTGTTTGAAGAGGGCCAATGCCACGTTCTGGTGGCATATAGTGAGGGATTGTTCTAAAGTTGTGGTATCTTCTGAAAGACAAATCTGTCCTTCAAGCACATTTTACTAATGTTACATACCATGCTAAGGTCTTTAGAGTGAGCAACATAGGCATCATTTGACTTGAGCTTTGGGCAGATAAGAGGTGTTTGGTATATGTATAAATTTTAAGGGAAAGTAGGATTTGATGGAGCATTGTGGGTATGAGGAACTGGGTCCTTTTTTGGCTATGCAGAAGTAGAATACTTAAGTAAGGCATTTGTTAGCCTTGCTGCAGGAGTGTGGGGTACCTTTTATAAGAAAGACTTATGGTAGGGGATTGCAGGATTGGTTAAATTTGTGTTGCAGCTCCTGGTGGGAAGGATTTTGGTATGAATATTTAGTTATTTGTCCCATTTGGGAACAAGGTAAGGTAGTTCAACTGGTCAAGGAGTAGTTAACTGTGAGTAGTGTAGTGCATGGATGACAAAGATATGTGCACTCACAAAAATTTTGGTTAGTGGTTCATTGGTTTGAAGGGTTGGGGGTAGGTTTGATAGTGTGAAGACTGACATCAGCTATTGACAAGATTGTTTTTGAGGGTTGATGTTGGTAAATGGAGGTTTATTGGACTACAGTTCATATGGCATTCATTTTATGGATGCATCGAAGCCATTCTGAGGGTTGTTGGTCAATAAATATTATGAGGGTCATTAACTGTTTTCTTGTTTATAATGGATACTTGGTTTGATGGAAGGATTGCTATTAAATTGATGTTGGAAAGGAAAGCTTATTTTGGTCATTATATACATTGGGCGGTGTATTGGGGATGCCATTAGGCATGATGTTATGCAACTGCCCTTGCGTTGTTTCACATGACATTGTGTTTAGTGTTCTGCTATTGGTAGTTACGATAAGTGAGAATTTAGTTAATATACAGGGGATATGCAAGGTTATGGTTGTTATTTTAGCATTGGAGAGGGATCATTGGTTTAACCTCAGCCTTTTAGGCAATTGGCTGCTTTGGGTATTTATATGATAGGGCTTTGGGAAGTGATGACAGAGATCCAGTTTGGTTTAGAGAGGATGGAGTGCACCGAATGATGTTTGGCTTATACTCGTGTGGTTAGGTTGTAGGAAGTTTTGGTAGAAGGGAGGGGAAACAAACTTGCTAGGCTGGTGGGCAGAGAAGAGGGGCAGGTTTGCCTTCTTCTGTTCCCTCCTTGGTGTTAGATCTTCATTTCAATGTGTCATGAAAGGAAAGTGAGCAGTTGGACGCTGCTTATTTGGTTGGATGTTTAATTTAATAAGTGGTAAAGGAAGTGAACAATGGGATGCTGCTTCATATAGGTTCATAGGTAGGTACTAGGCTATTGGCCATAGGGTCTATACAAGCCTAGCCAAAAAGGTACCCTGGCTTTCGCCACCCAAGAAAATAATTTTCCTGTGCCCCTGTCAAGCAGAACCACAGAAGTGATCCCCGGGGTGAATTTCTTATTACCCATCCAATCATCAAGATTTTTCTTGAAGAGTGCTAATGAGGAGCTCTGTTTGACATAGATAGGTAGTCTGTTCCAGAGTATGGGAAGTCTCTGGGACAGGAATCTATCCCTCCAGCATGCTCTGTTTATTGTGGTGACAAGGTTTAGGCCCCTAGAGCGTGTAGCTCGGAGGGACTGGGATTTCTTTAAGTGGAGCATGTCCAACAGCTCTGGGTTTGACATAGCTTTGTATGTTAGGCAGAGATCACCTCTGAGTAGGCGATATGCGATGGAGTAAAGCTGGAGTTTTTTGAGACAGTCTGCGTAAGGCATCTGTTTGAGGCCAGTAATCCTCTTTGTGAGGTATTTTTGCAGCCTTTCCAGTTGTTGTAGATGTCTTGTGAGGTACATACCAAAAGGGGCATTGTAATCTATAATGGGTCTATAATAAGTGATGAGTAGAGGGGAACAATGACCTTTTTTTTTCTGGATGAGAAACCTTTTGTGATGAGGTGTGCCACGTAGAAGGACCACTGTGGCGATGTGATTATCAAAGGAGAGACTACTGTCAACCTGTGTCCCAAGGTCTCTTATCACACTTTCGGTGTTAAGTAGACTACCACCTATGTGGTAGTTCATGGGTACAGAGTTTTAACAAAGGGGATGACAATGCACTTTTTGGCATTGAGCTTGTAGTAAGTAAAGGAGTGGAGGTAAGGTCGCTGCTTATTGGGTCAGGGTGAGTGAGGTCATGTTGCCCTAACTGTTATATGAATGTTTATGCTGTGATTAATGTCAGCTATACTATGCTTATGTTGTGCTAAATTATATTGGTTAATGAAGTTATGTTTATGAAGTTTAATAAAGGTCATCATACTTCATTCAGTGTGATGTGTTTATTGAAGGGGACTGGGACAAAGGATATTCTTGTAACTGGAAAGAGCTATATACATATTTTTGAAACTAATAAAATGAAAATCTCCAACCAGATTTTGTACATATTTAACAACTTGTGGTTAATCTTATGTCACTACTTTTGATATAAAAGTTATTAAATTTCTCAATATGTAAAAAACTTTTAAAGGCTATGCAAAAACAACTAGAATTCAAGGACTATAGTGATAATATCTTTTTTTGTATAATGAACTAAAAATGATATGTTGGAGAGATAAAATATTATATGGAGGTATAATTGTTTTTAAAATAACATTTTCAAAAATGTAAAAAGTCTAAAACTGAAATGTGGTTTATGCAGTGATGACTGTATTTAAACATAAGGAATTAGAATAAATACTCTACAGATATGTGTTCATGATAGAAACATCTCCAGCCAAGATTTAGCTAGGTTTTATGGCAAATCATGAGGTAAAAAACATGATCTTATATGTACAAGATGCTCATGGATTCTAAATAGTGATAGTAGATAATAGCAGTATATAATAGCATTCCTAGTTTCATATAATGTTCCTGTTCCAAGATGTTTAAAATCTAATCAAATACCACCTCCCTGGCTTATTCTTGCAAAGGTAAGAAAAGTTATTTCTAGAACATGGAAACAAATTTTATAAAGATTAGTTTATAGAATTTCTTCGGCTTCTACATTTAGTAATACATAAAGAAATTCAAATTAAAGAAAAAATTAGAAATTCCAAAGGCATATGTAAACAATTGAATGAAAATAATATAGTTGCTGAAGAAATTTGACTTGGATGGCAATTGTATTTCTCCTGAGAAATAAAGACGTAAATCACTTAAATTCTTCATATTTATTGGTAATACATTTTTTTGGAACAAAATAGTAGAATAGTTGTTTTGTTAAAAACATAGTAGTGCCAATTCCAAAAGAGTTGCTCTCAATCTATGTGACCACTTAAACTGAGAGAAGGCATTTTGGAATCTGGTCCCTGCAAAAGTTCTGTTTATAGGTAGGCCATGCACTGAACTAAGTAACTTACATTGGGACTAAGTCTTTTGGAATCATGGCAGACTTACACTAACATCAACTATTTTGGAATATGGCCTGATGAAAAGAATGTAAATAATTCTTAACTGATAATTTTCATTTAAAACAGATTGTATTATTTCCTTTCTAATTTTAATGGAACAACAAATGTATGACCAAGCTTATGTGCTGTATTAACCAATAAGTAAAATAATTCCAAAAATGTCAGGAAAATGTGTCACATATGTGCATAACGATAAATGCTCAACTTTGTATAAGACAACTTTTCTCTTTATAAAGTTTGCATAAGTTTCTAGTGTTCAACTTTCTGGAGTATATCCCCAGATCAAATAAGAAATACAAGCAAGGATGTGGTCTGCGTTGCTCTCAACATGCTTAAGGAAATATTTATCAACAAAATGTTTATATATTCTTGTTTAAAGATTTCTTGACTGTTATGTCTCCTTCATTTCATTAGGCAGCTTATTCAAGTCAAAGCAATTTTATCAGTGAATGAAGATGTGCAGCTTTTCTTTTCTTAGTGAAGTCAGACTGTGCAAATAAAATAATATTGATAGCCATTCATACATTTATCATGTTCCTCCTGTTTTCCTATTACTTAGAGACTAATTCTAGTTTTGCAATCTCTGATAATGGTTTAGTCTTCTCATGTGTGTTGTTTTCCTCGTCACAAATATCTCCAGATGCTCCATTTTGTTTTTACATTTATTCTAGACAGATACCACAAATGAGCCTTCATACTATAATTAAGACTTAACTAATATGAAGTAGAGGAAAGAATATAATTTATATATTTATTAATGTTTGTTAACCGGGCTGATCTGTAGACCTTTTTCAGCTATGAATTGGACTACAAGGACGAGGTTAAATGCAGACTGTATAAATAATTGTTGGTCTGTGTAGGGTTGCTACCTGTCAGGAAATTCAGTTTTGGTTAGTACGTGTCAGGAATTTTTAAACATTTTGAGAGCTAAAATATTTTTGAAGTATATTCCCCAAAATATGTAGTACTTCACTTGGAGTTTTGATTTGCATTTATATTATTTTGCCAGAATAGTTGTTTATTTATTTCAACTAGCATTCTGGGTGATGTGAAATATGGCAAATAGCAGGAACAGTTAGATTAATCAAAAGAATCCTCTTCATGATGCATCCCAGAAGAAGTCACAAAATGTCTGAGCATTCTTTTTATGAATGTGAAATAAAATATTGGTTCTCTGTAGTAGAATTATATATGCTTTTTTGCCTTCAGTATAAATAATATTGTAGGTGTGGATAAAATGGGCTCAAGAAAACTGTAAAGTGCACACTGCAGGAAACAGAAATAATAATCCCATTTGTTAACCAAGCAAGCCCAATGGACAAACAATCCCTTTTCAGGGGCAATCTGGGAGCAATGTCTAGTTAAATGACTTGTTCACGGAAATGCAGTAGATAAACAAGGAATCAAACCCTGTACCACAGGAATTATAGCACACGACCTTAATGCCTGCACCAAATGCCAGTAAATATACATGTATCATTCTTCTTGTCTTCACTTCCTCAGTGTTATTTTTGAACCCCCCATACCTATCTAGTGTACCACATTTAACAAACATACCAGTTCCCAAGACAATACTATGACTATATTTTAATATATGCAGCATAGAACTACAGCAGAGCTGGTAAGGGAGATGGCTAGAAAGGTGCTTGGTGTGACATCTGGAAAGAGGAAGGAGGACAAGGAGACCTGGTGGTGGAATGAAGAAGTACACGAGAGTATACAGAGAAAGAGTTTAGGGAAGAATTGGTGGGGATTGTCAGAGAGATGAAGAAAGTAGACAGGAGTATAAGGAGATGAGGTGCATGGCAAAGAGAGAGGTGGTAAAGGCTAAGGATAAGGCGTATGAAGAGTTGTATGAAAGGCTGGACACTAAGGAGGGAGAAAAGGACCTGTACCAATTGGCTAGACAGAAGGACTGAGCTAGTAAAGATGTGCAGCAGGTAATGGATAATAAGGGAAATGTACTCACAAGCGAGGAGAGTGTGTTGAGCAGATAGAAAGAGTACTTTGAGGGGCTGATGAATGAAGAGAATGAGAGGGAGAGAAGGTTGGATGATGTGCGGATAGTGGACCATGAAGTACAGTGGATTAGCAAGGGGGAAATAAGGATAGCTATGAAGAGGATGAAGAATGGAAAAGGTGTTGGTCCAGATGACATACCTGTGGAAGCATGGAGGAGTTTAGGTGAAATGGCAGTGGGGTTTTTAACTAGATTGTTTAATGAAATCTTGGAAAGTGAGAGGATGCTTGAGGAATGGAGAAAAAGTGTTTTGGTACCAACTGTTAAGAATAAGGGTGATATGCACAGCAGTAGTAACTACAGAGGGATTAAACTGATCAGTCACAGCATGAAGTGATGGAAAAGAGTAGTTGAAGCTAGGTTAAGAAGGGAGGTGATGATTAGTGATCAGCAGTATGGTTTCATACCACGAAAAAGCACAACAAAAAGCACAACAGATGTGATGTTTGCTCTGAGAGTGTTGATGGAGAAGTACAGAGAAGGTCAGAAGGAGTTGCATTGTGTCTTTGTGGACTTAGAGAAAGCATATGACAGGATGCCTAGAGAGGAGTTGTGGTATTGTATGAGGAAGTCGGGAGTATCAGAGAAGTATGTAAGAGTGGTACAGGATATGTATGAAGGTAGTGTGACAGCGGTGAGGTCTGCGGTGGGAGTGACAGATGCGTTTATGGTGGAGGTGGGATTACATCAAGGATCAGCTCTGAGCCCTTTCTTATTTGCAATGGTGATGGACAGATTGACAGACGAGATCAGACAGGAATCCCCGTGGACTATGATGTTTGCAGATGACACTGTGATCTGTAGTGAGAGAAGGGAACAGGTAGAGGAGACCCTGGAGAGGTGGAGATATGCTTTAGAGCAAAGAGGAATGAAGGTCAGCAGGACTAAGACAGAATATATGTGTGTGAATGAAAGGGAGGATAGAGGAATGGTGAGGATGCAGGGAGTAGAGTTGGTAAAGGTGGATGAGTTTAAGTACTTGGAATAAATAGTTCAGAGTAATGGTGAATGTGGAAGAGAGGTGAAGACGAGAGTACAGGCAGGGTGGAGTGGGTAGAGCAGAGTGTCAGGAGTGATTTGTGACAGACGAGTACCAGTAAGAGTGAAAGGAAATGTCTACAAGAGGGTAGAGAGACCAGCTATGTTATATGGGTTGGAGACAGTGGCATTGACAAAAAGGCAGGAGTCAGAGCTGTACGTGGCAGAGTTAAAGTTGTTAAGATTTGCGGTGGGTGTGATGAGGGTGGACAGGATTAGGAATAAGTATATTAGAGGGTCAGCCCAGGCTGGAAGGTTTGGAGACAAAGCCAGAGAGACAAGACTACATTAGTTTGGACATCTGCTGAGGAGGGATACAGAGTATATTGGGAAAAAGATGCTAAGGATGAAGCTGCCAGGTAACAGGAAAAGAGGAAGGCCTAAGATAAGGTTCATGGATGTGGTGAGAGAGGACATGCAGGTGGTTGGTGTGACAGAGCAAGATGCAGAGGACAGGAAGAAATGGAAACAGATGATCCTCTGTGGCGACCCCTAATGGGAGCAGCCGAAAGAAGAAGAAGATATGCAGCATATTTATATATTTGCTAATCTGTTGCATTTAACACATTATTTACTGTTTCTTCAAACATGTTGCTAGCATGATTGTTAAACTTGAAAGAGAAGCAATCTACTTTTACTCAGTGAAATGGGTGGGGCAAAGGGTGGGGCTTCTCTCAGTTTGTAGCCACTTCAAAAGGTGGCAGCACTAGGTCTGTGTGATCAGACTAGATAGACTTATTGTCTTCTTTGGCTAACAAGCAAATGTAGTATAATATAGTGTGGCTAATTGACCAGTATTTTGGAAGGGAGGACCTGAAGAAAACTCATACAGTCAAGGGAAAAAAATCCAAACTCCGAAACACAGTAAATAGATGTCAGGATTGAACCTTGTACCCTGTATGCTATTAGGCAAAGATCTTATAAGTTAGTCAGAGTGTTGGCCACTTTTGGGATTCTTGACTTAAACTACATGTGCTGTGCTCAACTACTGGTATGGCTGTTCCACATAAAGCCATTATGAGAGGATGCTTTGCATTAAGCCCTGGTGCATTCCTTTCTGCATACTCCATTACATGCCTAAGAGGATGGGTATGCAATGGACACGGCATGGTGACTTCTGTGGGTTTTGTGCCTACAGGCAGTACTGTCCCAACCTTAGAAGCAGATACTTTTTATCAGATCTTTGTCTCCATAAGGAATGTTTGAAAAGAGAGAAATATAAGCATTTAAGACCCCCCTGGTACAGAGGGCTAAATTGTTGACTGTGACCCAGATGATCCAAGTCTCACTTGAAGCTTGGCTGCTGGAAGATCCAGTTGGGGGAGGGTAAGACTGAGTGACTGGTGTTAGGTCACTCTTCCTGTTGAGAAGGAGTGGTAAATGTGTGTAACACCCCTGTTCTTATTTGAGTAGTTCCGGTCCGTAAGGAAGCTTGTGGGTAATTGTCTCTGGTCATTTCCAAAAGAAGGGAGAGCCATGGTCTCTTTCTCTTTACTTGAAAACCCATAAAATGTATCCATTTTTAGTTTCTTTAATGTCACACATGCCTACAACAGACTTTGCTTTCATTCTAGATCAACATAATCTGTGAAAAAATAAATGCAGATATCTTGACCTAACATAATTTTATTGAACCTACTTAATTTAACTTGTTTTATTACTATATTAATGCACAGAGTAGTAAACAAATGGCTTAACAAACACCTTAACATGTCATGCCATTTTAATTCCTAACTATGTGGCCATTAAGGAGTCATGCATGTAGCAGTAACAGATTTCACTGAAGCATAACTCAACTGAAAAATAACTCAATGAATCTACTTTTTATTGAAACTTTTCACTGAATCAGAAAATTAAAGAATGCTACTCCAATTTGACAGCGTTTTCTATGGGATACTCCCCCTCACCTTCAGCTGTGGGGAGCTGTATCTGACACACACACACACACACACACACACACACACACACACACACACACACACACACACACACACACACACACACACACACACACCTCATTTACTACAACTCCAGGGTTTCACAAACTTGACAGAGATGAGCAACTGAGGGGAAAAAGAGATTTTTCCCTTCACCAAAGTTCTGTTACCTTGAAGTTGTAATATTTAGGTTAGGGTTTATGTTGGGGATACCATGAAGATACAAAGGTGGGAAGCATACTGCTTGAAAAACTAATGTATGATAATATTTGGTGCATTTAATGTATTAATTAAAATGTATTCAGTAAATTATTTTCAATGAGCTGAAGTGCAAGGATCTATGTATTAACTAGTAGCTTAAGGCATGAAATCTTTATAACCATCTGCTAAACCGTTCCAGAAATCTTTTATTATTATTATTATTGGTATTATTATTAATAATAAAATACAATTCTAATAATAAAGCTATTCCATCTTCTCATGATATACAATTCACATTAGCTTGACTTAATACATTTCACTTCTTTAGCTGTTATTGCTGTCACTTTTAAAGGTAATTTCCCTTTGATAAATAACTTTCTTATATAACTTAATCTAAGTTTTTCCTCCTTCAGCTAAGGTTAATTTAAATCTTAAATATAATGAAAAGCCACACATTTCTCACCACTTTTGTTTTTTGCTAGTCACTTACTTTCCACAGCACCCATGTAATGGGAGGGATGGAGACTGAAGAATGCTGTGTAACACTAGTATTACCCCCCCCCCCCCCAGGCTGAGGACATGGTTGCGGTAAGGCCGATACACTTTGCAGAGGAACAGTCAGGCAGCAGCATCCCCTACACTATTGACAAGGTTGTTTCTTCACCCTGTTCCTTTCCTAGTATGTTGTCTCCAGGTAGGTAAGGCAAGTAATCTGGTGTGGCTTGTAAAGACATGCCTTTCCAAGCCCTAAGACCGCCCTCCTGGCCCAGTCTGGCAATCATATCGATTTCCTGGCATCCACTAGGGCTCAAGAAAGATGTGGCCAGCACACTCTCCTACTGATTATGGACATGTCTATGTTCCCTGCCAGCTCCATCAAGCACATGAGCACTAACTGAATCTGAGTCACGTGGGACAAAGCCAAAGCATCACTCCACCATGTCACCAGAGCTGAAATATTCTTACCACTGTTGAAATTCTCTTTTTTTTCTTCAATATAGTTTTTACATTCTAGTATTTTAGATACCATATCATATACTATTGTATTTTTGCCTGCATCTAGATGGTACTAATTTTTAAAAAAATCATTATTACTGTATTTATTGTAATGTTTATATATATATAATATTCTGGTCTGGCACACTGTAATAGCAACAGTTTCTGGAAAGAATGGTTTATGGTTTTCAGTGTATCGGCAAGAATTGTGGGATTGTCCCTACTAAGCCATGCAATAATAGTCTCCATGGTGTGTGAATGGGAATGTGCACACTCCCAGAAAAAGGCATAGCAGATATTGTAGACAGTCTTCGGTCATTCTTCCTTCTATGAAACTGACTATAGTAATCAATCCATCTCAGGAATTGTCGTTAGTCATCCATTTATCTGGGAGATTTCCTATGGTTGTCTCTCCATCTTTGGACAAGCTTTAGTCATCCAACTATTTCCAGAAATGGTTCCAATTATCCTTCATCGATTCATTTGTAGTCATGGATCTGGGCATCCATCTTTGAGGTGAGATTTGATTATATGAGTCTCTCTGAATACCTATTTATCTTGTACGAAATATTACAGCACTTCATAGGTGAGAACACCAGATCACATTTACATGATTTTTCCAAATATAAACTTCAGTGACAGTGGTCTATACTAGGTGACCACATTTAAGATCACATGGTATTCTTCTATCCATCCATGCATTGATCCATCCATCTGTATGACCATTTTCTAAGTCTATTGTCCTGATGACAGTCATGATGGCAGTAAGTTAAGCAGGACGGATCAAGCTTCTGTAACCTCAGGAACTGTTCCCAGCTCACAATGTGACATCTCTAGGTGTTTCTAGGCAAGCTGAGTAATATATTCTTTCCAACATGTCCTAAGTCTACCCTAGAACCTCCTTCCATTGAGTTCTGCCTGGTGCATCTTCCACAGAAGACACATGGAGTGGCATCTTCCCCTGGTACTCAAACCATCTCATTTGATTATTTTCAAATGTCATAAGAGGAAAACCACAATCACATCACTTGCCACTTGCCAGTGCAGAAGCTAATGTCTATCCTGGCCTTTATATGTACAACTTGCTTATTATGCACTGCTCTGTGAACATCTTTTTTCAGTAAGTCCAATCTTTGATACAAATTCCATTTAGAAAGTCAGCACAACTTGTGTCAGTGGCTGTGTGCACTGTATTTTCGTAAGGTATCAGAAAGTAGTCTGTCTTGAATTGTAATGTTTTCTGTTTAGGAATCATCGCTAACTCACTTGTAACTGGATAATGTGTTGGGGAAGTAAAGTGTGTTATTCAGCATTATAAAGGTGTGACTTCTCCTAATGTAAACAGTTGCCTATTGTCCCTAACAGTCTGATCTAGGTATCCATTCATTTCAAACACCATCCTTCATACAGTCACAGTTTTCATTGATGCTGAAGAATCCATGCAGATGCTTTTCTGTCATTTTATTTATTTATTTTATATTTGATTACCAGGTTAGTCTGACTGGGCAATCAGATGTCTGTTTTCAGCAGGGACCCAAGGAGAAAAGCTTCACATGCATATCAATCATATGAATAAAAATGAGAATAAAAAATAAAAGATAATACAAGATGCAAAATACAAGATACAAAAACTCCACATGCATGATAAGAATACAAAAGTCAGATATGAGTACAAATTCATAGGACAAACAAACAATAGAGCAAACAATAGTATATCATGGCATAGTATGATGAGAAGTTAGAATAGGGTACAATATATTTGAGTAAGAAAGCACAGTAATACTGTATACAGTTATATACATTCATTTAAAAATGCCATTTGTTATGGTATTTATTTATTTATTTTGTGGTTGACCTTTGAGTGATGCCAGAGGAAGATTTATCTGAATGGTGGTAGTAGGGGTAGCCATGGTCAGTACCGGTGCATTGCCAGATGAGACTGAGGTGGGGCTTTAATTGGGTTTTAAAGGTGGGACTGCTGTTTTGCAGTCTGATATCTGGTGGTTGAGAATTCCAAATTTTAGCAACTGTGTAGGAGTAGAGGGATCTGACAGCACTGTGTCAACACTTAGCTACTTCAAGAAGGGCTTTGTATGTGGATGTTGATGAGCAGAATTGTGAAAGTTGAGTAATCCTGAGAAATCAGGAATCTTGTTTGGGTGGTACAGCAAATAATGAGCTGTGGTGAGTTGGTTATAGTTTAGCAAGTTGAGGAGTTCTAGCCAACCTACTTGTTTTAGTGAGTGACAGTGGTGGGAGAGGAGTGGTTGCAAATCTAGCTATTTTATTGTAGCATATGGACAATTTGTGTAGGTCTGACTTGTTAAGGTTTGTTAATACAAGGGATGCATAGAGCAATGTAGAGAGAAGATGAGTTCTGGATATAGTCATTTTTGTGTCTTTGGTTAGATAGTTTTTGCAGCGGTATAGGGTTCCAAGTTTTTTATGGAGTTTGGATATGGTTTGTGCTATATGTTTGTCAAACTTTAGGTTTTGGTCAAGTATTACACCAAGGAGTTTAGCTTGTGATAGTGGGGAGATTAGGATGCTATTGGCAGAATTTATAGAGAATAGAGCAGAAGAATCAATAGCTTTGGTAGGGTGGAAAAGCATAAATTTAGTCTTTTTGGGGTTAAGTATTAGTTGTGAGTTTTTTAACCAGGTTTTGATATTGGAGAAGGCCTCTTGGATTATAGTCTTGAGTGTTTGGAGTGTGGAGGCTGAGCAGATCAGTGTGCTATCATATTGGACTATTGTAGTTTATTAGGTGGCAGTGTGCAGGGTGTTGTGAAGATATTAAATAGTAGGAGTCCCAGAATGGATCCCTGTAGTACACCTACTGTTACTGGTTGAAGGGGAGAGAGGGAATTATGCCACTTAACTGCTTGTTGGTGGTTGGATAGGTAGTCTTGAAACCAGAGCAAGGAGGGGTTGTTTAGGCTGCATTTGGCTAGGATAGTAAGTAATTTGCTGTAAGATACTGTATTGAATGCTTTGGACAGATCGAGGAAGGTGGCAGGCACTAGGATTCCTAGCTTCCTATATTGATTGACAGTGTTGGTGAGGGATATGAGTGTTGTTGTGGTGCTATGGGATGAGAAAAAGCTGCGTTGGGTGTTGGTGAGGAGATTATTTGTAAGTAAATGTTTGAACAGCTGAGAATGGATACATTTTTCTAGGTTTTTTGATAGGGGGGATAAGATTGCCATGGGGTGGTAGTTGGTAAGTTTGGTTGAGGGACCACCTTTGTGCAAGGGAATTATGTATGAGGTTTTCCAAAGGGCTGGAATTGTATGTTTGTTAATAGACTGGTTGGTAAGTATTGAGATGAGATGGGGTAGGCTACAGCACTAGCAGCAATTTTGAGGTACTCTGCAGAGAGTTTGTTGATTGCTAAGGTGGTGAGTTTTAGTTTAGTGAGGAGGTTGTATACTGTGTTGGTAGGAACTGGTTTGAGAGTGAATGGGGGGTATGAGTATGATTTTGGGTTGCTGCTTGGTTGTTGGGAGTGCAGGTCTGGCTGTTGCCAGTTAGGTTAAAGATGGAAGAAGTGAAGTAGTTAAACTGAATTTAATATGCTTTTCCACAGAAACAAATATTAGAATACAGAGGCCAAAATGACTCTGAAAAATCAGTATACAAATGCTGCCACCATGTTGAATGCCACTGCTAGGTCTGCAGAACTATTTGAACCATTTGGTATATAATAAAATTGTTTGCTAGTTTCTCGGTTTGTTTATTACCTCCAGGCTGCTGTGAGTAAGATTTCATTTTAACATTCCCCAAGTATGCTTCAGGCAATGTCTTCAATACTCTGACTTGTAGTCTGGGAAAAACTGGCACTATCATTCACCACCAACAGCTCCTTGACATGTGAATAGTCATTCTTTCCTGGCTGTAAATGAATGTAATCTTCTTATTGGGGGTTAATCACTCTATTATTATAAAGCAGATCTAAAGAGTGTATCATGTTTAAGTCTTGTACTTTGTCATATTGTAGTCATAATAATCCATCAGTATTATGGTGCTGATTAGCCCCTTGGAATTCTGAACAACAGCACTGTAAGCCATCCGGATGACAAACACCCCCTTCTTTAGTTGAAAACTGACACAAACTTCTGCAATCAGTAACCAAACTAAATCCCTTGTTAGATAGATACTGTTGAATTTCCTCACTCCCCAGATCAGACTGATGGCTTTGCTGTTATCTGGGATCTGACAATCGTCAGCTTTTCATCAGTGACCTTTTAGCAAACAAAATTAAGCTCACTATAGCATCTGGGATCCTCTGCAATAGAACAGTACATGTTCTATTCAGTGAATGATTAAAGTTTAGTCTTACTTGCAAGAAGGGGTCAAAGCATGTTAGCACTCTGGCCACTTTTACCATTTCAGTTTCTAAGAATACTTGTTCAGTTATCATCCTTAGCACTTTCATTTTCCAGATAGTTTTATCCTGTAGAAATGTATTTAGTGCAGAATGGTTAAGAAGTTTGGTGAAAAAATGTGCAGTAATAGTTTATAAGTCCTAAATATGCAGGATTTTTAAATAACCTTTGTATACTTCAACAGTGACTTCTCACATTACATGTGGACAAGGTTACAGCTGAACAAAAATAACTAGTCATGGCCTTGCAAAAATAAAAAGCAAAATATAAAGCACGTACCCCCAAACCTATAATTGCAAGAATCCTTTCCAAAAAACAAGTATGCTTAATTACCCAATATACTAAAATCCTTCTAGGAGGAGAAATATACTCTAATCTAGCCCCACCTATCACAATGAACATAAAGATAATTCTCTTCCACACACCCAACAACAGCCAGTCTCTGACCATGGTGATCTATTTTTTGCTGCAATAAATGTTAGAAGTACATGCCTAGATTACGCAACATAAGCCTGATGTTCTTGCTGTAACTGAAACTTGGCTTAAACCAAGCATGAACAACTCTGAAGTTATACCTCCTTGCTATAATATCATCTGTAATGACAGTATAAAGAGGAAAGATGGTGGTATTGCTTTAATATTTCCCAGTACCTACCACATTTCCCCTTACAGCAAACCAACACCAAAATTCAGTTCAGCAGAGATTCTTATAGCTTTTTTCAAAATAAACAATTATAAACAAATATGTATTATTGTCTTTTATATCCCACTTGGCAACAATACGGCTATACTGGAAGATATCTTACATTAGATATCCATAGCATTTCCACACAGGAAAAAATATTACTAGGTGATGAGAATGTCAATTAGTTGGACATAAACTCTAACTCGCCTACATCTGGCATGAACTTATATGGTTTCATGTAACTAATTAATAGCCCCACACATTACAGCAAGACATCAAATTACCTATTAGACTGGATCCTAGTATCAGACCTTAGTAAATACACCACCACAGGTACAGTGTCAGACTCCTCAGTGAAAATCTCCCATTTCTATATGACAAGACATCTCACACATCCAGTTAAACAGCATATTTATAAAACAACACATATCCTGTCTACGTTTAACCCAGAAATGTTCATTACTACACTGTCATCTATTAACTGGAACTTCCTAAAAATCTTCTCTTTAGACAATGCTGTAATTGAATTCAGTACAACTTTTCTAAGTATCCTAAAATACCCTTGCACATCCTAGAAGGAAGAGACTGAAAACAAATAATGAAATTTGGTGATCCAAAAAGAGAAGAACGTTAATGTAGGCTAGAGAAAAAGCATGGGAAGAAAGGCAAAAATATAAAACACCTCAATATCTTGAAAACTTCAGAATGCTTAGCAATCATACTAAAAGGTAAAGAAATGAAGATAGAATACAATGCTATAATACCTTTCCGAATAATACTAAACTCAACCCTAAAAAATTTGGACATCCATTAAAGAAATCTTAATATCCTGGTCAAAAATTCAACCAAACCCCTCTCCCAATACCTCACATTTGAAGCTGCAATACAGTTCAACTCTTATTTTATAGGCAGTATGGCATCTATAACCAAGGATTCCTCAGCATAGAATCCGAATCCTTCCCAACAGCCATGTCACCACATCTACTTTCACTTTCAAACCTGTGTCCACATCCTATATAAAACTTCTGTTAAACAAACTTAAACTGTGCTCTTCTTCAGCTGATGACCTTCCAAGCGAGTAACTAAAATAACAGCCAATAGCATTGCCTATCCTGTCTCAATCCTTATAAATAGTTCCGTCTGGGAATCCCACATTCCCTCTGTCTGGAAAAAGTCACACATTATTCATCTGCACAAAGGAAGAAGTTCAAAAGACATTAATAATTTTAGACCTATAGCATTCTTATGTCCATTCGCCAAAGTACTTGAATGTATTCAAAAACAATTGCTGGATTATCTCCTGCAGGAAGAGCTCCTATCCCCTATACAACATGACTTCTGTCCTTCCCATAGTACTAGCACTGCCCTTCTAACCTATACAGATACTGTCAATAAAGCTAGAGATAGTGGAAAACTAGTCTCTTCCTTATTTCTGGACTTGTCTAAATCCTTCAACACAGTTTGTCATAGCAAACTACTACTTCATATGTCCTCACTAGATCTCTGTCACGCCACACTTCTGTGGTTCAAAGCTATGAGTCCAATAGGTACCAGTCAGTAAGCTGGCACTCCATGCTCTCTCCTTACCTCCCAGTCACCACTGATGTACCACAAGGATCTATCTTTGGTCCCCTCCTGTTTAGCATTTTCACCAACACCCTCTATACTTCCACACAACAGGCCACCTTAATACAATACATAAATGATTCCGCTTTCATTTGTACATCTGACAACATGGTACACCTCCAGAAATTTACTTAGGAAGCTTTAACAGCCACTGAAACATGGCTTTGTAACTCTCACTCATGCTCAACTCAAAAAAGACCAAAATTATACTATTTTACCCTAAACCTCTCTCATGAAAAAATTAAATTTAAAGTGCTTCCTCTTGATAATACAACAAGTGAAATCACTTCTCATAGCAAACTATTAGGAGTGATAGTGGATGATCTTACACACGACCTATAAATATATATATATATATATATATATATATATATATATATATATATACACACACACACACACACACACACACACACACACATACACACACACACACACACACACACACACACACACACACACACACACACACACACACACACACACACACACACACAAAATTACATAAGAAAAACTCATCAAAAACTAGGGATGCTTTACAGAGCCAAAAACTTTCTCACAGACAACTAAAACTACACTTGCCACTACTTATCTCCTCCCCACTCTTCTTTATGGTCCTCCCATCCTTTTTAACTAACCTCCAGGCTTCACAAAAATTAAAACATGAACAATTGTTTAACAAAGTTACTAAATTTGCTGCACATACCCCTTTAAGAACCTAACACTGTATAGCACTGAAAAGCCTTAATTGGTTAGAACTGCCACATCAACAAACATAATACAAAACTTCTTACCACCTAGAAAATTATCCAGCATCCATGTGGCTGCCCAGTACTAAAAAACATTCTATACAGCTATGTTTCTGGTCAGTCATTGTGATCTAGTGACCAAAAACTCCTGTCTGTCTACAAACCTAGCAAATCGGCTGGCATTGTGTGTACTCATACAAGGTTGCTAAGGCCTGGAACTCCTTACCTGTATCCATTAGGTCTATACCCTCCTCTTTCAAAATCACTATGAAAGACTTCCTAGCTAAAATCTGTCTCTGTTCTTGCTCAGAATCAGGATAAAATATATCTCTAATTGTGAACAAGTACCTTTACATTCCTTATACCCCTTACTCTCCCTTCTTCATTTACTTCCTTACTGCTATCTAATTTTCTTCTCTGACTTTCTCTCTAAATATATCATAAGCCTGTTTTTCCCTCACTTCATATTTCAATTCGTATTTCTATTAGACTAACATACCTTTAATTTCTCTACCAACTGTCTAAAATTTCTCTAAATGCTAAATTATTGTCATATACCTTGTATCGATACTTAACCAATGTTTTTGTATTATGTCTAACTTTTTATAATTATTTAAACTGCAGATGTTTTTGTTTTATTTTTGAAGACTGTAAAATCATTGTTCTTAACATGTAATATGGAGCTTTTCTTCATGGACCTCCTCTGAAAATTGGCTTCTACCCAGTCAGACTTTCCTGGTAACCAAATGTCAATAAATAAATAATAAATAAATATATCAATTTTATGATGTGAAGAAGGTAATAAACCTCAGCAGAAATGTGAGGCGATAGTTGATCCCAGCATAACAAAATGGCAGACTGCTTTCATTTCCTTGCCATTTTAAGAAAAATGGAAAATAGAAGCTCTTAAACTTAGAATTATAACCAATAGTAATAGAATTATAACCAATAGTAATAAACAGTCCAAAACTTCTGAAGTTAGTTCATCTTCTATAAAAGTAATGAAGAAATAAACTTGAGCAGACGTGGTCACTGGTATAATTTAGCTTTTTTATGATGAGTGCTCACATCCAAGGGAGTTGGGGGTTGCATAATGGTTAAGTTGTGTACCTCACAGACACAAGGTACAGAGTTTGATTCTCAGTTGTGAAAGGGAAATTGGCTAGGCTTAAAATGTGCCACAAGGACAGCTAGCCTAGTACTTAACTAAGTAACTAACTAACTGGACTTTAGCAAATCAACTTTTCAAGGACAACTTTACCTGTGAAAAGCAAAATATGTACTTAGTGAAAACAAGGGAACATAAATTATAATGGACAAACTCATGCACAGTAATGAGTCAAAACAAACGGTAACTCATAATGGGTTAGCCTAACAGTATACGCGAACCTGGTGTAAACAAAAGCCACCTAACAACCCCACAGGAATGGGTCACAACAAAAGTGCCAAACATTGAGGTCAGTCCTGAACCTCAGACTCACTGAGATACAATCTTTGTCAGTGATAACATAGGCATGTGCTCTTTTTGTAATAGAAGTAAGTCACCACATGTCTGAAACAAAGAGGAGCACAATACAAACAAGGTAAACCAAGTGGCAAAAAAAGAACATAACCGATCCTGATGAAGAAGGGTACAAAAAGTAAAACAGAAAAATAACACACACAGGAAAATAACAAAACTGTAAACAGAATCTGGGCCTAGACAGGAGTGCAAATAATGACAAGTCCTTACAGCTAATACTCCCAACAGTAAGAACAAAAATATCCAGTCCGAAAAAATAAAAAAGTAAAAAGCACCAGTGCTGAAGCAGTAGTCATTGGTAACTGCACAAAAACAAAACAAGACATTCAATCCAAAAGGAATCTGATGGCTCATGGAACCAGAACCTAAGCTGCCTAAAAATCAACAGTATAAAACTAAAATAAGAAAGAGTAAGAAAACAAAATCATTATACATATATCCATATGTGTCACACTTCAACATTGCGTGGACTTTTCCAAAAAAAAAAAAAAAAAAAAAAGGGAAATGGAGGAAGCTGAGGAATCTAAGAGTAGGACCTTAGTGATTGTTGAGGGAAGCAGGTATCTAAAATCACTGGAAATACTGCATGTGTAGGAGGTGGTATGATATCTGCTTCTACTGCCAATGTGCAACTCTGCTGAACTCCCACATGGAAGGTAGTGGGGGCAAAAAAAAAAAACTATACGGTCTTTCATTTATTTTGAGTAAAATGCTTACATGTCCCTCCTTTGCCTTATTCTCTTAATGCTTATATAATTTTTGATATTTTACTTCTTACCCCCCTTCTCTTCAAAGTGCTGACTGCTATCACTTTAGTGCCTGCCCACATTTTACTCATTCAGCAATCCTGTTTCATTGTGCCAGCATGAAGTATTCTTTTAATTTACTTGTTAACAAGGTAGTCATGGACAACCAAAGAGCTCTGTCACATTAAGATGCTAGTTCACTGGCACACTGAAGGAAAATGGAGACTAGGGAATCATACCTAGGACTACAGGATGAAGTTCAGATCTGCTCTGGCATCTTGCTTTTTTATTTCATTGATGCTTTCTACTGGCAGCTTTCTAATTTTTCAAGAAGACATAGCTTGACCTCATCATTAACAGCTGTGTCTATATTAGACTCTGAACTACTGATATATTGTAATAAACAGATCCATACTGTGTCTGAATACATCTGTTTCCTATCCGCTTCTGAATAACATTTATGTGGACAAGCTGTAGCTGTGCTAAATCAAATAATAGTAATGACTGTCCCACCAGACCCAACACATCAAACTTACCTAACTAAAATAATAACGGAAAAAGTCAAGATAAAGCTTATCAAAAATGACATGGGGGATTGGGTTCCTATTGAATTGTCGACAGCTTACATTGTCGAATACTTAATCATCAACACCTAAGCATCGAACACTTAGAATAGCGAATGGCCACATCATCAAATTCTTTCTGCGGGAAAGAATTTGAGTGGCCATTATCAGGGATTTGCCCTTTCCCCAATGTAGAGCGATCTCCGAGTTGATATATTTAGTTAGGGGGTGTGTGGGGGGTGCAGCCCCCCACTCTGTTTGGGTGTGTTTGTTTATTTTGTTTACAGATGGCCACCAGAATTCTTTCCTGAGGAAAGAATTGGATGATATGGCCGTTCGCTATTGTAAGCATTCGACGCTTAGGTGTCGATGATTTAGCATTCGACAACCTAAGGTGTCGATGTTTTTGCACCCCACACCCCCCTATCTATATATACCAACTCCAGGGTCACACAATATTGGGGAGGGGGACAAATCCCTGTTATTTGCCTTGAATTCTGGTTTTCGATCAAATGAAATTTCGACCAAATGGGTTTCAGTCAAATGGTCTTTCGATCAAATGAAGTAGATCCATATATATATATATATATATATATATATATATATATATATATATATATATATATATATATATATATATATATATATATACATATATATATATATATATGTAAAATCAAAAGGGTTATGGTAATGAGCCTTCTTCAAGAACAATAGGTGATAAGCTTCACAAGTGAAAGTACATTAGAACTGTATACATTATAGATGCAGTAGGAGAAATTCCTTTTGCCTGCAAGATGCAATAACCTCAAATCGAATTGTAGTATTAAAGAGCTCTGCATGGTAGATGTTGTGGTCTCTGTCATCCATGTAAAATAATTTATGTACTGTCAAGTGCAGAATGAGTAGGTACAGTGGTATGGCCACAGTAATATACCCTCTGGTGCAGAATGAGTATTTACTGTAGTATGGCCACAGTAATATAACCTCTGGTGCACTTCTGCACCCAGCACCACAATTTTTCTGCATCATCCTTCACATTCTTATCTTTGTCATCCCTACTATTTGACTTATCCTTTCCTGAATCTCGTACATAAGCTTATACAAACATTTGGTAAAAAATTTAGAATATTATCTCCATCTTCATAAAAAATTTCCATCCACAGTACCTTAGACTCTGTTGCACTTAAATATTGCTTATACCTTTCTCCCCCCTTTCGCAGTTGGAATTGTACCCTTTGCATTTTGCTTCATGTTGCCAGACTAGTTCATTTCTCCTGTGTACCTGAAGTGTTGATGCTACAGCAATGTCCTGTTTACAATCTTACACTTCTATTTCTGCAGCTTCTCATTAGTCTAATAGCAATGTGTCAAAAATGATGCACCCCATGTTTCAAAGTGTTACTTAATAATACATTTATTAATGCCATGATATGGCAGCACTCAGCACCCCAACACATGTTCATACATTCCTTTTCTACCTTATTATTTTGGACCCTCTCCCTTAATTTGTACAAGACAATTGGATCTTTGTCTTCATATCATGCAGTTTACTTCATCTTCAATGCATCTAAAAAGTGTCATTTATCACTGCTTTGTGCGTTCGCATTTTTGTGTTGTGATTTTACATGTAGTGACCTTATTTATTACTTTTATTTTTCTGTGTATTTAATGTCTGCCTGTGACCTAGTTTGTTTGTGGCTGTTAAGATTTGGGGAAAACCTATGAATTTTATTAAAAAATGAACAGAGGAAATAGCTTTAGTTTCTTTTGAATTCCTTAATATCTTTCTCTTTTTTTCTTCCTATTGGACCCCTCAACATAAATTATTTTGTTAACTTAATGAAAGGGCAATGATAAGTTATTTGTATTGGTGTTTCGTGAGAATGAATCCAAACAGGGTTTGACAAAACTAAAATTCCCAGCTATCAGAACCTCACATTCACATACATTAGAGGTGAGCTTCACTTAAAATTGCAACTTATACCTTTATTAGATGTATACGTGGGGAAAGATAATTTCCCGTAATTCTTTTCACTTTACTTGATACACTCTAGTCTACCTGATTGGATTCAAAGAAATAAGGCTACATCTGCTCAGGACCATAGGAATTATAAGGCAAGTAAGTCTAATGACCATTTGAGCTTTGCCAATGCTCACCCTCAAGTTGTACCCCTGCCCAAAGCAGTTCTGTTCAGAGATGAGTTTGCAAATGCTCATCAAATCGTCAGGGTTGAATACGAAGGATGCAAGGGTGTTGCTTTACTTTGTATGTGGGGTTAATTTATTCCAGAGATGTGGTAAAAGTTGGATAATAAATCTGTCCCTCCCATGAGTTTTGTTTATACATTGATGGAAACTGACGTTAGTTCTGGTGTTTGTGTAACTGCTTATCTTGCAGAGATGAAAGAGATCAAGGAGGATTGAGTCCATAATGGCCCAGAAAACCAGATGGAAATCTCCATGTAAGAGTTTGTAAAGGACTGAATACAAGGCTAGAGCTTTGATTTTCGCCTAGTAGTCAATGGTATTTAGGCCGGTAATTCTCTGTTAGGATTATTTGGGTCCTTTCAAGTTGCTTGATTTGTCTGGATCCGGATCAGTACATGCCAAAGGGGGTGCTGTAATCTATAACCAGCCTGTTAAGAACTGTGTACACAAGGCTGACAAGTTATTTTGATCTGGACGATATGCTGAAGGGTTTTCTGACTACTGATGATGCTAAATCGTACCAGAAGGTTAAAAAAGATCTTGACTATTTTGTCAGTTTGGAGTGGCTATATAATACATTAATGGAGAATTTTGTTTTCCAAATGTGATCATACTACACCTTTTTGCATTTCGTTTTATACCATTTTCCATTTAACAATGGTTAGTGTGAGTTAGCTCTTGCTGTAAAAAAATTGGTACCATTCGGTTGTTTGATGACAAAACCCAGTTTGCAGTTGTCAGCAAACTTAGATATACATCTGAGTCTATGGCTTGGAAGTTGGAAAATAATGTGCCAAAAAGTAGAGTTTCTTGCACTGAGCACTGAGTTACATTGCTAGTTACCATTTTACTTTCTGAGGAGGCACATGCCACCTTAAGAATGTTGGTTCTTCCTTTCGGTCAATTTGTTATCCACCTTGCGATGTAAGTATCAATGTGAAGACCTCTTAGCTTATTTTCAATAGTAACATAAACAATGCTATCATATATCTTGGCCAGATCCAGATAGGCTGTATAAGCAGAATGACTGCTATCTGTTTCTGTGACATAACCAAACTACGGGGTCAAGTTGTATGCAATTTTTGATAGCACTGTTTATGAAATCAGATATGATAAATTTCATAGTCTTGCAGATTAGATGGGTCAGGCTAATGGATCTTTAGTTCTCAGGTACATGGTAGGGCCCCTCCTGTAGAGGCAAATCACAACGGCAGCTCTCAGTGCTGCTGAGACAGACCCTGTTGCTAGGTGTAAGGTAAACAAGTTTGACAAAGCTTCCACCAGGGGATATTTGGTGCTATTTATTAGGCATCTAGGAAAATTATCTTGACTCACAGAAGTAATGTTATTGGTTTTCGCACAGTCAGGATATTTTTCTTCTGATCTTAAGAAGTATGATAGATTCTGGAATTTGTGGAGTTTTGACGACTGTTACAGGAGTAACGTTGATACTGAATCACTCTGCCAGTGTATTGGCTATATGTTTTGGGTCAGTTCTGTACACTAAGTGTTATTTATTAATTCCCTGATGTTTCTAAAGAATGATTTATATTTGTCCTTTGCTTCTGATGCTGGCTTTAGTTTGTATATGGCTTTAATCTTCCGAATGGTGGCTTTTAGGTTCTTGCTAACCTTTCTAACAGTTTTTAATATGGGCTGATCTAGATCTGTTGTGAGACTTTAGAAATAGTTTCCTGTTGTTATCAAGCTTATTTATACTGGTGGACCACCAGGGTGGTTTGTTCTTAAATTTGCCATTGTATTTGGTTATAATAAAGACAGACAAATCTACACTTACTTAGTTGGGAATAGAACTCTATTGGATAAGCAGCAATTGATTCTGCTTTGAAACTGGTGATATTGTAAGCAAGTTTCAAGAGCTCATCATATTTGGTGCTATTTACTAGGCATCTGGGTAAATTATCTTCACCCAGGAGGAGTGGGGGTGTATCAGGGTTCAGCTCTGATCGCACTCCTGTTCATACTAGTGATGGACTGTGTTAGATATTATGTCAGAGGGGACAGATCAACAAAGTTGCTGGATGCAGATACTGTGGCATTACAAGCAGACTCTGAACAGGAACTTCAGCAAATGACAGGGGAATGAAATGCAAATCTGAAGGTATATATGATGAAACTGAGTACAGACACGACAGTTGTCATGCCAGTAAATGGAGGAAATCAGAAGAAGCTGAAAACTGAAATAGAAGGGGAAATAGTGGAACTGGTTAGCAATTGCAAGTATCTGGAGTGGTGGTTGAGGAGAAGGGAAGTCTGAATGAAGAGGTCAAAGTTAGAATCACAGGGGCAGCAGCCAACTGGCACAGAGTGTCAGGGGCAGTGTGTGGCAGAAGAATGCCAAGGAAGTTGACCCCATGTAGAAAGTGGGAAAGAGGGGGTTGTTGATGATCTGAGAGTTCCTAGGTAGTTACTAGGCTATTGATCTTTTAGGATTTTAAGAAGCCTAGCCTGGTAAATATTAGGCCTTGTATTTTGCAATACAAACATCAATAGATGAGCCTAACAGGTATATGTTGAGTAATTACATTTACCATATCCAGGAGGGTCACTGGTGTTAAGGCAGGGGTGAATTTGAAGTTACCCATCCATTCATCCTAATTACGTATGAGTAGAGTAAGGGAAGTATTCTGCTTTGTGTACAGTAGAAGACAGTTCCATAGAAATGGTATTTTCTGTGATACCTAGTAATATAGGCAATAATATAGGTATAATAGTAATATAGCCTTTGACCATCATGTATACAGTAGTGAGGAAATCATTCTATGTTGCGAGATGTATAAACAAAGGTATGACATCTATGTCCAAGGAAGTCATTGTTCCACTGTATTTGGCATTCATCAGACCTATCATTGAGTACAGTGCTCCATTTGGTATGTACCTATCCAGGCATATCCAACAATTGGAACGTCCATAGAGGTTCCTCACTAAAAGAATACAGGACATAAGTAAAATGTCCTATGCAGACCACCTCAAGGCCTGATTCCTGTATTATGTCTCCTACAGGCTTTTGAGGAGAGATCTATGCCTGAAATACAGGGCATTGTCAGACCCTACTCTGATGGACCTCTTGCATATCAACAAAACAAACAGCACCAGAATTATCCATTCTAAAGACTTAAACCTTGCCTGTGATATAAATAGGACCTGCTCGTGAGAGAGGTATGCATCTCAGAGACTACCCCATCCATATGAAGCAGAGTTTCTCCCTAACCCAATTCAAGTGCAACTTGGACAATTGGATGGGAAACTGGAAATATGTCCCTCGTTTGGCACCTATGTCTCTAAGGGACACAGGTAACCTGTAAATGGTTCATCTCCCAGGCCCATGCTTACACTTATCAAGGGTATCATAACTTGTCAGAGATTTGGGATGAATGGCTAGGCTTAAAAAGAGCCTTGTGGTTGCTAGCCTAGTAAACACCTACGAACCTATGAAACCTCCAGCATGTTCTGTTATTTTGCAAAAGAGTCTGAAGTCTTTTGTGCAGGTGTTTATGATACTATACTGGACTTGTGAATGTGTAATGAGTCTTTTGAGGCTCTATATACAAGGGAGAGGTTGCCTCTCAATAGCCTGTATGATACAGAGTAGAGAGACAGGGCTTTGAGACAGTCTGCATAGTTTTTATGATTTAGGACTTAATTTTTTTTAGTGAGAAAGTGGTGCGGTCATTTCACTTGTTACATGTGTTTGTACAGGTACATACTGAAAGGGGCATTATACTCAATGATCAGCCAATGATCGATCAATCAATCAATCAATCAATCAATCAGTCATCAATGAGGGATGAGTACAGTGGAACAATTATGGCCCTGAAGCTGGATACTACGTTGTGTGATAAAGGCCTTTTTTGCAATAGTGGGTATAAGGTGATCAAAGGACAGTTCATTGTTGACATAGGTTTCCAGACACTGCTCACAGGATTAACTTTCAGGGTTGCATTGCCAAGGTGATAATTATAAGGGAACTCGTACTTACAGAAGAATATGACTATAATTTTCTTGGCATATAGTTTTAGTCCATGGTTTTGACACCAGCTCTTTGTTTTGGACAAGCCCCTCAAGGAGGATTCTGGTATCTCCTAGGGAGTTTATGAAGTCACCAAGATTACAGCCATCTAAAAAATTGGTCAACCATGAACCTTAGCATTAGCTTTGACTGCTGACAAGTAAATGCCAAAGAGGAGTGGGCCAAATACTGAACCCTTAGCACTCTACTAGTGATAAGACTTTTGGAGTATGTAGAGCTGCCCACCCTTACTTCCTAGTTTCTATTTGTAGGACCATTTGCTATCAAACAGTTTACACAGGGATTGACATTTAGCTGGGAATATTTATCTTAAATGCCTGGGTGTGGGATAGCATTAAATGCACTTCCAAGGTCCAAATGTGGAGTGTGCACTTTTTTGCCATTATCCACTGCTTCAGTGTGTTTTTAAGAAGCCACCCAGATGCTTCAGTGAATGTTTTTCATTTGTTATAGAGTCTGTTTATGTCTGAGTTCCACCAAAGAGGTTTATTTTTGAATTTAGCATTGTATTTGTTTCTGAAGGGGAGACAGGTGTCTCTCTAGCCATTTACATTTGTAAAGAATTTGGCAGCAAATGATTCCACACAAGCAGCCATCATACAATTTGAGTGGGTTTGTACATCCAAAATCTTTAAATTCAGATGTATTGATTTTGAGAGTGTTTGAGACTTTAAAGTAAAAAGTGCCAAGATTTTGATGGGGAAATTAAATGAGCATCGCATATGGGGGGCTATGTTGGGTAAGATTGGGTCTAGAATGTTCTACATTTTTTTCCTTGGGAATTTCTATTTATTAGGTCTACAAACCTCTGGGTATACCTGACTTTAGAGATAGAAGAATATCAGTATTCCTTTGAGTTATCTGATATGCATGTAGAAGAAAAGTAATTTATCAAAAGTTTTTTTTGTTTTTCACCTCTGTAAGTCTGATTTCTTGCAATAAAGTGATACTTGACATTTAATTTATTAACTTGTGCAAAAATCTTGTTACTCTAAAGTGGGGAGAGCATTTTACATATTTCAAGAAAAAAAGTGAACTTATTAAAAGATACCAGAGATATCCTTTTCTTATGTAATTATGTAAAAGTATGCATTTATTTAAGAGTAGCACTGCAATCTTACCAGCTATCAATAGGACTCTGCAAAAACATCATTCTCTGTTAGAGACTGGTTGCCTTTGTGAAATTCTTCTCATAATGGGACAGTATAGTAAAGAAATTTGCAAATGAAAAAAGAAAAAGGAGTACAAGTTATTAAATATCAAAAAATCTGTGGGAATCCCCTCACTGTGATGTGAAGACAAGAAACGAAAAGCTCAGACATTAATCACAAGTCATTGTAATAATGAGCAGATGAGGAAATCCTCAAAGCCTTTGTACCCAAAGAGGCAAGTCCACTTCTTGCCCTCTCTTGGTATCTTTTTCATAAAATATACAGAATTACAGATCCGCATTTTGTATACCTTTTTTTCCAGAACAAAGGAGATAAAAAGTAGCATAAGATGGTCTGTCTGCAATAAATAGATTACTTGCTCATTCCATGGTGCAGGAACTATTAGCATAAGGTATATAAAATCCTCTCCTTTCTAGTAACACTCGACCTCTGCTCTCACTTGGTTTTCTAGCTATCTGTCTGATGGACTTCAGTCAGTGAGATGGCTTTCTGCTCTCTCTCACCTCCTGTCTTTGTTAGAATGGGTGTCCTCCAGGGTTCCATTCTTGGCCCACTGGTTTTCAATATCTTTACCAATTGTCTCTTTGCTTTCTGCCCTCTATCATCCCTTGTGCAATATGTGGATGACTCTGCAGTTATCACTACTGCTGATACTCCCTCCGAGCTTCTCACTGCCACTCAGATTTCCTTTAACTCAGTTGAAACCTGGCTCCCAAACAACCAGCTTATTCTAAATCCTAAGAAAACTAAGCTCTTACTTTTTCTTCCCAAAAACTTTATCCATCTCAAACCTACTTTCTCTATACTATCTCCCAATAACACTCCTATTGGTGTAGAAACTAGTACTAAACTCCTAGGTGTCACTATTGATGACCAACTTAACTTTGACTCGCATGTAAATAGCTGTATCAGGAAGACTCACCAAAAACTCTGCCTCGTTTACAGGAACAAAAAATTCCTCACTAATAAAGCTAAAGTAACCGTCGTCCAGGCCTATCTGCTACCTTGCCTATTATATGGCACTCAAATCCTAACAAATCTTACCTCTTCTCTTTTAGCTAAGCTTGAATCTACCTACAACAAGGTGGCCAAATTCATAGCACACCAAACCTATAAATTCCATCATTTTCTGTCTCTAAAATACCTAAACTGGCTAGAATTTACTCACCAGCTTCTCCTCATTCAGCTTCAGATTTTTCATTCCATCCTTTATCAGCCATCTTACTGACTTAACCTATCCTCTGTCTTCTCCCTATATACTCCTAATAGGCCACTTTGCAGCTCTGACCAGGATATATTGCAAATCTACAATCCAAATACAAAAACTGGCTGCAACCTCTATAGCTTCAATACTTCCATTTCTTGGAACAAACTGCCATTAGCAATTAGGGCTATCAAACAACCTGAACAACTCAAAACAGCTACCAAGGAATATTTGAAAAGTCACTGGTCCTGTCTCTGCACTCACCCTCCATTATTAACCTTGTACCCTAAAACTCTACATTACCTATCCTTATCTTGACCCTACTCACTCTTATTGTCTTATAAGCTATTTTAATTTGACTTATCACTTTATTGCAAACTGTATGATTTTTATCACTGTTTCCAGTATATTTTGTGTATATTAGCTAAGATGTTTTTTATTACTGCTTTTTATATATTTGTATTGTAACTCTGTGGAGCTTTTCTCTCCAGGCCTCCGCTGTAAAAGGGCAATGAACTTAGTCGGACTAATCTGGTCAACAAATGTAAAATAAAATAAATAAATAAATAACTAATAATAACATTAAATAATGTGTCATTACCTGCATGGAAACTAAGCTAGGGAAAATCCATGCCAGTTACATACATTGAGAAAAGCAAAATTCAGACAAATCAGTCTAGTCAAACCTGAAACCTTACCAGCCACAAGATAAAAGTCCAGAAATTTAGCAAGAAATCTGGAAGCAATTATTCTAGTAACTGGATTCACATGAACTGCAATCAATGTACATTTTTAGAAAAGTTAAAAGACAACTGCACCCAAAAACGAGAAAAAATTCTTCATTATAATAGGAGTCATTCTTACTAATGTTTCTCCAACATCACAAGTTATTTTCTAATTCCTTATACCCTAAAATGGCATTACGTGAGGCTCTGCCTTGAAATGAAACTCCTTTTCTGGACTTAATTTAGCTACTTGAATGGAGTCTTCAGCACACTTAGCTGAATCATCAGTGACTGCTCGTTGATAAAAGCTAGCTGGTTAAATTAAGTATGGCCTTAGTCACCAGTGCTGTAGCTCAGGAGGTAAAACCATGACTGTGGCTCAGGAGACCTGGATTTGATTGGTGGCTCAGGCATCTGAGGTGCTGGCAGGGAGGATGGGTGTGTTCATCCTTGGGCGAGGAAAGGAATGTCATGTGTCTGGAGCACACAAAGTGGTACTATTTCAATGGATGGGTCAGGGATTACAACAATGGAATGTTGCAGAAGAGGGGCAAAATGGTCTGCTGATGTAGCTCTTTGCAGAATTGAGGGTCAGTTCAGTGCTGATACCCTTTGCACATACTATTGGGGGAACATTGCCGGTCATGTGCAGACGGGAGATTAAATAGAAAACCCCACAACAGCAGTTTGGCACTTTCTTGGGATGCCTTAATGTCCTCACTTGCCCCAGTCCTTGGGGAATAAACAACGAGTAGATAGACCCAGCAAATAAAGAAAGGCACCTGGGTCAGCTGTGTGGAAAAAAACAAAAAAGTATGCTCTGAATTCGAAGAAAGGTTTTCCTCTTCTAAGTTACACAATCTATTATACTGGTGTTTAAAATTACAGCAGTAAACTTCTAGGAATACTAGTGTTATGTAACATGTGCAGTGTGACGGTTTGCCTAAAGATAAAAAAGAAGCCTTTACTGAACTGAAAATTAGAAGTGTGCAGTATCTGTGCAGCAGTTCTAGTAAATGAAGGCAGGCATAAGGAGAACCGCCAAATGAAATCTATAAGTGCAGCAGTTCTAGTAAATGAAGGCAGGCATAAGGAGAACCGCCAAATGAAATCTATAAGTGCAGCAGTTCTAGTAAATGAAGGCAGGCATAAGGAGAACCACCAAATCAAATCTATAAGTGCAGCAGTTCTAATAAATGAAGGCAGGCATAAGGAGAACCGCCAAATGAAATCTAGAAGGTGAAAAAAAAAACTGACCAAATGCAGGACAGGAGATACACAGCAGATATGGCTTGTAGCATATATTTATCAGACAAATTCACAAAAAAAGAAACAAATTAGTAACAAATATCAAATGGAAATTTTCAGCATAGTGAAACAAACTACATCAAATGCAGACTAATGTCTAATTTATCATAAAAATAAAAGTCAAAATATCTATGTGTGGCAAATTATTTTCCAAGTGCAACACAAAGACACTGACAGGAATATAGGCATACCTCTTAGCTGTCTAGATTTTGCCTTCATTTTCAGATTTTTGCCTCTTTTTGGTCTGTTTGTGATAAAATTTGTGTTTTTCTGGCAAATCCTTGAGGTCTGAGGTCACTAAATAATGACATACTTCAGTTTCCAACGTCATACCCCTCAGAAAATGCATGCCAAAGAAAAATCTTTTACTCCAATGACTTTTTTGTGTTTGTAAGCAATATTTAAAATCTGTTCCTGATTTTGGGCCTTTGTCCCCTCCTCCCATTATTTTTGGCTTTGTTCAGAATTGTATGATGCTATCCTCTCTGGTAATTTACTGTTTTTCCTGCAGGATGGACGAAGTTTACTGAGAATACCCTCACAGAAACAATGTTGCTGTAGTCAAAGGTAATTACAAAAAATACATCTCTAATCCCATTTTTTTCCAAGCATATTTGCCTCCATATACTGCGGTGGTGGTGCTGCGGTAGCATTGTCGCCTCACAGTAAGACATCCCGTTCGATTCTCAGCTAGAGCGTCTTCTGTGTGGAGACATGCGTGAATGGGCGTACCTTCGTTGAAGGTTGTGCATCGGGGCCGGCAACTCGGCACGTAAAAATCTACTGCCAATCATTAGCAGACCGGAGTTCCGCTGTGGCGACCCCTAACCGGGAAAAGCCGAAAGACACAACAACATTGATCTTTGCCTCCAGTAGTACAATCTGTTGGCCTTCACAAAGTCTAGCATTACAAATCTTAGCTGTGGTACCACTAATACCTGCTTTAATAGAGCTAGCAGGATTTCAAACATTTTTTTATAGGAAAGATGACTCTTAGGGGTCATAAAAATGTATACAAGTGCAGCATAACATGAATCGCTGCTATTCCTAACCACACTGTGTATGGTGTCATGTGCATAGGAAACATTCTGCCTGTTAGCTATATAGGACTTACGTATTGCTTATTAAATGGAAGACAAATCACATTTACTGGGCAAAGCTGTCGCTTTCTGAATGGTATCATATACGTTGCTGTCTTTTTGTATTTGAATAAATAGGCAGTGTTTTTTTCATGTAAAACCTGACGTTTATTCTTCTGCTTGATTTCCTTGTCTACTGTTCCTTTTACCTTGTTTCATTATACAAGCATGTATGTAATACTGTAGAAACTCCATAAAATTACTTGAATTTGGAATGGGTGTAACATGATACCCCAGTCTCAGGAGCTCACAGACAACATGGCTGCAGATAAGGTGCCTTTCACCAGTTCAAGAAAATCTATATTTATTTCAAGGTCAGGGAAATATTGCAAAAGACAAGAAGACTAGAACCAATATTATATGCGCAGGCATCGACATAAAGTTTGATTCATTTACCTTTTCATTTTACTTCTTTGTCTTTGGTGATTATCAAAGAAGAGTTATCTACAAATGATATTATCAGCTGAGGGAATATATGAAATTCATTCACACCTTTTGTACTCCACACCTGCAATGAAAAGACAGCAACACTATAAACCTGTTCTCTGAAGGTATGCAGGAGTTGTAGAGTTAAAGCTATACATATTCTAACACCTCCTATAGAACACTATTCTTTTGTTTTATCCACATGTCAATTAACAGCACACAGTGTGCTGATATTAGTATAACATCCCAGCAGTCAAAAAATACTCTATAAATAACCATGCATTTGCTGTTCTGTCTAGTGGAACTCAGCAAACTCAGAAATGCTATTTCATTACAGCTGGACACCTTCTGAAAAAATATTCCAAAATTGTTTTACCCCTCTTTGATGTCACAGATGAAATAATATTTGCCTTCCCCATGCTCAGCAAGAAAGCAGCTTTTTTAGTCAGAAGGATAATGTTGTTTGCATATCTGTCCTTTTGAATTTTTTCTTTTAACAGGGCCTGTTAAGGACATTTTTCTGCTTGCACTGCAGTAGAAATTTCATGACACTGTTTCATCAGTGACCTGCAAGTTACTTTTTTTGTGGGGGGGGGGGGGCACTGTCTTTTTTTTCTAAAGGTTAGAAGTTATACTCTTTATCATAGTGTTTAGACTCTATCACAATTAATCTCCTTCTAACGTCAAAAATGTCTTTCAGCCTTCCCTAGGTATCAAAAAACTACTCTGGCTCCTCCTTTGTGTTGCACTTTAGGGAAGTAAATCAACCTTTCTCTTGGGTAGTACCACAGTACCCACATACACACACATGTATACACATGTACACACACACACACACACACACACACACACACACACACACACACACACACACACACACATAACGATTTAAGTGAGACAACTGTCTTCATAATGGGAACAGACAAACAGTCATACTTGTTAAAGCTGAATATACTGGCAGTACTAATTCAAGATCTTGGAACTTCAGGGCTAAGGGAGTTAAAGGAGTTATGCAGTTATCCACTCACCCACAGAAGTAAAAGTGTCAGATTTGGTATATGTAGACATCAGGGGTGTAGCATGCCTTGTCCCCTTATAAAAATGCTTTTTTGGGTTTTTGGTACAATATGATTTTTTTGTTGACTTTATATTTTTTGTGAATAATTGTGTCTTGCTAAATTGAAACAAGAGATGTTGTAAGTAGAACATTAAAAAAAATCACACCCTCTATTGCAGACACAGTATCACCAAGATAAAAGAAACATTCTTGCAAGAGGCTACATCTCCTTTTTTCAGTGAACTGTGTACGTGTTTATACACACACACACACACACACACACATATATATATATATATATATATATATATATATATATATATATATATATATACACACATACACACACACACATACACATATATAAATTCATGCTTTCCCTCTATTATGAGTTCCATGACCTAAAAACAGAACACATCATCTATAACATAGAAAATTCTAATGAACCAAAACTTCAATGACATAAAAATAGTTTTACTTTTATGATCTTTTGACACAGGAGAAAATGCTACATGATAAACTGTATTGCTCCTGATGTAATCAGACATGTCTAAGACAAAAATGTAATGGCTGATTCAATGATGCTGAGTAGCATGTTGTGGATCTGAGGTAACTGTCACTTAAGCAGGAGGCATTTAATCCTCCAGCTGTAACCTAATTAAGAAATCAGCATAGATAACAGTGCTAGTGAAAACATGATTATACAATTGCTGCTGTTATATAATATGTGAATAGCAATTAATGGCACATACCATTCATGAAAGTATGCCAGTGCACAAGTGCGGCTTTGTGACACTGTGGGAATTACTGACAGCCTTAATAAATGGTTCACAGTGAAGCCCAAAACTAGAGCAGTTGATGCCAGTAGCAGCAGTCATCACCCTGGCAAGGATATGCCAGGCATCTATTTTATTCGGGGGACCCACATAGCTGTCCCCAAGCAGGCAATTCCAGTTGTTTGTGTGCATAAGATACATAAATATTTTCAATTCCTTAGTGCAGTACCTGATAGTCCTGCCACCCTCAGTGTCTTCTGAAGTTAGTATGTGTGGTGTTGTGGGCTGTAGACACACACAGTCCAGATGAATATAGTAGCACACACTCATTAATGCACTGATGCATGTTGCTGCTGACTCATGACATGCAACAGTGTGCATTTAGCTAGTGTGGCATGATGCCATGGCAGCATATTAAAGCATGCATATATACACACTTGGCAGGATGGTGTTAGGATGCCAGGAGTACCAACAGCATAGTAGCAACATTTGCTTCTAGTTCTGTACTTTAGCACATTTATAGGCCATACTAGAAATACACATTTATCCATGTGCCTGCTGGGTTCATTGACTCGCTCAGACATGTGTAGTGTACTTTGCAACTCCTAGTATGAGTGCCTGATGTGGGACAAGCCTTTCACAGAGCCTTGGTCATGTGCACATTGTGATCAGAGGTTAATCAGAGACATTTACTTTAAATAGCATAGTCATCAGGAACCTCAAAACTGCATGATAAAACAACCACAGCCATTACCGAGCTCATTGTGCTATTAATTTGTTGCATTCATCAGAAGCAGAGTCACTTTTTTGGTCCTAGATACTACTTTTCATCTTTTAGCAAATGAGGATGCTGTCTTAAATGTCATGAAACAGCTTTTATACATCAGCTGCAGATCTATGCTGCATATTGATTTACATGTTTTGTTTTCTTGAGGAGGAGCAGCGTTTTGACAACTAACAACTGACTGGGGGAGGGAGATGTTAAGATAAAG
The DNA here is from genome assembly GCF_019279795.1 of Protopterus annectens. NCBI lineage: Eukaryota > Metazoa > Chordata > Ceratodontiformes > Protopteridae > Protopterus > Protopterus annectens. The sequence continues at coordinate 1,928,058,219 of NC_056741.1, forward strand.
ATTTTTTTTTATTTATTTTCATACTATGATGTCTCCTGCCAATGTAATTAAAGTGGTACAATAGGAGGTCTGAAGTGTATTATAGAAAGTGGGGCACATAGAAAAGGGGTTAGGCCAGGGATTCTGGGTACAACACTGGTTGATTTCAGATTTTTGCTATTTGCATTGTAAAGTTTTACTTAACCTTAGTGAGTATCTCCTGTATCATGCAGTGTACCTGAAAGTTGGGGGGGGGGGGAGTTGCAGCTCTGAAGAGGAAAAGAGCTTGTGAGACACTGTTGTGTAGCAAATGTTTGTATGATGAGTGGCCATTTGCATGGTATCACATGCTGTGTTTGTTGGGGGGGGTTCTAAATTGTGTCACTAGGAAAGCGATTTTAAAAGACCACGTAGTCCATAGTTCTATGTGATGTGACATCTGTCATTGATGGGTCCTCCATCCTTTTCTATTCACCTCATATATTAGACAGTGGCTGTGGGTCAGGGTGTATTTGGGGGATTGGGGGTGGTTACCACGCTGGTGTGGTATTGTTTCACAGGCACATTTTCAATTTCTGTTTAAGTGATTGCTTTGGGAGAGGGTTATAATAAAACATGAGCTGTATTTGTAACTACTTTGTAATACATCCATAAAATGTTATTGTCTGAGTTGGGGGTCTTCAGATTGGCATGAGTAGGACACCCGATGTGGATCATATTAGGGGGTATCACTGACATGGGGCTGGATGGACTGCTTTAGCAGAGTGGGCATATGCTGATGGAGTCAACCTTAACCAAAGCAGAGGAGTTACTGGGATCTTTATTTGGTGGGCATGATTGTTCTCATACTACTGGAAGAAGACTTGTCCTGGGTAATGCACACCTGGGTGTTCAACAAGGGTCTTACACCAGTAGTCTAAGGTCATGAAGTGGGTATACTTCAGTTGACCTTCACAGTCTATGGCACTGACAGAGTGGGTGACATGCAATGCCAGTCAAATGCAGTACTGAGCCCTGTAGCCCTGCAACACTTATAGTGACAGAGAGGCTCCAGGAGAACACAATTTTACCCTTCCACACTTTTGGAGGGGGCAGTATGTGTGATGTTGTGGGCTGTAGACACACAACACATGACAAATCCAGATGTGCTTGTATTTTGGCAGATGTTCTTTGTAGGTTAATGCTGCTGTTTGGTGTGTGTGTGTGTGTGTGTGTGTGTGTGTGTGTGCATATAGATGTGTGTGTGTGTGTGTGTGTGTGTGTGTGTGTGTGTGTGTGTGTGAGTGAGTGAGAGTGTGTGTGTGTGTGTGTGTGTGAGTGTGTGTGAGTGTGTGTGAGTGTGTGTGTGTGTGTGTGTGTGTGTGTGTGTGTGTGTGTGTGTGTGTGTGTGTGTGTGTGTGTGTGTGTGTGTGTGTGAAGATGGCACATACTATTATATCATGATGACTGTTATTGAATGGCAGGCAACTAAACAGGGGGGCATGTTCCTCTTTTTTGGTAAATAGAAATACAGTCCATAATAACAATGGGCTTTGCTAAGTGGTGCTGAGATGTGGGCAGCGGCATAACATGCCAACAGCTTACACAGATATATAATTACATTTACAGATACATATGAGTGAAAAAGAGAAGAGTATAGATGAGGAGTTCACAGAGGCAGAGAATGAAATTCTCTTGCAAGACCTCAGTGACCATGGTCAGTGGATGCTCCTGGCTGTGCCTTTTGGGAACATATCTGGTAAGACCCTGTTAAGTAGGTTAATGCAGTTCATATCCACAAAAGAATACATGACCATGTATGATGTAGGATCACACAACAAGAGGACCTGCCTGGCACAGGAGTGAAGGGCCATGGTTGATGTCTGCTGATGGAATCACCTTTAATGAACATGGAGTAGCTCCTGGCATTTCTTTATGAAAGGTATGACAGATCTCTCATTGTTATTGGAGGACTCACCCTGGATGCAGAACTTCACCAAGTACTTAGGTTTTTAAATAGTGATGCCCCAGGTGGGTTTTACCTAATATGAGTAATATGCCACACAACCTGCCAGCCACATAAACATAACACTTAATGAATATGCCTATTTTTGTTACAGGCACATTGTAAGTGTTGCAACAGTATCAGTGTACAAAAGGTATAACTATAGTTTTTGCATATTACTTTATCTTACAGCTGTTGTATCACTTGGATGTAGGTATCTTAATACACTTGAGTATGTTTATGTGTTTTCACAAGAGCTTCAGTGTCAGGGTCTTCCACTGTGGATATTAGTACAAAGAGAACTGTTCCATTCCTGAGCTTAATGTTTATATGGCTGCCATGTAGTGTATGTGTAGGGCTGTTAAACAGGGACAGATGGATACTGTTACAGGCATAGCAGAACTGAATGGTGTTGTACATGGTCTGTGTGACAACCTCCAAGAGGGCCTGGCCTATTTATCTAGCACTTTTGAAAGCTAGCATAGCAAGTCTGTTTGCTGCAGGTGTCCCTGTGTGGCCACACCTCATGGTCATCCCTATTCTCCTGGCTTGTCCTCTGCCACTTTCGGTGGTGAAGGCCACCATGGAAGGTAGAGGAGATAGTCTAGGTCCTGTAGCACCATCACCTCCATATGAACAATCAGAAATCCTCAGTTGGGGAGTCAGCTTCAACAGATTCATCCTCTGGGGAAGCATAACCAAGAGGAGAACGCATCTGAGAGGAATAAGAGAAAGAGTCCTCAGAAGAGGAGTCTGAGGAATCCTAAGCTTCAGGTAGGATGACATCCACAACCTGAGGCCTGGGACTATTAGGACGAGGCCCAGCCTGTGTAGATCCAGGCATGGCAGGCCTTAGAGCCATACAAGCATTAAAAAGGCTCTGCGAAAAGACCTGCCACTCTGGTTGACTTTAAGGAAATGAAGAGAGGTGTTTGGACTTGGCTTTCTTTTTTAATGAAGGCCTAAGAGACTTTAGGCATGAGGAAGCCCTAGTGTCTGCCTGGGATGCAGTGGATACAGATGCAGATGGGATGCTTACGCTGAAACCACCTGTAGCACCTCAAGGCATCTATGCCCATAAAACACTGTATCCTGTGGATCATGCTTATGACAGTCCCTGGAAAGGGGAACCTTATGAATGGTTGGCATACACAACTTCTGACAGTAACCCAAACTTGTCCATCAGACCCCAGCACAATGCAGCATCTTCTTTTGGATCTGTGTCCATGCACACTCAGAGATGCCCATCAAGATCACCCACCTCTGCTCAGGTGCACTACACCAAAGACATTACAAACTCACTGAACTGTGTTAATTGCTTGCCCCAATTAAAAGACCACCTGACATTGTGGCCATCCCCTCTTGTGCATGTGATGACCACTGTACCTTACCCCTCAGTTTATTGAATATCCTGTGTTTGATGCATAGCATGGTCAGGCTATCCATGTTATAGCATAGCCTGGTTGTAATATAGCATGCACCACTGCTATTGTATGTTATGTGTAATCTGACTAACAGCTGTGAACCAGATGCTGATTCATAGCTACTGCCGTGGTATATAGCACCTGCCCCAACATCACATTTTCATCCCCTGTGGTCAGCTCCTGTATGGGCTCTTCAACTGGCACCTCTTCCACCACTGACTCTTGGACTCCCTCTTCCTGAATATTAAATGCCTGCTGTATTTGTATTTTGCAGCGCATGAGTCTGAATATGAGGGTGACCCATCTCTAGCAGCTGCTGTATAGTGTCGATGTCCAAATGGTAAGAGTGCACTATTTCTGAGTCATGGAGGTAACAAACTTTTAGGCACATTTGGATAGCTTAGAGATACCATGGGAGATGGGGTGCATCTCTGTCACTAACAAGAGCATTCTCCTGCATGTATATATTTGTTAAAGCAGTGGCTGCCTGTAACATGTTTACTTGGTTTCTGTTTCAGAATAACATCAGGATTTTACTGTGAACTACTCTTGTGGTCAAATCTCATTGCTCTATATTTATGTGTTTTTGAGTCACACCACCATATTGTTTACCCTCATTTGCATTCATCATGACCCTTATTTAATAAAGTTGCTCAGGTCAATCTCATTATGCATTTATTTGCATTCATTTGCATAGTATGCTGGCCACACTATTTCACGACCTAGTCCAATCATTCTAACAATGTTTCTGAGTCATCCTACCCTGTGTGGTCCTGCTCGTCATACTATTTTTACCAACCACAATGCATAGTTTGCTTTTGAGTCCCAGTGCTATACCGGAATTTTGCTACTTTACAATGTGAGTCGTGAAACTCAAAAAAAAAAAAAGTTTTTGTCCTGTTCTATTTGGTTCTGAAGAAGTCAACTGAAATAGTGTGTTGATGAAAGCGTTTAACCACCATTGTTCCAGGATTTTAACTTTGGTTTGAATAAAGTTGTGTGATTTTATATCGTGTTCTTGTGGTTTTATCTGCAACTTGGCCTGTCTTCAGAGTTTTGTATAAGGCTGTAGTAGTTTTGGTACTGTATCCTGCGACTGATTTGAGAGACACCGTGAGCAACTCATGTTTGGTGTTATTGTACAGATGTTACAACAAAGTGTATAGCTCACTGTTATACATTAAAAGCATTTTTTGCAGGCAGCTAGCTCCCTGTACCTCCCAGTGTGCCTGCACCTCCCTGCATCCCTGCTACTTTGTGTGTGTGTGTGTGTGTGTGTGTGTGTGTGTGTGTGTGTGTGTGTGTGTGTGTGTGTGTGTGTGTGTATACGTGTTCTTGTGCATATATATATATATATATATATATATATATATATATATATATATATATATATATATCATACATGTATTTATATATATAATATATATATTTATTTATCTGTAGAGATATATGTATAATATATAGTAACCCATAGATTGCTGTACCTCAGAAAAGGGCCCTTGAACACACATGCGCATCCACACACTCGCACACACACACACACACACACACACACACACACACACACACACACACACACACACACACACACACACACACACACACACACACACACACACACACACACACACACACACACACACACACACACACACACACACACACGCACACACAATCTTTTACTGGGGATTTGCAGTCAGATACGCTTAGATTATTTTCCTTTTACATTTAGTCTGATCCACATAGAAATAATACCAGATAATTAACATTTTAATTCCATAAAATTTTCAGACTTGCTTGGACCTCCCCTGGGAGTCTGGCCTCGTCATTTAAGAAATGCTGCACAAGACAGTTATTATTTGTGGGATGGGCTATAGGAAATGCCAATACTTTCTTGGCATTTTTTCCTCTCTACACCCTTCCTCTAATATTGCTCACAGAAGTAAAACACAAAGTTGCTGGGCACTATAGACTCATTATGATAAAAGGAAGTGAATGAGTTATACTTTCCAGTCCTGTATTTGCTTCCCATAGCTACTCCCTTTTAAACTGTTCAGTTCCAATTAAGTCACCTCATCATTACTTCTTACTCATGTCTGTAATCCTCTATATATCCCTAAAACACAATCAGGTTGCCAAAGTGTGTAGACAAACTATATTTAAGTTAATTTCCCACCACAGTATTCCTATACTGAGCACACACAAAGCCAGTGGGAGCCTGGAACAGAAACTCTGCTTCCTTAGCATGTTTGTTTAACTGATACTAGGAAACAACTGTGTCCCAATGGAGGCATTTTCAAAAAACAAATCTACAAGCATGAGAAGTATTAATAGCGCTATCAGTAACACAACATAAATAATACTGTTTTTCAGCAGTTTTATTTATTTAGTTCATTTACAGTCAGGTAAATCTTGGAAACCCATTGTTTTTCTTTTTTGAGGGATATTCAAGGGAAAAAAAGCTGTAGAGTAAAAACAATTTATGTACATAACAACACTCTTATGACAGACTTGTAATCATAAAGTAAGAGTTCTAGAGTATTAAACACATAAGCTTACAAGCATAAAAAATACATCTTAGCAAAATACTTTCCAACATAATTAGCCAAGAACTGGGGATCAAAGTTAGTTAGAGTCTTCCCTTTATACATTTACTTTTTTAAACTGTAGTATTGGTGATGTAATTTGCCACATACTAATGTCCTCATAATTTAGATGTATTTGTTAACTAGATAAACCCACTAGGCACAATGGCTCCTTTCAAATGAGACGTGGGAGAGCTGCCAAATTAAACGGTTAACAAAGGAACTCAAGTCACTCCATATTCTTAAGGATGATACTTGTAATACCTGGACAAAAGTCAAACCAAAGAAAATCAAGACCACCACATCTTGCTATGCTGCTAAATGCAGCTTGGCTAAGAAGGTCATCGGAGGGAACAATGCTCCCTCACATAACAACCTTTCAAAATGACTTAAACAACAGTTAAAGGAAATTTTGGAACCAGATGAATGGAGGATAGCATTTACCATCCCCCTGCACAAAGGTGAGGCATCAACAGACTCGGGGTAATTATAGACCCAGAAATCTGACCAGCCTTGTCTGTTAGGCTGTGGAATTAATAAATAAGGTCGATCCAAGCCAGCCCAGATTTAAGGGTAGATCCTGCTACTTAACCTGTCTGACTTCTTTGAGAATATTACTGAAGCAATGTATGAAAGCAAATCAGTACACACTGCATGCCTAGAGCATATAAAGGCATTAAACACCATCATACACTCTCAGGTATCATAGATAAACTATCAGAGCTAAATGTTAATCCTTATGTAACTTGCTTGATAGCAAACTGGCTTACAAATAGAACCCCAGTAATTAGGGGTGGCTGCTCCACTTCCTTTAAAAGCCCTGCCACTTCTCTTTGACATCTACTTCTCAGATGTCAAAACTGCTGTTAAGGGTTCATGGCTGACCAAGTCTGCAGATAACTGTAAATTTGGTACCATCATAACTCTGCAATTGACACCAAGATCCTCCAAGAAGACATTTCTCAATCCAGTAGCCAGTATAAAAACCATGGACTAAAACTGAATGCCAACAAATGTATAATAGTTATAAGGGACTTCTTGCTTGCTGAAGGATATTATCATATTGAAAACATATCCCTGAAAACTGAGCCAGTTGTTAGGAACCTGGGAAACTATGTAGACAACATACTGCCCTTTGATCACCAAATATCCACCACTGTAACAAAGTGGCATTTTTATTAATGAGGATATGGCGTCCAATTCAGGGGATGTGATCATTCCACTGTATTCCACATTCATCTGGCTGAGCTTTGAGTATAATGCCACCTGTGGTGTGTACCTCTACAAAAACTCAGTACAATATCCCACAATGCTTTTTTAGTAGGAAGATCAAGGGCCCAAATCATAAAAACTATGCAGACCATCTTCAAAGCCTTAACCCTCTTCTCAGTGTCATACAGTGTACTGAGCAGCAATCTCTGTCCCATAAGTAAAGTTTACCCTGTCCTGTAAGACTTAACGCACATTTGCAAGTCCATTTGAAACATAAACACTTTTAACAGATATGTATCACAGAGAATGCCATTATATTGGAATTGTTTTCCTTTCCACATAAAACAAAGTACATCTGTTACACAGTTCAGACATAAGCTAGATGAATAGATGAAAAACCACAACTTCACTCTTGCCATCATAAAACAGCAGTCTGCAATTGACCTGACCACCCTAAGTAACTAGCTAACCAAGCCTAAAGTTCATACATTACTGTTCTGGTCCAGGAAAATGTCTGTAGCAGATACAGCAGGAATAGAGAAAGACGTTCTTCCTTCTCAGCTTGAATATAGACTCCTGCACATTGCTTGTACTTTACAAAGAACTGTGATGCTCTACAAACTACTTCAAACATTTTCCAGTTGCTAACCTGTCCCCTAAAATGAAACACCACTGACGTATTCGTTCAGAAAGCCAAATAGCTGCTCAAACTACAAACATCTTCTCTCTTAGTGGAAACCCCGCTATACAAACTGGTATGGGAGGAAAACTTCTCCCTCTTTGCTGAGAAAATTACAGAAAGATCTCCTCATAATCTGATATCCATTTCTCAAACTACAACTTATTTAAAAACTCCACTGTCCAATTGGATAATGCTCACAGCACACTTTTTCTATACCAGCTCCCCGAAGTTTGGTAAACCATACCCAAAAATATTTCCATAAACACCTACAACTCTTACCGTTCAACCAAATGAGATGCAGTGGTTATATAGAGCCAGCCCAATCATTTAATGTATTCCACAACACAGTTCAGCAACACTCATTGGATTCTTACTGCTTCCAGCTCTTTGGGGTCCACTAACCTTAATTTAATATTAAAATATCGAATCTGCTGCAGCGGACACACATCCCAGCACATTATAGACACAACACACCACGATTTCTCCTTCCATAAATTTACACACACACACACACACACACACACACACACACACACACACACACACACACAGACACACACACAGCCACACACACACACACACACACACACACACACACACACACACACACACACACACACACACACACACACACACACACACACACACACACACACACACACACACACACACACACACACACACACACACACACACACAGTCTCCCAGATCCATCCAAGCTTATACCTTCCTCCTGTTATTCTTAGGCTAGTGCCACCCCCACACGTTCCTCTTCCTAGACATCCCCTTTCAACCTCCTTCATCTTCCACTTCTTAGACACAAAAATCACCTCCCCTAAAACTTCATCATAAGACATTTAACTTTCTACCCCTGCCAACCTCACTGCATCTACATTTGTCTTCTCATCTATTACACCCAGAAATCCTTCTCCTATTGCCCTAATCTTCCTGATGTATATATCTCAGTATAAAACAATGTGCATTTACTAGTTTTCATATGTTTGTATGAGATTCATTATGCAGTACAAAGAGTATTCTTTTAGTAGATCACATACTGTAGTACAAAATTAATTATGCATTGAAAATGTTTTTACTAGTCTATGCATTCCTACTGTAAGACGTTTAGCAACCTATTGGTAACCTTTATTTATTTATTATGTATTTATTTTGACATTTGTTTACAGGGGTGGTTTGACTGGGTCTACAGAACCTGTTTTCAGAAGAGGCCCGGGTAGAAAAGCTCCACATACAGTACAATACAAATACAGTAAAATGCAATCCAATACAAATGACATAAGAAATACTATACAAAAATAAGTTGAAAGAACATAAAATATGTTACAAGATATGCTACACATCTAGGCAATTCTATAGAGTTAAAACATTACAGACAAGTATAGTCACTCTCACCATATACATAGCCTATGAGTAGATAGTATACAAAAACGGTATGTAGGTAGTGTACTGTATGACATTGAATGTTATGCTACATGAAAAAATAAAATGCTGGTTTCAGTTAGGAAAATAATAGTCAGAAAGTTAGTGATGCAGAAAGATAGTGAGAGAGTTAAGAATAGAGACATTACAGCCTGAACAATACTATGGTATAGGAACAGAGAAGGAGTTAGCAGAGCCTTAGGATCTTGCAGACTGTGAGGGAGTGGAATGTGACAGAAGAGGAGGATGAGGCTAGTGTGGAAGGAGCAGAGCCATGTATTTTTTAGATGATTTTTTTAAAGAGGTAAGTTCCTGACCCAGAGACTCGCCAGGCTCTGGAATAGACTGCCCATACATGTCAAGCAGAGCGCCTATTTGGCCCTCTTCAAAAGGAACCTTGATGATTGGATGGAAGATAGGAAATTCACCCCAGGGATCACGTCAGTCACCCTGCTAGACAGAGGTCCAGGGAAGTAAATACTGTGGGAAGAAATAGCCAGGGAATTGTTATGGATAGGCTTGTATAGGCCCTAGGGCCGATAGCCTAGTACCAACCTATGAACCTATACAGATTGTGGTGGAATCATCAGCATATTGAATGAGGGTTGCAGGGTGAGAGGTAGTGTGAAGGTTGTTTGTGAAAATGTTGAAGAGTAGGGGTCCAAAGATGGATCCTTGAGGGACAACAGTAGGGTTGTGAAGAAAGGGTGAGAGTTCATTGGACCATTTCACTGCTGGTTTATGATCCTTGAGGTAGCTCTGAAACCATTTTAACTGTGTTATGTGAGAAGCCTAAGTTAGACAGTGTGTTCAGCAATATGGGGTGAGACACCATGTCAAAGGCCTTGGAGAGATCAAGGAAAACCGAAGCTGTATAGCATCCTGCATCTCTGGCCTTGTTCACAGTGTCTGTAAAGGATAATAAGGCTGCAACCTTGCAATAATTAACCCTACAAATGTCTTTTTATCACTGATTGTACTGCTGTCTTGTAATATAAATTACTGTGTAACCATATTCTGATATTACCTTACATCCTTTTTTATCTTATTGTTAACCTTGAGCTGAGCTTGAAAATGTTCCACTTGGATCAATGCACTACCCCACTCAACATATGCATAAATTAATAAATCAAATGAAAAAGGGATGTACTTAAGTCATACAAGTAAGTAAACAGAGTGTGAAGGAATTAAATCCATGACTACAGGACAAATCTAGATTTAGGAGAGGTGAGAGGATACATACTCATGGGATTGATGCTGAAACATAATTATGAAAAACTTCTTCAAAGCTGAATTTGGGCTCCTAAAAATAGAGGTGGCTAACTTCACGTCACCCATGTAAATGGAAAATATGTGCATGATCGCCAAATCATACACCAATGCATTGTATGAACACATACATAAATGCATGGAACTAGCCATATCCACCAGAACCAAGATGCTGTCCTCCAAAAAAAAAAAAGGAAGCCAATCTGGTGGTCCCTGCCAAAAACAAACTACAGAAGGAAGAAACTGTTGCAGAAAAAGGTGAAGTCCCAAGACTGGAAAAACTCCCTTATTAGCCTCAGCAAAAAGCTGAGATCCCTCATCAAAACCTCTAAAGCTAGCTATTAAGGCAGAATTGTGGCAGACATTAAAAACAACCAGAAAGCCTTATAGGTTCATAGGTAGGTACTAGGCTATCAGCTCAAGGACCTACATAAGCCTAGCCAGCAAGGTTCCATAGCTTACACCACCCAAGAAAGTTATTTACCTGTGCCACTGTGCAGCAGAGACACAGAAGTGATCCCCAGGGTGTATTTCCTATTTTCCATCCACTCATCAAGATTTTTCTTGAAGAATGCTAATGAGGAACTTTGCTTAACATAGATGGGTAGCTTGTTCCAGAGTATAGGAAGTCTCTGGGACAGGAATCTATCCCTCCAGTGTGTCCTGTTTATTGTGGTGGCAAGGTTTAGGTCCCTAGAGCATGTAGCTCAGAGGGATTGGGATTTCTTTAGGTGTAGCATGTCCAACAGCTCTGGGTTTGACATAGCTTTATATGTTAAGCAGAGATCACCTCAGAGTAGGCGATATACTATGGAGTAAAGCTGGAGTTTTTTGAGGCGGTCAGTGTAGGGCATTTGTTTGAGGCCAGTAATTCTCTTTGTGAGGTACTTCTGTGGCCATTCCAGCTGCTGCAGATGTCTTGTGAGGTACATTCCAAAAGGGGCATTGTACTCTATATTGGGTCTAATGAGTGACGAGTAGAGGGGAACAATGACCTCTTTTTTCCTGGATGAGAACCCTTTTATGATGAGGTGTGCCATGTAGAAGGACTTCCTGACTACTGTGGTGATGTGACTATCAAAGGAGAGACTACTGTCCACCTGGGTCCCAAGGTCTCTTATTATGCATTCGTTGTTAAGTAGATTGCTGCCTATGTGGTAGTTCATGGGTACAGAGTTTTTACCAAAGGGGATGACACTGCACTTTTTGGCATTGAGCTTGAGGCCATGGCTCTGACACCAGGCATCTGTCTCAGTGAGGCCCTTCTGTAGGATGTCCACATCATTTGGGGACTTGACTATGGCTCCTAGTTTGTAGTCATCTGTGAACGTCATTAGCCAGAGGCCTTCTGTGTTAGCCTGTACTTCAGAGAAGTAGATACCAAACAGGAGAGGTCCCAGGACGGAACCCTGTGGTACTTCACTTGTCACTGCTTTGAGGTCAGATTTGGAGTCTGCAACTTTTACAGTGTGGGTTCTGTCAGTGAGCCAGTTGGCAACCCATCTTGTGATGTAGGGATTTATACCTAGTTTAGTGAGTTTAGCTATAATTCCAGAATGGGGGATGGTGTTGAAAACCTTGGCGAGGTCAAGATAGGCTGTGTGAACCACCTTGCCCTCAACCACGGCTTTGGTGACTGCCTCAAAGAAGCCAATCAGGTTCAGGAGGCATGATCTGCCTTTCACAAACTTGAACTGGGTGGGATCCAGAGTTTGGAGGTTACCAATGTCTTTGTTTATGAGTTCCATGATGATACGTTCCATGACCTTGCAGACCAGGCTCATCAGGCTAATAGGCCGATAGTTCCCGGGATCAGTGGTAGCTCCCCCTTTGTGGAGTGGGATAACTGTTGCTGTGCGCCATTCAATGAGCACAAAGCCTGATGTGAGGCTATTATTGAACATGGTGCTTAAGTGGGGAGCCAGTTTGCTCTGAAGTTCATGTAAAATGCAGCCTGGGATGTTGTCCGGTCCCATGGATGCTGTGTTTTTGGCTTTAGAGAGTGCAGCTTTTACTTGCGTAGTTGTGATTACAGGGAGTCTGCATTCTTCCTGTATAGATATGGGCCCTTTAGGGGGTGAGAGGGGGGTAAAGTTAGCAATGAACCTATCTGCCAGGATGTTGGCAATATCAGTTGGTTCTGTAATTTTCATGCCTTTGTGCTATAACTCAGAGCAGCTCTGGGTGTTGCCATCTAGATTCTTGACATAGCTATAGAATTCTTTGTGGTTGTCCTTGGATTTAGCGGCAATTTTGTTTTCATAGCTAGCTTTGGAGGATCTTATAAGGGATCTCAGCTTCTTACTGAGGCTAACCAGGGAGCTCCTCCACTCATGGGATTTTACTCTCTTTTGCAACAGTTTCTTCCTTCTGTTGTACAGTTTGTTTATGGCAGGGGACCACCAGATTGGCTTCCTTTTTTTGGAGGATAGAGTCTTAGTTCTGTTTGGGATAGCACGATCCATGCACTCGCGTAAGTGCTTATAGAGTGCATTTGTGTAGGATTCAGTAGTTGTAACTGTATTGTCCATCTGCATGGGTGTCATAAAGTTCACCACTTCTGTCTCAAGAAGCATGAAGTTGGCTTTAGAGAAATTCCTATAGTTATATCAAGAATCTCCACGGCAATACCTAGATTTGCTCTGAGTTACTGCAGAATGGTACCACCTATACTGAGCCATCAGATATTGCCAACATACTGGCTGACAGATTCAGTGCCAACTTTACCCCTCTCTCCCCCCTAAAGGACCAATCACAATACTGGAAGAATGCCAGGCACCCAGGATTACTGAAGCACAGATTAAAGCTGCATTGTCCAAGGCCAGGAATACAGCTTCCATGGGACCTGACAATATCCCTGGCTGTGTTCTACATGAACTACAAAGTGAACTGGCACCACACCTGTGTGCCCTGTTCAATCACAGCCTCACCTCAGGCTTTGTCCCTACAGAATGGCACACTGCTACAGTCATCCCTCTCCATAAAGGGGAGCGACTACAGACCCTGGGAATTATTGCCCCATTAGCTCAATTAGTCTGATATGTAAGGCTATGGAGCGCATCATCATGGACCTAATTAACAAGGATATAGGGAATCTCCAAACTCTGGATCCCATGCAATCTGGTTTTGTGAAGGATAGATCATGCCTGCTCAATCTGGTTGACTTCTTTGAGTCAGTCACCAGAGCTGTGAATGAGGGCAAGGCAGTTCATACAGCCTACCTTGATCTGGACAAGGCCTTTGATACCATTCCCCACTCAAGAATTATTGATAGACTCACCAAACTAGGCATCAACCCCAATATCACTAGGTGGGTTGCAAATTGGCTCACAGACAGAACCCACAGTGTGAAAGTAGCAGACTCCAAGTCAGACTGCTGACCAGTCATGACTGGAGTCCCACAGGGATCAGTCCTGGGTCTTCTCCTGTTTGGCATCTACTTCTTAGAAGTCCAGGCCAACACAGAGGGACTTTGACTGACCAAATTTGCTGATGATTGCAAGCTGGGAGCCATTATTAACTCCCTAAGTGATGTATACATCCTACAGAAAGGCCTCACTGAGACCAACGACTCGTGTCGAAACCATGGCCTTAGGCTTAATGCCAAAAATGTGTTGTCATTCCCTTTGGGAAAAACTCAGTTACCACTAATTACCACATTGATGGTAGCCCACTGAACACTGAAGGTGTTATAAGAGATCTGGGGACACAGGTTGACAGCAACCTCTCCTTCGACCACCACATTTCCACTGTGGTCAGAAAGTCCTTCTATGTGGCACATCTCATTACCAAGGGTTTTTCATCTAGGAAGAAAAAGATCATCATCTCTCTCTACTCTTCCCGCATTAGACCAGTCATCGAGTATAATTCCCCATTTGTCATGTACCTCACTAAACACCTGCAAAAGTACCTCACGAAGATGATCCTAGGCCTTAAACACATGCCCTATATGGACAGACTCACAAAACTCCAGCTTTTCTTTGTCTCATATCGTCTATTAAGCGGCAATCTCTGCTTGACTTACAAAACCATGTCTGACCCAGCCCTGTTAGAAATGACACCTAAAGAAATCCCAATCCCTCTGCACCACATGCTCCAGTGACCTCAACCTCATTACCACAATGAACAGAACATGCTGGAGGGAGAGATACATAACCCAGAGACTGCCCATACTCTGTAATAGACTTCCCATACATGTCAAGCAGAGCACCTCACTGGCCCTTTTCAAGGGAAATCTTGAAGAGTGGATGGGAAATAGAAAGTTCACCCCAGGGATCACTCCAGTGGCTCTACATGATAGAGGCACCGGGAACTAACGGTGGCATGATGCCAGGGCACTTCTATGGGCTAGGCTTGTAAAGGCTCCAGGGCTGTTGGCCTAGCATACACCTATGAACCTATGGTATGTAGTGGTCTGGAAGCAGTTTTTGTGATTGGTCAAATGTCACTTCATTAAATGATAGACAAACTGTCAGGTTCATATCTGTGAATGTTTCGTTGTGTGAAATGCTATTTATTTGAATGTCTGCACTTTATTTACAGGAGTTAGTGATGTCAGGATTAGAAATAAGGTGTTTTTTTGAGATAACATTCAGAGTTAGGTTTAGGGTTGGACTAGATTTTGGGTTTGGGTGATAATTGTAAAAATGATTATTTATAGGCTAAGACTAGGTTTAAAGTTAGTTTTAGGCCTAGAGTTAAATTTAGGGTAAGGGTTAAGTTTGGTTAAAGTTAGGACTATCTGTTGTGCATTTCTGATAGTGTTTTTCAAACAGTTTTTCAAATGTTCAGAATTACAGGTTTTGAATTTTAGTTTGGGTATTTCTGCTTATATACCTATGAATCTG